>NC_137620.1:8604505-8742005 GCF_963280865.1 Gymnoscopelus braueri | reverse complement strand
GGTCATCTCTCTCTTCAGTCAGGTTGTTGTTGCTGTCCAGTAATTGGTCCCTCTCGCTGGTCAGGTTGGCCAAGACTTGGTTGTAACTGTTCAGTTTCTCCACCATGTAGGACTGATCTGTATGGAAACAATATTTACAAGATGGGAAATCCACTATGTAAGAATACCTACATTTTTTAAAATAATAACATTGTCCTAACTGCCAATGCTGCTGCAGCTTTTGTTGTTGCACGAAACTTAACTACAACTAATACGTTTTAAAAGGTAACCTATGCTAATGTTATATCATATTATCATAGATATATAAAACATTCATGGTGGAAGAAGTGCTCAGTTTTTTTTGCCACAATGCATTAATACTATAATATAAAAGTCATGTAAGTATTGGCATCAAAATATATTTAAAAGTACCAAAAGTAAAAGTACTCATTATGCAGATTGTCCCATTTCACGTTTCTTCAAAAGTGTGTTCAAATGTACATTTGCTGTTGTTTGTTGATTACATGAAGTATAGAATGGGGCTTATAATTGGTTAACGTATTATGTTAATATAATAATCACAATTTACAAAGTAACTTGTAACTCAAGTTTTCAAATAATTTGAGAAGAAAAGTACAATATTTGACTTTGAGATGTGGAGTAGAAGTATAAAGTATTGAAAATACATGAAAAAGTAAATTAAAAGTAACTCCAATATGTACAGCACTTGATTGTAATGTACTTAGTTACTTTACACCATTGAAAACATTGCCATAAAATATATTTTGTATTAAACTTAACTGTTCACCCATTGGTCTCTCTCCGCCATGTTGGACTGATCTGTACAGAAACAATGTTTACAAAATTGGAGATCCAGTAATTAAAAAGACCTTAAAAGATAATATTGTACAACTAATAATGCTGCTACAGCTTCTGCTACTAAATAAATCTATTCATTATAACAACAAATGTTGGATCATCACAGATATATAAAACAGTGTAATACAAAACATTGTTATGAAACTTGACTTACAGAGAGAGAGTGGTACAGCAATGTTGAGGAGAACTAGAACAGCACAAAGCAATCCAACACTGACTCCAACCCGCTTGTACCGTCTTCTGTCTGGAGCACACACACACACACGCACGCACGCACGCACGCACGCACGCACACACACACACACACACACACACACACACACACACACACACACACACACACACACACACACACACACACACACACACACACACACACACACACACACACACACACACACACACACACACAGTGAGAAAAGGAATGAGATCAGTTAAAATCTTTGCTTCTCTTAGGATCAACATTCAGCTTTATTGTCACATCACAGGTTTACAGGAGTAACAGGTGTAAAGAAGTGGGTGAAATAAATGCAATCAGTTTGTAGTTTTCAGAAAGGAAGGGGAAGGGGAGGGGGGCAGAGAGAGGGAGCGCAAGGAAAAAATAAAACACAAAAGAAACATGTTTAGTTTTAGTCTCTTACCAGACTTCAGTTTCTTCCGTAGATGTGTAGCAACATCTTCATAGGTTGCATCATCTATCTGTTGGACATCAAGCTGGTCATAATGTCCTTCTTCAGCCATTTCTACTTCAATTCCTGTTGCTGTAGTCGTGGTGTCAACATTGTAGTTTATATGATGTTCCTCTTGGAGTGGATCTCTCTCCTGAGCTGCAGGCCAGGCATCAATATCATCATAGATTCCATCGTCAGAGATTTGACTGTCTTTCTCTTGGAGTGGATCTCTCTCCTGAGCTGCAGGCCTTGCATCAATATCATCATAGGTTGTATCGTCTATCTCTTGGAGCTCAATGTTGTCAGAATGTTCAGCCACAGCCATTTCTACCTTTATGACTTGAATTGTTCTTGCAGGTATTTGATATATATATTTTCCACCTCTTCACAACACACTGAAGACGTATCTTCACTGTCCTAAACATAGACAGTACTGTTATATTTATATCACACGATGTGACAGCTCACACTCTGTGTACCAATGAAATCAAACCACTTCTCCCCCCCTCTCTCTCTCTCTCTCTCTCTCTCTCTCTCTCTCTCTCTCTCTCTCGCTCTCTTTCTCTCTCTCTCACACACACACACACACACACACACACACACACACACACACACACACACACACACACACACACACACACACACACACACCAACATCACCTCTCCTCTACCAAGCGGTAGTTAAACACCTGATCTTATCTGATGAAATTCATCTAGTTTCTCATGAACATAAACCACTTAGCGTAGGCTGTACTGACGGAAGCCAGAAGTGACCACAGTTTTTCCATTTAGCTTCATTTAAAGTTACATACACACACATAACTGTATCTCAATCAATCACTCAACCTTAGCACCAACACCAAAAAGCCTGTAGAGATCTGTTAACAGGATTTACAGTCTAAAATGGCCCAAAAGAGGGCAAGGGCCCTGTTATTGTATATAGGAGGGACCTTGTACTGTATAGGTTGAGCAGAGGGGCCTATACATATTTGAGAGTTAACCTAAATACATTTTAGTAAATTGTCAGTGAGTCTTGTGGCCAAAGGTTGCCCAAGGGCCTCGGGTAGAATATATTTGACCACTAAATTATAATTGACAGAAGTCTTGAAAGAACAAATGAATTTATAAACAATAGAGCCTAACTACATGCAGGAGTAGATACTCCTTAAGTAACATACTGTAGGCATTTTCATATTTAAAAATGTATAAACATGATTATTACTTAGTTACGGGTCCATTTGGTTCCATTTGTACACTCTCAGAGTTACAGACCTGTAAGGGTCCATTTGGAACCCCCTCAAGGAACCCTGAGGATGGACCCCACTTTGAGAACCACTGCTCTAGACTGGAGGACCAAACAAGCTGCAACCATCAGGACTTTTACAAGTGTGTGTCATGGGCCCATTGTCTCATAATCCTCCTATGTATGTATGTATGTCACATGACGACTGGTCAATCAGCAGGACCCTGCAGGGAATTGGATCCAGTGGTGTAAAGTAACAAAGTACTTGCACTCAGGCACTGCCTACTTAAGTCCAATTATTAGGTATTTTTTATTTTACCGGAGTATTTCCACTTTTCAATACTTTTACTTCTACTCCATTACATCTCAGAGGCTTTTTACTCCACTACAAATATTTGAAATCTTTAATTACAGCTATTGATTTAGATAATTATTACAAATCATACATTAACCACTTCAGCCTTATACATCGGCTATTTAAGAATAGCTGATCTGCAAGCTCACAGCACGTGGCAATGAGCTTGTAGATCCTCATCGCATCCAGTTCAAAACCCTGGTGCTAGCCTATAGGGCAGTGAAAGGAACAGCTCCTTCCTACCTCCGGGCTATGGTCGATGCCTACACACCTGCTCGACCACTTCGGTCTGCCACCTCGGGGCGACTGATTGCCTCGTCACTCAAGGGTCCTTCTGGCCGATCCACACGGTCACGACTCTTTTCTGTTCTGGCCCCACAGTGGTGGAATGAACTTCCCACTGATGTTAGGACAGCAGAGTCACTGCCCATATTTCGCCGCAGGCTGAAAACTCACCTCTTCAGGAAACACTACCCTTCCTCTCTGCCTGACCTACTTGTTGTTAACTAGTTGTACGAACGCTTGTTTTCTATTGCTGTATTGTTTATTGGATTGTTTATTGGATCTTGTTTAGTCGATACACTTATTTGTTTTAGCTCATGCTCATTTGATTTAGCTATTTTGTCTCATCTGTTTAAGGAAATAGGTAGCTGATATATTGCACTTTTACCTTAGCGCTAGGTATACTCTTGGTTGCTTGTTTTTGCAGAAAATGCACTAAAGACTTCTGGTGATTAGTAGTTTTCGTTCCCTACCTATGTTGAATACACTTATTGTAAGTCGCTTTGGATAAAAGCGTCTGCTAAATGACTGTAATGTAATGTAATGTAATGTAGATCTGCTATTTTCTAAATATTGTTTTTACATTGTGAAAACGTGTGAAATGGGACTTTCTGCATAATGAGTACTTTTACTTTTGGTACTTTAAGTACAGTTTGATGCCATTACGTTACTTACGTACTTATACTGAAGTAAATGTTGAAAACCAGATTTTTACTTGTAACAGAGTATTTTTAGATCGTGGTATTGATACTTTTACTTAAAGGGCAAGACCACTTTGGTAGAGGTTTGGGTTGTGTAGTTACCTTGCCATGATGTAACTCCAAAGGTGGGCAATAAATAAAAAATAATTGCTCCATTGATTAGAAATTGATAATTCAAAATATGCTCCTCATTGACTTACATTGTACGGTAAAACAGCTCTCAAAGTCACTCTTTTAGCATGTAAACGAACGCAAACTAAGTTGATTCAGACAATATAGAACATCACCAAACCCAGTACTGTTTTGTTTTTAAATAAAAATGTCAACTTCCTGTTGATTTTGCCATTTTTAATAAGTAGAAAACCTGGACTGGATCCGCGGATCCGGATCCAGATCTTCAAATAGTAAAATCAACAGGAAGTTGACATTTTTATTAAAAAAACAAACAGTACTGGGTTTGGTGATGCTCTATATTGTCTGAATCAACTATGTTTGGGTTCATTTATGTGCTAAAAGAGTGACTTTGAGAGCTGTTTTACCGTACAATGTAAGTCAATGAGGAGCATATTTTGAATTATCAATTTCTAATCAATGGAGCAATTATTTTTGATTTCTTGCCCACCTTTGGAGTTACATCATGGCAAGGTAACTACACAACCCAAACCTCTACCAAAGTGGTCTTACCCTTTAAGTAAAATATTTGAGTACTTTTTCCACCACTGATTGAATCTCGTCTCACTAAACCAGGTGTACAAATAGGCCTAATAGCCTACCAGTACCTTCTGCTGTTTTAGTTATTTACAGGTTGAAGATAACACACATTAACATTTACACTCATTGACCAAAGTCTTAAGATATATGGGATACGCTACATATACTCAGTTATACCAGTCATGTGTTTGTCCTATCTTGGATTACTCCTGGAGTCTGGAGTTTCAGGTACTTTAACAAAAGTGTAAGTGTGCATAATAGGGCCATTAGATATTTTCTGGGAGTTCACAAATTTGCCCCTATAACTGCTGTTAATGGTGACATGGGATGGATACCGTGTGAAGTTAGGTGGAAGATTAATGTGATAAACCTGTGGAACAGAATGCTTGACCTGCCAGATGACAGAGTAGCAAGTAGAATTTTCAGGTGGGATATTTTAATAGGAGGTTTTACCACGGTTCTCCGTTTACTACTCACTATGGGATATCAGCGCCCTCAGGCGATGAGACAGAGCAACACACACGCTCCCGGTGCCAATACTGATTGGCTAAGGGTATGTCACGAGTCCGGAAGACCCGGGAGTATAAAGCTCCCTCGTGACGTAGGCTCTTCCTCTTTTCTCCACTCTGCAAGCGAATGCGCAGAAATTCACACACAAGAAGCAAGAAATTTTACAACTTAACCCAAAGCGGGAATACAGAGTATATCCCCACGGGAAAATCCTTGCAAATAAGTTTTCTCCCGGAACTTATTATTAAGTATTATTATTTACCTATCCTCTCAGTTTTCCTTAATTCTTGGTCTGTTCTGGAAAAGCCGGTTAGCTGAAAAAGCCGGTTAGCTGCTAACACCGGTTAGCAGCTACTAGCTCATTCATTCATTCAGTGGCTAGGCTAATACTAGCAGCTACTAGGCTACGCTACTGGCTAGGCTTTAGCCTGTTGTTTTCCCAGACCGAGGACCAAGATGGAACCACCGAGGACCTGCGGACGACCGAGCTGTAGCCTCCTCGTCGCCGCAGACGACCCCCACCGCGTCTGTATCTACTGCCTGGGGGTCGACCATGCGCTCACCGCTAAGGAGCGCCAGGGCGAGAGGGACGAGTGCCATGGGTGCTCGTCCTTCACAAGCCAGCAGCTCGACGCCCGGCTGGACAGGGTAGAGACCCTGGTCCGCTGGGTCAGGGAAGACTCAGCCGGAGCTTCCGCCGCCACCGGCACAGGGACCCCAGGAGTGCCGCCCGAGAAGACACTCATGGGACCCCCACCGGTGCCGACGCCGAAGATGAAGCGGCTAGCGGCGACGACGCTGACGCCACCCTCCGCCGCTGCCGCTGCGCATATATCGCCGCCGCAGCTAACTAGCAGCGCCTCCACCTCCCCCCGTCGACACTACGACTGGGCTGCTTCGCTGGCCGACAGCGAGGAGTCACTGGCCTTCGAGGAGCTGGAGGACGAGTTGGACCTCGCGTCTTACCAGGAGGTCCAAGAGGTGTCCATGGCGAGCGCCGACGGGATAGGCGAAAACCCCGAAACCGTCGAAGAAGTGGTCGTCGAACCGGTAACGGCGGTGTTCAAGCGGGCCATCGCCAGGTGCGGTTTGGTGCAGCCCGTGGAGAGCCGCAACGCCACCGCTACTGCAGTAGGTTTCCAGGGCCTGGAGGCTCCACCAACACGGGTGGTGGAGTCCAAGAAGCTCCCTGAAGCAATGGGGTTCAAGACGGCCTTGATGAGCTCCTGGGGGGATCATCAAGACCCGCAAAGGCTAGCCTTCCCCATCGACCTAATCTCCGCCAGGGACCTGGGGCTGATCGAAGTCCCTCCGATGGACCCGGTGCTGGCAGAAGGACTGGAGGACATGCAGTCAGGTACGGTGGTGCTTGGGGGCGCCACACCGTCTTTCTACAATGAAGAATTGAGAAAATCCTCCGCGGCGTTGAAAAAGACCTACGCCGCGGCCGGACAGGTCGCAAAGACCCTCAACGCCGTCACCATCCTCCAGGGCTCCTCTGCCGTGCGGCTCGCGGAGCTGAAGGAAAAATGGGGCGATGACGCGAAGGAGCTGCATCGCTTGAACCAGCTCACCATCTCCTGCACCCAACACGCCATTAATTGGACCGGCCGGGTGTTGGACGACTGCGCGACCATCGAGAGGGTGCGGTGGCTCGACCTCGCCACCTTCACAAAAGTCGCGCAGAAAATCGACGCAAAAAAGAAGCTGCTGGCCCTTCCACTCACAGCAGGTAACCTCTTCTGCGGGGCAGAAAAGTACCTGAAGGACTCCACGGAGTCGGCGAGGGCCCGGAAAGAGGCAGCGGCGGGTCTTTTGGCCCCGAGGTCTCCCCAACCTGGCAGACCCCGCCAGGAGAGGTCTGCCTTAAGGGGGAGACTCTCCTCGCCTCGCCAATCCAGCGCCAGCGGCAGCTCCCGCAACTCCTCAGCCCGTCCCACCAGAGTGGAAGGGCCCATGTCGCTGGGAGTCGGCGACGTCCGTCGCAAGGACCTCCGCTCCCCCCCTCCCCCTTCTTCCCCCAGATCCATTCGACGCGGCGGCGGGAGAGGACGTGGTCGCGGGCAGCGTGTTTGACATTTGCCCCCCGGTGTTACCGGTTGTTCGGCTGCCCCCCCCACATCCACACGGATGGAGTGGGGGGGGATTAGCCCCCCTGGTCACCTCGGGAAAAAGACTTGGCCTTTTCATGGCCCCGACGGAAAACAAGCGACAGAAAGTAACAGTGTTACAGAGCCAGGCCTCTGCTGTTTTAACTTGTCCACATGTTGTTTGCCAGGGTGTTTGTGTGTCAAGTGTGTTTCAAATAAATGTTCTGAAAAATACAAAACCTCTCATTCTTTCACCCGCCTCAGAGCGGCGATGCGGAGGGACCCCCCTTGGGGGGGCCCCTCCGTATCAATGCCCTCCAACCATGAGCCCACAGCGCTTGGACAGTCCCTTTGGAGACTGTCCAAGCGCTGCTGGGATGAATATTGTGCATGCTATGAACAAGACAAAGGTATTAAATCCATTGCTAATTCTAAACGCCAATGTACAAGGGTCACGCCAAAATTTCCATTTTTACCATCCATCCAGCAGAGGGCGCCAGAGGCCCACTGTGAAAAGGAAGGTTTACAAAATGGCGGCGCGGGCCGAGGGTCACCCCAATGTTTACAGCCTGCCGTGCACCGTGTCACGCCAGCCTCTGGAGGGCAACAGAGTGCCTCCGTCAGTAGAGGCGGATCCGTCGCTTCCTTTAGTCAGGCCGAGGGGCCTAGACAAGATGGCGGCGGACCTTGTAGGCAACAAGGGGATAGTGTGGAACACTTCCGCACTAGGCCACGTGATCTCTTCACGCAGAACGTCAGGATCGACGCGACCTCCTTTGTCTCTAGCGAGCTCCACAGCTGTAGCTCCGCTGAGCAGAGTTTTAGCGTCTCCGGTTCCCATGGTCACGGTTTCACGACCAGTGAAACTAACGACGGCAGCATCCAGCAACAAGCCTCTCGCTCAATGCTTGGATCAATGGAAACTTTGCAAGCCGTCCCCTTGGGTGCTGCGCACCGTTCACAAGGGTTACAGACTGCAGTTTGCCAGGAAGCCGCCCATGACAGACAAGGTATTGTACACTCGAGCGTCGGGCCAAGCGGCCAAAACCTTAAGAGAGGAGGTAGCCTCCCTTCTAGACAAGGGCGCGATAAAGAAATTATCTCCGGATCAGAACCGTCTGGGGTTCTATTCGGAATATTTTCTGGTGAAAAAGAAAGGGGGGGGCGTAAGACCCATATTGAATCTGAAGGGACTCAACAGGTTCCTGGAGGTTTTTCATTTTCAAATGCTAACGACCGTGAAGTTATTACGCACGGTGCGTCAGGGCGACTGGTGGACAAGTATCGATCTGAAAGATGCTTACTTCCACATCCCAATTTATCCCCCGCACAGAAAATTCCTGCGCTTCGGCTTCGAAGGGGAAGTGTACGAGTACATGGTTCTCCCTTTTGGTATGTCGTTGAGCCCACGGGTGTTTGTGAAGTGTACCAACGCGGCCATTGCTCCACTACGGAGACAGGGAATCCGTCTGTCGACCTACATCGACGACTGGTTGATAGCCGCAGGCTCGGAGGAGGAGGTGGCACGGCACACGGCCGTGGCCATCTCCCATCTGACGTCACTGGGTTTCACAATCAACGTCAAGAAGAGCGTTTTGGTTCCGTCCCAGCGGGCCACCTTCCTGGGAATCTCGCTGGACTCGAACACGCTCAGGGCACGTCTATCCAAGGAGAGGACAGACAGCGTTTTGGCTTGTGTGAGATCTTTCCGCCTGGGGCGGAAGGTTACTTACAAACAATGCATGCAAGCAGTAGGTCTCATGGCCTCAGCCATTCACTTAATCCGCTTAGGCAGGCTCTACATGAGACCCGCTCAGAGGTGGCTGAGGGCCCTTCGGATCCCTCCCACCTCAGGTCGTCGGCTTGTGATGGTGTCTCCATGGTGTGTGGAGGCACTCAGACCATGGTCACTGGCAGCCTTTCTGTCCCAGGGGGTCAGTATAGGAGCTGTGATTTCGTGGAAAGTCATCACCACGGACGCCAGTTTGACTGGGTGGGGTGCCGTCCACGAGGGCAGGTGGACCAGGGGACTGTGGGATCCGACACTGCAGTCGGCTCACATCAACTACCTGGAACTGCTGGCGGTTTTCCTCGCTCTGAAACATTTCGAGGCACAGATCTTGGGTTGTCATGTCGCGGTCAGAACGGACAATACGACAACCATGTGTTTTATCAACAAGCAGGGAGGCTTGACCTCCCTGGTGTTGGATGGTCTAGCACGCAAGATAACGTTTTGGTGCGAGTCACGGCTCGCGTCCATACGGGCGTCTCATGTACCGGGCCTCCTGAACTTCGGAGCGGACTTGCTGTCCAGGGGCGGTCTCCGGTACGGGGAATGGTCACTCCACCCGGTAGTGGCGAAGGATATCTGGCGCAGATTCGGTCACCCACGGGTCGATTTGTTTGCCTCCGAAGAGAACGCGAAGTGTTATCGGTTCTTCTCAGTGAAGAGGGGGGACCGTTCCATGGGCATGGACGCCTTGGCACACAGTTGGCCGAGCGAACTGCTTTATGCCTTCCCGCCAATGGAGTTGATCCTCCCCACCTTGGAGAGGGTCAGGCTCCAGGGGTTGTCGGTGTTGCTGGTGGCTCCAGCATGGGGCACGTGGAGGTCGGAGATAGCTCCGCTCCTTTACGATACGCCTCTGCCCCTCCCTCCCAGGGCAGACCTGGTGAGGCAGGGAGGGAACGAGCTGTTCCACGAGCGCCCTCAGGACCTAGACCTATGGGTTTGGCCCGTGAGAGGGCGAATTTGAATTCATGTGGCTTCCCCCCTGACGTGGTGGCTACCATCCAGGGTGCGAGGGCCATGTCCACAAGGGAAGCTTACGAGGTCAGATGGAATATGTTCGCATCTTGGTGTCTGGAGCAGTCACCAGTGGTGGTGGCTGTCCAGGCCCCGGTGGGCAGCATTCTTACTTTTCTACAGGGAAGGCTAAATCAGGGTTTATCCTTCTCGACGGTGAAAGTATATTTGGCTGCCATTTCGGCTTGCCACCTAGGTTTCGACGATGGCAAGACGGTGGGTCAGCATAACTTCGTGCGCCGATTTATGAACGGCGCCAGAAGAGCTAGACCGGTCAACAGGCCACTGTTCCCAGTCTGGGATTTGACGGTGGTGCTGGAGGCACTGTGCCGTCACCCGTTCGAGCCTTTTGAGTCTATGGACCTGAAGGTCATTAGTCTAAAAACGGTCCTTTTGGTGGCCCTGTCCACGGCTAAACGGGTCAGTGACTTGCATGCGCTCTCGGTGAGCCCGGAGTGCATGAATTTTCTGAACAACGACAGGAGGGTTTTGCTTAAACCAAACCTGGCGTTCGTTACAAAGACCGGGGTGGTGGCCCCAGATCCGGTTGAATTGGTGGCTTTTCATCCGCCTCCCTTCGTTTCGGCGGAGGACAGGCGGTTACATTGCCTCTGCCCGGTGAGAGCCTTGAAGCTCTATTGCCAGAGGACGGCGGCCAGTCGCTCATCGACACAACTCTTTGTCTCTTTTGGCGTGGGGGTTCAGAGGAAGGCGGTCACCAAAGCGACGCTTTCTAGATGGATCCGTGATGCCATTAAGCTGGCTTATGTGAGTAGTGGTGTCCCTGTCCCGGGGGGTCTGAGGGCCCACTCTACTAGAGGCATGGCTACGTCCTGGGCTCTCTACAAGGGAGCTTCGATCCAGGAGATTTGTGCGGCTGCAAATTGGTCGTCACCGTCGACTTTTGCGGCCTTTTACAGTCTGGACGTGGCGGCGTCATCAATGGCGCACGCTGTCCTGGGTGTGGCTGCTGCCTCCAGGTCAGTGGAGGATAGGGAGTAGGCTTGGGGCCTTTTCTCCGTATCTTCCGACTTCCTCTTTAGGTTTCCTTGGGACCAGCAGGGCTGTGTCTTGGGGATAGGGCCCTGCTCCTCATTATTATGAGGCGGACTGTGTCTGCCTGTTAGTGAATAAGGCAGACTCTAGAGTCTGTCAGGGCCTACTCTTGTTATCTATCCCGCACCCCAGCCCGGTGGGCTGGGGGGGCGCCCAGGGGCCGTGAGGTCGTGGACCTATGGCCTGGGGGTCTTAGGTCACGTCCGGGGGGGACGTGACCTAGGAGCTGAGGGGCGTGCGGGGTTGTCAGGGTTGTGTGGCTCATTACCTCAAGGGGGGTTTATGAATCCCATAGTGAGTAGTAAACGGAGAACCGTGGTAAAACTAGAGGTTACGAATGTAACCCCGGTTTTAGTAGGTTCGGAGTTTACTACTCACCAGACACCCCTTTCTGTGCGCATTTGGCATGCAGAGAGGAGAATGTTAAGAGGAAGAGCCTACGTCACGAGGGAGCTTTATACTCCCGGGTCTTCCGGACTCGTGACATACCCTTAGCCAATCAGTATTGGCACCGGGAGCGTGTGTGTTGCTCTGTCTCATCGCCTGAGGGCGCTGATATCCCATAGTGAGTAGTAAACTCCGAACCTACTAAAACCGGGGTTACATTCGTAACCTCTAGTTATTGGGCACTGGAAGTGTCAGATCTTCTCCATGAGCATGGACTTGAACATCTCTACATCCACAGGCAGAGGGTGAATGTGGGGATGTTCAAGGAACTGGCCATGATTAAATATAGAGCTAAATGGTTGGAAGAAATCAATGACAAACCTAAATTACGTACATATTGTCAGTTTAAAACTGTGTATGAATTTGAAAAATATGTTGTGTATGATCTATCTAAGAGTCAGCGATCTCTGTGTGCACAGTTTCGCTCGGGAATATTGCCACTACATATTGAAACGGGACGGTACGTTGGAACAGAAGTAGAACAAAGACTATGTGGCTATTGTGACCTTGGTAAAGTGGAGGATGAAATCCACTTTCTATTGTACTGCCCATTTTATCATGATTTAAGAAAACATCTATTTGACAAAGTACATGTAGGTCTGTCCCTGGATAATAATTTAGTTAAATATTTATTTGATAACCACACGTTCGCAATTTCAAATTTTATCCATAAAGCCTGGAACCGAAGAAAACATGCAACTTATGCATAGTTACACTGTGATGGATCATACCAACGTGTTCTCACCCCCAATCCTTGAGTTATTTTTATTGAAAATACAATATTTGAGTTCACAGTATTGTCCAAGCTAAAAATTCAAGTCTGTCTTCTGTTCATTCTCTTGGTGTTCTTTTCTCTCTCTCAATGTCTCTCTCTCTCTCTCTCTCTCTCTTGCCCTCCACTCTCTAGTTTGAAAATTAGATCACTAAATTGTAATGCTGATCAGAGTTATGTATACATTGTGGTAATTATTGATTTTGTTTATTATTATTTAACCCTCGTAGGGTCCTCGGGTCCTTTTAACCCGGTTTAACATTTTCAACATGAATTAAAAGTATGTAAAACATTTTTGTTCTCTATGAAACTTCTTCTATTTGCCTTATTTACTGTACTAAACATGTGATATGAAAATGAAAAATTTCATTTTCATGAAAATGAAAATTTTCACCCAAGGCCCTGGGTGTGACTAAAACACGAAGACCCTACGAGGGTTAACATAATGATCAGGATAGCGATTTTCCTCTGGGTGAAAGAGGTGAAGAAGGTATTAATTGTAGAGTCTACACTAATGAAGGTCCAGGAGGTGGTGATGAAGCCAGGAGGATGTGGGAGGGTTGCAGTGTTGTTATCCTGGTCCTCACAGCCTCCTTTGACTACTATACTGTAGGTTGGACACTGTCTGGTTCTCAAACTGTTTCATGTCAAGGACCCCATAACAGAAGATTTGTGTTGAAAAATGCTAAATTATTCAACATTTTCCAAACATATTTTCAAAAGAAAATGTTGTTTCCCGCTGTGACCTTGTACATCTGCTATATTTGAATAGCCAACGTATACATGGATAAAGTGTTTACAATTATTTGCTGGGTTTCTTTAAACATATTTTATTGCCTTTTTTATGAAAAAGAATGATGCAATGACGGATAATGAACCCCCCCGACCCTCGCACACACACACACACACACACACACACACACACACACACACACACACACACACACACACACACACACACACACACACACACACACACACACACACACACACACACACACACACACACACACACACACACACACACACACACACACACACACAAAAACAGTATTGAACAGCTACAATTCTTACAAAAGCACATATTCAATGAGAAAGTTAAATGGAAAAAATTAAGAAGAGGAAAATAGCCAACACATTTGTGACATGATGAGAAAATGGTGAAAAATAGATAGTATCATTTTAAGATTTCAGTTCTAAGAATATAACACACTTTATGAATCTACATGAAACATGGTATTACAATGAAATAAATGACTGTCTTGTAATCTATGTCTTCAACCTGCCACATGTAAACACATCATGTAGCTGTACCAACACTCCAGCTAACTGATACATTGTGAACATGATGATTTCCGCACATAACTCTTTCACAGATCCAGTGTATCTTAAACGTACACAATGCATCGTTCCAACCTCTTGGAGCCGAACCATTAACAAAAAACTCAACACAATCTTGATCTTTATATTTTGGACTGCTGTTAGGCTGACCAGGCTTCCAGTACCTGGAGAAGTAGGAACATGTTTCATTAATTACAATACCTTTACAAGGATGGTTTTTCACTCTGTTTTGTTTTTGTAATTACAATATTGATTAATTATGATATTCTAGATATTAGATGCAAATGAACTGGCTAGTGAGGTAAACAACAGACATAATGTCTTAGTGACAGTGTTGTAGGTTTGTAGTTTACAATAACATATAATACAATTTAGAAGAATGAATAAAAAATGAAGATGATCAGTCTTACGTTGGTGTGGTGAGTGCTGTTCCATCTACCCAATGGAAAGAACCTTCTACCTTTCTGTCGGTCAAACCCAACCACACTCTCTGGTTTAAACGTTCAACAAAGTCCTGGACAGAAATACTGCTGGTTACTGATGTACAAACTGTACACACGCACACGCACTCGCACACGCACACGCGCACACACTCGCACACGTGCATGCACGCACAAGCACACACACACACACACACACACACACACACACACACACACACACACACACACACCCATACCTGTTTTTCTTTGCTCTTTATGACAATCAGGTCAGATTGTCTGTCTCTACACCACTGTCTGCTCTCCTCCCAGGTTTTCTTCTCAGTAGAGATGTAATATAGACCACCACCAAATGTAAATCCATCTGATTCTATCAACAAAACAATAATATTAGCCACTGTTTTCCCCCCTCAAATTAATGACACATATAACAATGAACAAAAACAGTGATGTCTCACTGACCACAGAGTCTCCTCTTCAGGTCATCTCTCTCTTCAGTCAGGTTGGTGTTGCTGTCCAGTAATTGGTCCCTCTCTCTGGTCAGGTTGGTGTTGCTGTCCAGTAATTGGTCCCTCTCGCTGGTCAGGTTGGCCAAGACTTGGTTGTAACTGTTCACTAGTTTCTCCACCATGTAGGACTGATCTGTATGGAAACAATATTTACAAGATGGTAAATCCACTATGTAAGAATACCTACATTTTTAAAAATAATAACATTGTCCTAACTGCCAATGCTGCTGCAGCTTTTGTTGTTGCACCTAACTTAACTACAACTAATACGTTAGTATTAGGTAACCTATGCTAATGTTATATCATATTATCATAGATATATAAAACATTCAGTGGTGGAAGAAGTGCTCAGTTTTTTTTTGCCACAATGCATTAATACTATATATATATATAAAAGTCATGTAAGTATTGGCATCAAAATATATTTAAAAGTACCAAAAGTAAAAGTACTCATTATGCAGACTGTCCCATTTCACGTTTCTTCAAAAGTGTGTTCAAATGTACATTCGCTGTTGTTGATTACATGAAGTATAGAATGGGGCTTATAATTGGTTAACGTATTATGTTAATATAATAATCACAATTTACAAAGTACTTTTCTTCTCAAATCATTTGAGAAGAAAAGTACAATATTTGAGTTTGAGATGTGGAGTAGAAGTATAAAGTATTGAAAATACATGAAAAGTACCACCAAATTGTACAGCACTTGATTGTAATGTACTTAGTTACTTTCCACCATTGAAAACATTGCCATAAAATATATTTTGTATTAAACTTAACTGTTCACCCATTGGTCTCTCTCCGCCATGTTGGACTGATCTGTACAGAAACAATGTTTACAAAATTGGAGATCCAGTAATTAAAAAGACCTTCATTTAAAAGATAATATTGTACAACTAATAATGCTGCTACAGCTTCTGTTGCTGCTACTAAATAAATCTATACATTATAACAACAAATGTTGGATCATCACAGACATATAAAACAGTGTAATACAAAACATTGTTATGAAACTTGACTTACAGAGAGAGAGTGGTACAGCAATGTTGAGGAGAACTAGAACAGCACAAAGCAATCCAACACTGACTCCAACCCGCTTGTACCGTCTTCTGTCTGGAGCACACACACACATGTTTTAGTAACATACAAGCCTGCAGTATCTTCTGTAGATCCCTCTCCTGAATTGCAGCCATGGTCTCAATAGATTCATAGATTATATTGTCTACCTCTTGGAGCTCAATGTTATCAGAATGCTCAGCCACTGCCATTTTATACCTTTATGACTTGAATTCTTCTTGCAGATATTATTTGATGTTCCACCTCTTCACAACACACTGAAGACTTATCGTCACTATACTAAACATATATACTGTACAGGACTGTTACATTTGTATCACATGTGACAGCTCACACTCTGTGCACCAATGAAAATAAACCACCCCTCGCACTCACTCGCTCACACACACACACACACACACACACACACACACACACACACACACACACACACACACACACACACACACACACACACACACACACACACACACACACACACCCCACTTCTCCTCTGCCAGGCTCTGTGGTGTGGACATGATCTTATCTGACTAAATTAATCTATTTCTCATTAATATCAACCACACTGCGTAGGCTGTACTGACGGAAGCTAGAAGTGACCTCAGTTTTCCTGTAGCTTCATGATCTCTATAAACAGTTGCACAACTGCCCATCACTAAGAACCAACACCAAAGATGATGTTTAAAAAGTTAAATAAAAGTCAAAGAATGAAAAGAATGAATAAAAAAGGAAAGGTATGTGTGTGTGTGTGTGTGTGTGTGTGTGTGTGTGTGTGTGTGTGTGTGTGTGTGTGTGTGTGTGTGTGTGTGTGTGTGTGTGTGTGTGTGTGTGTGTGTGTGTGTGTGTGTGTGTGTGTGTGTGTGTGTGGGGGGGGGGTGTGCACGCATGTGCACGGTATACTGATGCTGTGCATTTCTGGTAATAATGATAATGAAGAATAATAGCTGCAAGTGGCAATTAACAGTGTCTAGGCACAGAAGAAGATGACTATGAGAAGATGAAGATAAAGATGAAGACTTTCAGAAGAGGATGAAGATGAAAGAGATGAAAATACAACAAAAATAATCACAGTGAGAACTGAACTCACAACCCTCCACATAGTGACGGATTATCACTGTTCTTGCATTTATCACAACACGACTTCATGGTTTGGAAAGCTGGTCTATTTTAGAGCTCCTTCGTGGTCTCAATGTCCAAGAATATCTTTTACCACTAAATTATAATGGACAGAAGCCTTGAAAGAACACATATACTGTATGAAAATACAAAATGTTTAAGGCTTTTAATAATACAATATCTACCATAATCTGTATTGCCTCATATAGGTTTAGTGTAAAGTCTGAAGGCAAGGCACTAGATGCTCATCAGGAGCATAGGAGTTCAGTATCTTTGATAACCTTATTTAGCCATCTGCACTTTGGTTGGGCTGCACTTTTGGGGGGCAACGGTTGCCATCGCCCCTCATTTGGTCTTATGCCCTTCAAAAAATGATATACTCTAAGGCCTCATGTGGCCTTGATGCCCCGTCCACACTGCCCCAGCAGAGTGCCAGCTGATTTCACAGTTATCTCTTTGCTTCCTTCCTGTGAATATGGCTTTTAGACACCATCAGTGTCTTGTTGAGATTCTGAAATCTGAAATAAAAAGCTGTAGCTTATTTATTTATTTCGCTGATATAAATCATCCTTAACCCTTAAATTCAATTCATAAAAATCATTGTTTTATTTGATGCTGTTGCTGCACTGGCATTTGGCCTCTGTGCCCTAAAATAAATTGAATACACCAGGTACAAGATACAAGGTCAAATGGACTTAAATATATCATGACCGTCATGGATGAACTTCAACCTGGTGTTTGCACTTTCTCCCTTTTTGCCTGTACATCAACATAAACGTTAACATTTAAAATATAAAGTACTTACCCCATGGCCACGGATGTTACAATTATGTACGGACCCTCAGAAGTATCCGAATTTTCCGTATTTTTCAATAAATAGTATTTTAATCCGATCGGTGGCCATTTTCTCCGTATTTTTGCCATGTGTTTTGAACCACGTGACCCTATCGGTTGGGAGATGTATTGCACTCTGATACATCATATACCTTTATAAGAAAATGGCCATCGATCGGATTCAAATGCTTTTTATTGTACAATACGGAAGATACGGGTATTTTTGAGAGGCCGTCCATAATTTTAACATCCGTGGCCATAGGGTAAGCACTTTATATTTGAAATCTGAACGTTTATATAGATGTACGGGCTGTAAAGAAAGAAACTTCAAACACTATGTTGAAGTTCATCCATGACGGTCGTGACAGACGTCGTGTGTTCCATTGCTAGCATAATGCCAGGCGAGCACACTGCACTGCCGAGCCAGACACTTCCTCCATGCTCTTTTCGCCACTAAAGTAATAAGTTATTATAGTGTGCACACAAAACCAGACATTATGTCTTCTTTTATTTTCCAGAAATGTTTGTCTGACAAAGGTCGCAATTATTCAAAGATTATGTTTATTTTATTCAGTGGTGTAAACTAAAGTATTAAGTACACTTTTGAGGTATTTTTTACTTTAGTGGATTATTTCCAATTGTCAATACTTATACTTTACATCAGAGGCAAATATTGTAGGCTACTTTTACTCCACAATTAGGCTATTTGAAAACTTTAGTTACTTTCTAGATTTAGATTATTATTACATTACATATTTTCAGACATTTTCAGTCAGAAATCTCAGAATCATAAAATACATGTACATAAAATACAGTATTCTGCGGCAATTGTTCCACCACTGACGCAAACAAACCAAACTAGCTCCAGATCGCCTCCCCAGCGCGGACCGAAAATATCCGATATAAAAGCTCACAACGCGTCACGTAGCGACGCGCTGTGAGCTTGTAGATCAGATATTTCCCGGCGCGGTTTGATGACGTCATTTACGCGCCGCCATCACAACATGGTACATGTGGATTTCCACAATACTGTTAGCAAACAGTTAGAGGAGGAACATCTCTCATGTTCCATGTGTTTCTGATGATTTATGTCAGTCTGACGATTATTAATACTTTCGATTGATCAGACTGATGGAGTGACTTTAGGAAGTGCAGGAGAGAGAGAGAGAGAGAGAGAGAGAGAGAGAGAGAGAGAGAGAGAGAGAGAGAGAGAGAGAGAGAGAGAGAGAGAGAGAGAGAGAGAGAGAGAGAGTCCTGTTTGTTTGTTTACACTTCATCATCAGTACCAGGCTGTTGTTAGCCGACCAGCTAATAGCTGTTGCTACAGACAGACAATATTCATTGAGAAATTGTTTATAATTTACAACAGATGTCTGATCATGAGACTGTAGAAGCTGCTCCATCTGCCCAGGAGGAGGACAGTCATGGACGGAACAGAACCAGTGATGATGGACCAGTAACTGGTACTGGTACCAGTGATGATGGACCAGTAACTGGTACTGAAAGTGCATCTCTTTCCAAACGGCAACGCAAGAAGCTCCTGAAACACCAGAAATGGGAGGAAGAGAGAGAAGTCAGAAAGTAAGCATCATGTTTTCTTCAGAAAATTATGATTCATGTTTAATTGTTAGTGTTTTCTGCACAACAACGCCTCCAAGAGGCCAACACAATCATATTAAATATGAATAATAATGATACATTTTATTTGTAACACGCTTTATATTTGAACCAAATCTCAAAGTGCTACAAATTAAAAATAATAATAATCACAATAATAACAATAAAACTCAGATCAGATCAAATATCAGCTATAAATGTCAACATTTATGCCAGATAACCAGATATTGAAATGTAATACGTAGCATTATTGTTCTGCTGTCTGTATGTCTTATCACCTTGCACTGTATCTCACATGCACTGGAGGAAAAAAAGTGAACACACTACACAGACACATTGTGCAATACTTTGAGTGGTCCAATGTGTGGTCCTTGAGGGGGTTCCAGGGGGTCCCCAGCTAAATGACTCATAGTTCATCTTCACCGTTATTTAAAAGTAAATATAACTAGAGAATGTACAAATGATGTCTATTTTGATCAGAGTTTCACTGATGGATGGATGGATGGATAGATAGGTAATCGCTATAATTACAGTACATGGACAGAAAGAAATCTCAGACCAAATGACAGACCATATTGAACCAAAATCATGTCTTAACAAGAATGTCCTTAGATTGGGTTCCCAGAGATGAATAAGATATAAAAATACATAATAAGAGATAGCAGCAGCAGCAGCAGCAGCAGCAATATACAATTCAGCTGCACACCTGAGCTCTTAGCTGTAGTTTTTTACATGTTGATCGCTGTGTGTTTTGCGTCCAGGCAGAAACGTAAAGAGAAGAAACAGCAGCGGCGAGCAGAGAGACAGACCCAGGGTGATGAAGACTGCAGCTCCAGGAAGAGGTTCCGCCAGCCGCTGGTGGCCAGCTCTCTACGCCTGGTGGTGGACTGTGGCTTTGACAGCCTCATGTCACTGAAGGTAACATATTGATGATGTTAACCATTATGGAACTTAAACCAGTGGTGTAAAGTAACTAAGTACATTTACTCAAGTACTGCACTTAAGTACAATTTTGAGGTATTTTTGAGCGGTGTAGCCGCTCCTATAAGTGGGGTTGGGGTCGCTGTACTGTGATTGGCTAGCGAGACGCATGATGAAATTCATAACCTGTACTGTGATTGGCTGATAAGTATTCAAACCCTTTGCTCAGTACTGTGATTGGCTAGCGAGACGCATGATGAAATTCATAACCTATAAATAGCGCCACGCACTTTAAAAAATAACTTCATTTTTAAGTGAGTTTCCATCACTGTGATGACCACTGTTCTAAATAACACCGCTCACTTCACACTGGGTGTGATTTTTTTACTTTACTGCAGTATTTCCAGTTTTCAGTAAATGGTAAATGGTGCATTTATATAGCACTTTTATCCAAAGCGCTTTACATAGATTGTGCATTACATTCACCCATTCACACACATTCATACACCGATGGCGTAGGAAACCATGCAAGGCACCAACCTGCTCATCGGGAGCAATTAGGGGTTCAGCGTCTTGCTCAAGGACACTTCGACACTAACTCTGGGGGAGCCCGGGATCGAACTGGGAACCCTGCGGCTCCCATCCGGCCACTCTACCCTGAGCCACTGCCGCCCCTCAGTACTTTTACTTCTACTCCACTACATCTCAGAAGCAAATATTGTGCTTTTACTCCACTACAATTATTCGAAAAACCGATTCTACAAATGTCTTCTAAATCTTTACAGTTTTCTGAAAAACGTATGTTGCTGTATAGTGTATACAGTATCGTTGCTGTCTGGCAGAAACCTCTTATCTCCATATTTTAACTTTAACTGTTTTTTTCCCGTAAATTAACGCCCCTACTTATTCACACTACAGCGTCACACAAAAGCCATCACAAATAGCAGATCTACAAGCTAGCGCCACGTTTCGAGCTTTTAGATCTGCTACTTTTGCAACTTTTGAATTTTGAATCCTGAAAAGTAACAGTTTTGGACATTGAGACATTGAGGTTTCCACTCAACAGAGACGATATATAGCTAAAATCTAAAATGGCACAGATACCTTCCCGGTTTTACTGGGTTAAAGATAGTATGCAGGATTATTTTTCTTTTTACATTTCATACAATACAACTACATATGCAGTAGCCTCGGAAACCCAGGCTTTTTTTTTTGTTACAAAAGAAAAAAAGCCTGGGGGAGCGATGTAGGAACGATGGTCTTGGACCTTGTTATCTCCTAACCATCAGAGTGCAGAGGGGCGTCGCTCTAAATTTGGTGACGTCAGCGTGCTCCGTGCACAGGCTGAGGGGGGGAGGGGAGGGGAGGCGGGGACATAGATTGGTGAAGCAATAGGAAGCCACGCACAAATCCAGGCGGCTGTGTTTGGGTCCGCCCTTCAAGACCATGGATTGAGCTCGTAGCCTCAGGCTACATATGCAGTGGTTGGAGGTGGTCTCCCCATATAGCACCGAGCGCACTGGCCCAATGCAAACTAATAGGCGAGTCCTCTCCCGGTGCGCATATCAGAACGCAACCATAGGGCTACGTTTCTGATATGCGCACCGGGAGCGCACTCACGTATTGGTTTGTATTGGACCAGTGCGCTCAGTGCCTTTATATCCGAACGCGCCCTAGATGTTCTGCTATCTCTATTGTAGTTTGTGACATCGTTACGTCAGTTACAGAGTGAGACAGCAGACATAAAACGTACCGTATTTTCCGCACTATAAGGCGCACCGTCAGTGCGCCTTATAATCCGATGCGCCTTATATATGTATCAATATTGGTTCCCTTGGTTTCCGCACTATAAGCCGCACCGTCAGTGCGCCTTATAGTGCGGATGCGCCTTATAATGCGGTGCGCCCTATATATGAAAATAATACATTTATTGAAGGTGCGCCTTATACTCAGATGCGCCTATAAAATACGGTACACATTGTAGCCTTAAAGGAGTAGTTGTTTTAATATGACGGATTATGTCATTTTGATCTTTATTGTGAGCTTGCTATTTGATCTTTATCATAAGTTAATCATCTCTTTAGGGCAGCCTACTGATACATTAGTCAGATAACTTAAACTGAGCAAAACTATAAGAAAAAAAGATTATAAATAGATAGATGTAACCTCATACCTTTTGCATAGTACATACTGTACCTTTACGTTACCAAATAATCGTGATTGCAGAATTCTGTGCCTGGGATGTATACATTGCAGTTTGTTCAGGAAATGTAGACATACACAAAAAGTACGTCTTGTTGACTGCTTTGTCAGCATTGTTTCTGCTTACTGACTGTGGCGATAAATGCATTTCATCTACAGGACATTCGAAAGCTTCACAAACAGATCCAGCGGTGCTACGCAGAGAACAGGCGGGCCTTACACCCAGTTCAGGTTGGTGTTGTGTGACTCCCACTGACCACAACATGGACACCATGTTTTGTTCTTTTCTTAACCCATTAAGACCTGGGACGCATCTGTGTCACTTTTTCATTTGAGCTAAAAAGCATTATTTTACACTTTGGCTATTCAAAAATAGCAGATCTACACTACGAGCTTGTAGATCTGCTATTTTAGAAAAATCATGAAAATGTGTGCAAATCTTTGAATATATATTGTTTAAAGCGAACATTATTTACTTTATTCTTTGCTTCTGGGGGGGTCCCTGGAACAAAACATTTTGAGATGGGGGGTCGGCGGCCAAATACACATCATTTTGGGGGTCCTTGACATGAAAAAGTTTGAGAACCACTGATACAGAAACATACATTTTTTCAGAAAACTGTTGGGATTTAGAAGACGTTTGTAGAATCGGCCTCAGGTCTTAAAGGGTTCAACCTAAAGGCTCTGACATGACACACTGACTGCGTCAATGATGCGAGTGTCACACAGGTTTCTCTCTTCCTCCCATTTCTGATTTTAAAGGGATATTTCACTTTCAAACATGTTTGGGGTCATTTTAACGTCTACTCAGGCTTTTGTGTTTCACCCAAATACAGTTTTTAAGTTGCTTGATTCAGTATTTAGATATTTGATATTCTTTTTATCAGACACGCCTCCTTTCTATTTTGGGTGAGGGACGGCATCGTATGGTGATGGAGTATAAAGCTTTTGAGACTGTCCAGGTCATGTGTGCTCCTCTTCCTCTCTCCAGTTCTATCTGACAAGCATGGGTGGGCAATTGAAACAGTACATGGATGACAATGACAAAGGCTGGCTCAACTGGAAGGTACGCAAACCTCTCCTCTCTGTGTGCTGTCATTTCTGTCTCTTGTTGGTTGTGGATGTTTTAAATGAAAATCCAAGCAAACGTTTTATAATTGCAGTTTATAATTTAATTGACCTTCAAATTGGTCTTCAAAAGGTGATGACTTTCACAAATTCCATAACCTGTGTTCACATGAAGAGCCTTACAACAGCACTGCTGGGAAGGTACTGAGGTATCAAAAGATGCCAGGAGAAAATATTCCACAGACATATGACAGTTTTTTTTCCATTGGTCATAACATCTAGCCTGGTAAACCCTCCCTCCGGAAATCTCGTTTGTAATTTATTTCAGGAAGGAGTCTGGCCTGAAGGCTTGTCTGGGCGTCTCTAGCCCGTTTACCAAATGGGACGAGCCTATCAGCGTCGTCGCTCATCGTTGACAACGAAAGTTGGCCAATCAGGTGGCGAGTTTGAGTGCAGCCTGAATGCAGCCGACCAAAAACGAACGGCAGCCATCTTTTTTGACCGCAGTGTTTTCTACTCTCTTTTAAACTTCAAAACGCTCTCAAACTTCTATTTTGAGGCACGGAATTTACCTTTAAGATATCGTTTGGATAGAATTTAGTCATATTTGTGGTCAATTAATCATGACAGAGCCTATTTAAAAATAAAAATTCAGAGAACCGGCAGGGTCGGGCAGTGACACGCATGTATCCGAATAACCTATTTTGGGCATGGCCGTCTCAAAAGTCCTGTTGCGTCACATTAGTCTGGAGGTGGTAAAAATGCACTGGCTGAAGGGGAACACTGCTGATTGGCTGAAGGGGTTGTCAGTCAACGGTATTACTCCCGCCCAACTCCAGTCCACAGCCAAATTGCCGAATGGGCGATCATGCCAGACTCACTCCTGAAATAAATTACAAATGAGATTTCCGGAGGGAGAGTTTACCAGGCTACATAACATCATCGTCATAACAAGAACCAGTTTATTGAATGAAATACCATGCCCACCATCTTGTGCAATGTCACACCTTGGTTGGTTGATTTGTTGTTTTAATATGACGGATTATGTCATTTTGATCTTGATTGTGAGCTTGCTATTTGATCTTTATCATAAGTTAATCATCTCTTTAGGGCAGCCTACTGATGGCAGTTATTTTGTTCAAAGACACACAGACAGGATCGATTACAATTGGCTGCCACCAGTGGTGGAAAAAGTACTCAATACTGCAATATAGAAATACTCTGTTACAAGTAAAAGGTCGGAATTAAAAATGTACTTGAGTAAAAGTACAAAAGTATTGGTATGAAAATGTACTTAAAGTACCAAAAGTAGGAGGCACGGTGGCGCAGTCGGTAGCGCTGTCGCCTCACAGCTAGAAGGTCCTGGGTTCGATTCCCGCCGGGGACGCTGTGGGCGCTGGGGGCGTGTCTTCTCCTCCGCGTCATCAGCGCCCATACCCTAGGTGGGGTTGGCGAAAGGGCCTACTCTGTGTGGAGTTTGCATGTTCTCCCCGTGTCGCCTAGGGTAGTTAATACCCTCACAAAAACATGTAGTAATCCTGGTCGCTATACCGCCTCCCCCATGACAGCCGGGGCGCCTGATGGAGGGGAAGGGAACTGGTTGGAATAACGTGTTCCTTCCACGCGCTACGTCCAACCAGGGAAACTCCCCCCTGTCAGGTGACAAGAAGGTCAGTTGGCTCTCATGCCTGAAGGAAGCATGAGCTCGGCCCTGGCCTCCCTACTGTGGGGGACTGGTGTAGTGCTGGTGTAGGGCTGGTGTAGCGCCCAGGATCACTTAGAAAATTGGCACCGGGTGAAAAAAATTGGTTACAAAAATCGTGGGATAAAAAAAATAATAATAATAATAATAAAGTACCAAAAGTAAAAAGTACTAAAATGTTTGAAAATAGCAGATCTACAAGCTCACAACGCGTCACGTTGTGAGCTTGTAGATTGGCTATTTTCAAATAGCCTATGTACAAAATAGGGCTAAAGTCGTTGATGTATGTTTTATAATATGATAATAATTGATAATTGCAAAGTAACTAGTAACTAAAGTTTGTGTGTGTGCGTGTGCAGGACATTACCGTTAAATCGGAGCACTACCATGACGTCCTGTCCAAGGAAGAGGTGGTCTACTTGACCTCTGACTCGCCCAACGTGCTGACACAGCTGGACCAAACCAAGGCCTACGTTATAGGAGGCCTGGTGGACCACAACCACCACAAGGTCCGCACTTTATTTCTGTACGCACACTTATTTATGCAACGTTAGTTGTTTTGTTTTTTGTTTTATGCAGTGTACCTTGCATATAAGGAGGGATAACAGCTGGTATCAATAGTGCAGTTTAAAATATTCAGAGCCATAGTTATTATGGGAAAATCTATTCATGACAACAGCATCAGTTCATTATTAGAATGGTTAAGAATTGTTAGAAGATATTCACTCTACCTATACTATGTACTGGTAATTGGAAGAGTGTGGGCACTTAAATATTGTTGCCACCTCAATGTTAAATAGGCTAGTTTTCCCCAAAAAAAATTAATAAATAAATACATTAATGTATGCTTTGGAATATGGTCTGAAATAATGTAAAGCATACATGATTTGAACATGCTACAGTTGCTACAAATTGCTATAAAACCCGTGGTCATTATGGTCATGAATAAGAAGTTGAAGGGTACATTTAGGTCTGATAATGATTCACCGTGCATGTTCAAATAATGTATACCTTACATTATATCAGACCATGTTCCAGATGCATTTATTTTTGTATTGTTTCATATTTTGGAGGTGGACTAAAATGCCAGTTTGACATTGAGGTGCCCGCTCTACCTGCATCCTTATTTACCCTAAAATGTAACGAGCAAAAATAAGTTGAAGCGCAAGGTACAGTGGTGTGGGAGTCGTGCATTTGCAGCATTCGTCCATGGACGTTTTTTATCCTGTGCATGTGCCATAATGTTACAGTTGGCAGGTCTCATGTTGATGTTACCCATGCTTTCCTTTGCAGGGTATAACCTTTGAAAAGGTCTCATGTTAATGTTTAGTCATGCTTTACTTTGCAGGGTATAACCTTTGAGAAGGCCAAGGAACTGGGCATCGAACACGCACAGCTTCCACTGAGCAGCTTTGTCAAGATGAACAGTCGCAAAGTGCTGACCGTGAATCACGGTGAGGAGGGACTATGTTTACACATAGTCCACTTTTTTTTTAAATATTTACACATTATGTACTTTGTTTATTTATGGCACACGGTATATGATGCGATCTGAAGATGACCTCATGGGATTTTCAATAGACAAAATAACTTCTGAACTACTTCCCTGGCTAGATTAAAGCTGCAATCCGGAACTTATTTGAATAAGTCCACTCCACCGCTGATAATTTAGGCATTTAGCAGACGCTCTTAATCCAGAGCGACTTACAGTAAGCACGGAAAACAGGCAGTACTACTTGTCACCAGTTGGTGTCCTACCCGACATCAGGGTCAATTTATGCATGACAGGCACCCGTGTTGAAATTAGAGATACCATATTATTCTTTTCCTTCCCGATATCGATTCCAATAATGTGCGTATCAGTCGAATAATTCGAATATCGAATCAAATCTCTAGGACAGTTGTTTCTCAAAGTGGGGTCCAGGGACCCTTTGGGGGCTCCAAATGGACGCTTACAGGTCTGTAACTCTGAGAGCATACAAATGGGGGTGCTTGAAATTAAAAAGGTTTGAGAACCACTGATGTAGGAATAAATAAAACACCCAGTTTACATGTTATGGGCTGCATGTGTCCGCATACACTGTTTTTAAGCTGCCATCGCTTTTCTGCTTTTGCATTTCAATATAGAGCTCCTTTTAAAGCTCTATATTCTTATAGTAATCATTACTATAGAGCAGGGGTCTTCAACAGGGGGTCCTCAGAGTTACTACGGGGGGCCGCCAAATCTTTCTGTGGTAGGATTACATTTTTTACATTAACCACTTGAACCCTAGCATTCCTGTTCTGAGGAGAACTTCAGCCAAAAACAACAGATCTACAAGCTCTCAACGCCTCGCAGCGAGCTTGTAGATCTGCTGTTGTTGGCAAAGAGGTATAGGTGTAGAGGGAAAAAAGAGCTAACCCAAGTAAAAAAAAGACCCCTGCTATAGTGTTTGTTCAGTAACAGGAGTTACTCTGCATCTCTCAAGCTCTTTAGTAAACAGAAAACATTTTTTCAGGTGAACCCATTTATAACGTTCAATTTTATAGTGTTCCAGTTCAAATTATGTCTGCCCATTTCTTTGTTTCCTCCACTTCCATTTTCACTTTCTCCCGTATGAGTTCGCTCCCGATTGGATGAAATTGATGTCCCGACCTGAAAATGTATTTCCTATTCACTAAAGAGCTGGAGAGACAGGGAGACCCCTGTTACTGAACAAACACTGATGGCAATGATTGCTATTTAAATTCTATTTTATCAAAACAAATATCACTTTATCACTCTTTTATCACTCATTACATTCAAAATGTAAATACACCGGATTTAGTAAGAATGCTAATTTCCATCCGTAATCCCCATCCAGAAAACAAACAACATAACAAAAACACACACAAACAGTACCAAAAAAAAAGCCTAGTTTTGACCTTAAATACAAGGACACCCAAGAACACTAGAGAAACCTACATTTTAGCCTATTTAAAAAATGGTCACAAGTTTGATTGTCCATTATCCGTTTATTTTGTTGGACCTTAAAATATGTAAAAGATGGACATTCTCTTGTACTAGTGGGTAGATTGTTCCTTGAACTGAAAAGGAATTTTGCGCAACGGTTGTGCGTCTGAAACAGTGTTGATTTTGTCGACTAAAACTATGACGAAAAATGTTGGTCGACTGCCTTTTTTCACTGACGAAAACTAAGCTACGATGACTAAAACTAAGACTAAATTGACAATTTTGTCAACAAATAAAAACTAGACTAAAATGTTTGTGAGGAACTAGTGGAGAAGAGATCCAGTAGAACTGAAAGACAATTAATTTCATGTTTGGTTGCGCTCGGGTGTTGCGCTCTGAAAATAGCAGATCTACAAGCTCACAACGCGTCGCGCTGTGACGCTGTCTGATGTTTTCGCTTTGGCTATTCAAAAATAGCAGATATACAAGCTCACAGCGTGTCACTACGTGCCACGCTGCGAGCTTGTATATCTGCAAATCTTTTACGCTTCTTGGAAAATCTTGAAAGTGTGAGAAGAACTACTGATTTAGAAGGCATTAAGAATCGTCTTCAGGCCTTAATGGGTTAATTAACGTGCGTTCTCTTGCTGCAGTGTTCGAGATCGTTCTGGCGTACCTGGAGAAAGGCGACTGGCAGGAGGCCTTCTTCACCGTGCTGCCTCAGAGGAAAGGAGCCACGCCCCTGGACCGGGACGGCAAAGACTCCGACAGTGACTCTGATGGCGAGGCGGAGGACAGTGCGCTCACCAAGAACAGTACCGGGACACAGAACCCACAGGATGGGGTAAACGGAGACGCTCACTCAGCCCAGACAGACGTCAGCCCCACAGACAGAGCTGACTCGTAACATAAACCCAACGGAAACAAATACACTGACGGGAGTGAAGTGCTTGCCAAGTTATAGTGAATGATATCTGCTGCAGAGATATATGTTTTGTTTAGAATACATCTGATTCTTCCTGATAGTTCCTGATTTCTTTTTAAATTATTATTATTATTATATTTCTTTTGAACAATGTTCAACCTGTTGTTCCTATTACCATGTGTCATAAGCAAAAATAGCATATCTACAAGTGCATGTGACGTGCTGTGAGCTTGAAAATAGGCTATTTCTGCAGACAAAGTGTAAAGCAGGTTTAAGTTGTAAAAAAAAAGAACGAGAAATCAGAGTATTAATGGCGAGTCATATAATTTCTCTCATTAAAAATGTAAATACATTTTATGTAGAGGTATTCAGTATTGTATAGCTTTTTCCCATCCCATTGCCAGTTGCTCTGTCTCAACAGCACAAGCAACAAAAATTGACCATCCAAGTACCCCAAGTACCATCTGGAGAACAGATGGTACTTTTTCCCTTCTACACCAAATACCTTCTGCCAAAATAGCAGATCTACAAGGTCACAATGCTTTCAAGTTTTGAGACGTTTGTTGCACCAGACCACTTGGAAGGTAGCTCTCCAACGCACCGCTGTCGGCGGCGATTAGCGTCTGTTGCCGAAAATCTGGCTCTCATGTGCATCCAGCAACCTTTTTTCCACACCTTCCAACCGACTGATTTCATTCGACTGCCAGTCTGTAGTAATCTGTAGAAGTCTTATTTGGTGTAGAGCTACCTGAAGATCTAGCAGTGAAACTAGGATGCATTTTATCGCTAGTGGGTGCAAATTGTTATGTACTGTACACATTAACAATTAAGGCATTTAGCAGATTGTCAGAAAGTGTAAGTGCAAGATCAGAGTAAATGGCTTGAACCCTTGTCAATAAATGACAGGGTATGGTCACGTAAGTACAGTGCAAAGAAAACGGTTTAGTGTTTCAAATAAACTAGGATAGCATCACGCTATCAAATAACTAAACATTTGTGGTCAAGCAAACGGCATATATCTAAAGTATCCAACATACTGTATGTATACCTGAATAGCAGTGTTAATTTCGTCGACCAAAACTGACAAAAAAGTGTGCGTCGACTACCTTTTTTCACTGACGAAAACTAAATAAAAACTAAGCTATGATGACTAAAACTGAGACTAAATATATTCACAATTTCATCAGCAAATGAAAACTAGACTAAAATAGGGAGGGACTAGTGGAGAAGAGGTCCAGTAGAACTAAAAGACCAGTCATTTTATGTTTTGTTGCGCTCAGGTGTTGCGCTCTGAAAATAGAAGATCTACAAGCTCACAACGTGTCGTGTTGTGAGCTTGTAGGTCTGCTATTTTCAGCATGCAAGCAAGTGTAAAATCAGGCATCAAGGCCCGCCAAAATCCTTTTTTTTTCTCGACAAAATCAACTGTAGATTTAGTCGACTAAAACATCTCAGATGACTAAAATATGACTAAAACTTATTCAAAAGACTATGACTAAAACTAAATCAAAATTTGCTGTCAAAATGAACACTGCTGCATAGTAAAACTAGTGTCGGTCTATCAAGCTGGGGGTTATTAGGTGCCAGAAGTGATAAAAGGAATGAGGAATGCTAGGGGGTAGTGATGAGCGGGTCGACCCGTAACCCGCGGGACCCGCGGGTCAACCCGCGGCGCGGGTGGGTCGAGTCAGGATTTCAGAGGAAATTATGCGGGCTACGGGTGAGCGGGTCAGCCGCTCTCACACGCAAAAAAAAAAAAAAACCCTATTTTGAACAACATGCTTGTTTATTCAGCCCATGACAATGTTGTGCTACTGTAGACATTTAAAGGGACTTTGGGTACTTAAAAGAGCGCTATATAATATATATTCATATTCCCACCGCGGGTCGCGGGGCGGGTTGAGCCATAGATTTATATGGGGTCGCGGGTCGCGGGTTGAGGCGGGTTGGGTTCCGTCGCGGGTTGGGGCGGGGCGGGTCATGAAAAAACCTGACCCGCACATCACTACTAGGGGGTGAAGGTAGAGACTGAACAGGTACGTTTTCAGACTACGATCAGATTGAAGAACTTAATACATAATTGTATTGTAGCTTTAAGTTTCATGGTGTTCTGTGACTGAACTCAAAGCTGCCACCCTGACCCTCATTTAGTCATATCACTATTTGTCTTTGATTCAACCCCGAAAACAGCAAACATAGGGTTTTAAGTTATATCTGGGGAAGGCCTGTTGTAGTCAGGGAATATATTCAATTTGCTGTCTTACCCATGTCTGAATTTATTATGTTCAAACTTATCTTATTGTTATTATGGCTTTCTAAACTTTAATCTGTTGAAGTTCACAAGGCAGTATTTGACAACAGTGCTTCTTGGGTAAACAAACTACAAACTACATAGCATGAAATTATGGATCTTACAAAAGTACTGTAGTTTGGAAATAATTCCTCTGTACTTCTGCTATACTTGGTTTTGATTTAATTTGATTTATTTATTGGTATGCCGTATGTTAAACACTTATAATGACAATGCCATATAAGGATACCAGGTTGAAAGTGGTTTAACGGGATGTTTGTCCCAGTAAATCGGTCAGAATGGCTTTAACAAGACACTGGATTCATTCAATGCAACTGCAGTTGAAGGCCCAGCAATGCACAGGACACTTATCCACAATAGGACAATTATGTGCTTCTGTAAACCGAAAATTAAAGCACAGAATATAGTGCATATTTACAATAAATAAGAAGGCTTCACATACTCTCAGTCACCCAAGTTAATTTCAAAAGTGTACGCATTTAAATGAAACAAAAAACACCACTATAAGACAGTTGATCTACACAGTGAGGTAGATCAACTATAGATTGGCAAAGAGTGCCCTCTAGTGACCATAGATTGGTACGTTCTCTAGCCAACTTCCAAGACAAACTCTTAAGTTAAAGATTAAAGACATGAAATAATGTAAAATAATATAATTATTAGTTATCAGGGACACAAATACCACACACGTGTGTAGGCTATAAAACAGTAAATAGTATTTTATTTCCAATTGTGCAAGAATGCAAAAGTAAACAAAGACAAACAAATTACAGTTTATTTTCCTTTTTTTAAGCACACACGCATGCGCTCGCGCACACACACACTGTTCTGGTTTAAAATACAACGCACATTTTAATCTACATGAAACAGAGTATTAAAATGGAAAAGATGGCGGTTAATGAATTAATGTTATTCGCATTCTATAGACCCCCCTTTAACTAAATAATGAAAATATTAATATGAATTGTAATGTAATGTGTATATTGGGTAGAACTGCAAGGCATACAAACCAAAGCAGACACACAAACTACCACATGTAAACAGCCATCATGTAGCTGTACCAACACACCAGCTAACTGTTACATTGTGAAAAGGATGGTTTCAGCACACAACTCTTTCACAGATCCAGTTTCTAGAAACGGAACACATACTGTCATCCCATCCTTTATTAGTAAAGTTAGCTAGAGACCCATCATAATACACAACACAGTGTTGATTTCCTTCATAGTTAGTAGGCTGACCAGGCTCCCAGTACCTGGAGAAGGAACGTTACATTCATTACAATACCTTTACAAGGATGGTTGATCAATCTATTTTATTTTGTTTTGTTATCATGACCTCACTCAAATTATATTCTAGGTGTTAGATGCAAATTAACTGGATAGTGGAGTAGACAACAGAAATAATACCTTAAAGACAGTGTCATGGGTTTGTTTTCTAATAACATTTAACATAATTTAGAACAATTCATATAAAATGAAAATGACTCTTACGTTGGTGTGGTCAGTGTTGTTCCATCCACCCACTTAAAAACACCCTCTTCCTCTCTGTCAGTCAAACCCAGCCACAATCTCTTGTTGAAACTGGCAACAAAGTCCTGAATAGAAAACCTGGTGGTTACTGATGTACAATAGATTTCTGTCCACAAAGAAGCATTGCACAAGAAGCATAATTATGTCCCCTATTAGTGTGTTTGCTTAACACATCGGGTGCCAAACACAGTAAAAAAACGTGTTTTCAAAGAGTAGCGCATAGGTGCCAAACACGGTAAAAACCGTGTTATCAGTCTTTTTGTTTTTTTTGTTTTTTTCCACAAGGGGGTGGCTAGCGCAGCTCTGGAATCACCCACGGTGACTCTGAGAAGGAAGGGACAGATGGATCACCGTGCCAAAAAACTGGGCTCCCCCTCCGCACCCGTTCTATCTCCTTGATGAAAACCTCTGCAGCTCCGAAACTTTTTACATTGGGGAAAACGAGTCATTTTCGATGGGCGATTACTCCGTAATGTCGACTCGCGTGAGAGATGTTATTGTTCCAGGCGTTAGCCAGGACCATCGATCGTCGTGCACGCATCCATTGTTTGCGTGTGGGTGCTCGCCGTGGAGTCCACAGCTATAAACAGCACAGCGTTAGAAATGGTGAGATCTCTGGCACTCAAAGCAATCTGTTTTAATAAAACACTGGCACCCGTTGTGTTAATAGGCTTTTATTTACTTTTATTTTCTAAAGTGCAGTAAAGTAGAGTAGCCTTTAGTAGGCTACCCACAAAAGTTTGGCACACTACTCCTCCCACAGTTTTCGTAGCGCACACACACAAGAGTCATATGTCAAATCAACTAGGTTTGTTGAGAATCCTGTGCTTGTATTTTGTGATGAGAATTCTACTTTAATTGATATACATTTATTTATTACATTTACATGTATTCGGGGAAATGTGACAGTTCCCAGGGCCATTCAGGTATGTTTTTCTCGGAAACCGTAAGGGTTACAGTTACCACACTTGGTAACTGAGGTTAACTGTCCAGTGGCATATGCAGAACACATGGACCTCAACAGTGCACTTTACGTTTTTGCAAATAACTCTTGATCCTCGTAGAATCAAAATGAAGCCACGGCCATTTCCGTATAACTAGATTTTCCACCATTTTGAACTTTATTCAAAACATACTTTTTGCTACTTCTCCTATGGATTTTGTCCAAACCTATGATATCTAGACTTGTGTAATACAAAAACTATCGTACTAATTTTTAAAGGTTCTTGACTCAACACAGCGCCACACTTGTCCAAATGAGTTACACATGACATCAGGAGTCACGTGACAATGTAATTGGCTTCCACAATTTGTGGAAGCGGCTTGTTTAAGAAAAAAGAAAATCATGTACCCTATCATGAACACTTGGTTCTCTCACTTGGTTTCCATTGTTTCCTTCTATAATATTAAACCTCATAACGCCTTCCTTGAAACTGCAAAAGGTTGGGAGCGTACAAAAAATACTAAAAAGTACACACACACACACACACACACACACACACACACACACACACACACACACACACACACACACGTACATACACACACCCCATACCTGTTCTTCTTTGCTGTTTATAACAATCAGGTCTGATTGTCTGTCTCTACACCACTGTCTGCTCTGGTCCCAGGTTTTTGTCTCATTAGAGATGTAATAAGAACGTCTGCCAAACTTCTTCTGCCATCCAGATGATTCTAATGACAAAATGATTAATTCAGACAATGTTGTTATTTTCTTCACTTTTGAATAAAAGAATCAACATGATATAACAATGAATACAAACGGTGATATCTCACTGACCACAGAGTCTCTTCAGGCAATCTCTCTCTTCAGTCACGTTGTTATATCTGGTCTGTAACTGGTCAAAACTGGCCTGCAACTGGTCCTTCTGGTCAGTCAGTTGGTTATGTCTGGTCATTAGCTGGTCAAAACTGGTCTTCAGTTGGTTAAAACGGCTCTGTAATTGGTCTCTGTCTCCAGTCAGGTTGTTGTTCATGGCCGGTAGTTGGTTGTAACTGGGCACTAGTTGCTCTCTCTCCACCATGTGGGACCGATCTGTATGGAAACAATATTTAAGAAATGATAGATTGTTTTTAAGTACAGCTACAGCAAGAAGTCAGTTCCTAGCATTCAAGTGTTATGCTAGCGGATCTATCAGTCATAATAAGTAAATACTATCTACTGTATCTTGCTAAATGTATTTACGAATCACTTCGGGTTTGACGGTGGCTCAGTTGGTTAACACTGTTGCCTCACAGTAAGAAGGTGCTGCATTCAAACCAGACTGGGGTCTTTCTGTGTGCAGTTTGTGTGTTCTATCAGTGTTCACCTGGCTTTCCATACACCAAAACACATGCATCATTATGTTATGGACAAACTCCTGTCAGTGCCCTTGAGCAAGGCACTGGCCTTAGAGCTGAAACTGGCCCCTGGGTTCTACTCTGTCATGGCTGTCCACTGCTCCCAGTAGTTAAGGTGGTTCAAGTGTAGAGGATTAATGTACTAACAGGGATGTGATAAATAACCTAACCTAATGGTAAGAGAGCTAGGTTAAAGGGAAAGAGAAAGGTTAAAGGTTAGAGGAGGGCTAAAGTGCCCTTGAGCAAGGCTCCCCAACTGCCCCAAACTGCTCCAGTGGCCAACAGTATAAGAATGTGGTTGTGCTGGTCAGCTGCCAGGTTTTAATGTTTGTGTCTATGTGAAGGGTGTTTCTGGAAATGAGCACTAGTGCTCAGCTACTACTGTAGAGAGAGAGAGAGCAGAGAGATTGATCTGTCTGATTGATTCATTCATTGATTCATTGATTCAAGTTGTGTTAGACTAACACAACTTCACTGCCCCACACTCGCCTAGTGAGTCCTTCATGAGAGGTAAACTTGCTGCACAAATTGACAGTCAAATGTACATGGAAGTGAAAAGTAATGTATAAATAGGATGAGATGTACACAGACACACGGACAGGACTGAATACATGATCTCCTGGTAGAGATAATATAACTACCAATACTGCTACAACTACTGGTGAAAGGAACACTTCACCCATGCTTTATTGTTTTGGTCGCATTCGTAGGAGACTAATGCAAACAATTTGTCTCCATTACTCTCCATGAATTCAAGGCTGCATGGATAGGAATAAAAGTCATTTCTTGGGTTAACTATTCCTTTATTACTACAACTACAGCTATTACTACAACTATATAATATAGTAGAACATTGAAGAAAAACAATTGTTGGATCATCATATAAATATATATATATATATATATATATATATATATATATATATATATATATATATATATATATATATATATATATATATATATATATATATTTAAAAATATGTTTTATTGACTTACAGAGATAGAGTGGAACAGCCATGTTGAGGAGAGCTAGAACAGCACAAAGCAATCCAACACCGACTCCAACCCGCCCGTACCGTCTTATGTCTGACACACACACACACACACACACACACACACACACACACACACACACACACACACACACACACACACACACACACACACACACACACACACACACACACACACACACACACACACACACACACACACACATAGTGAGAAAAGGAGTGGAAATATCAGAACTTCTTGTTTCAAACGTTTTTAATTGTATTAATTCATGTTTTTATTTAGTTTTAGTTTTAATAGCATCTCTTACCAGACTGCAGTATCCTCTGTAGATCTTTCCCCTGAAAGAAACTGGTGTTAACGTTGTCATACATAACATCATCTTTGTTTTGGAGCTCAAATTGGTCATAATGTCTATCAGCCATTTATGGTTTTAATTCTTCTTGCAGGTATTTGATACGGTCCACCTCTTCTTAACACACTGAACCAAAGAGAAGGGTGATCTTTATTTTATCCATGTGCCTCTCTTCCTCTTTAATTTTGATTTGTCCCGCCCTCACATTTCATCACATTACATCTGCAACAATCATCAATAACAATACCAATACACTTTTTGTGAAATGATGACACATCAGCAGTGGTGTAGTGGTGTCCAGTGGTGGAACGTAACTGAGTACATTTACTTAAGTACTGTACTTATAAGTACAGGTTTGAGGTACTTTTACTTTTACTCCACTACAGTCAAATATTGCACTTTTTACTCCACTTCAATTATTAGAACACTTGAGTTACTTGTTACTTTGTAGATTTGTATTATTAGCCTATTACACAACATGCATTAACCACTTCAGACTTCAGGCCTACATTTCGGCCATTTGAAAATAGCCGATCTACAAGTTCACAATGCTTTGCATCACGATTCATTGTGAGCTTATGGATCTACTATTTTCAAAAGATTTGTATACCTTTTATACATTTGAAACTTGTGAAATGGGGCATTCTGCATAATCACTACTTTCCACTTTAAGTATATTGATACCAATACTTTTGCACTTTTACTCAAGTCAATTTTGAATTCCGGACTTGTACTTGTAACAGTATTTCTACATTGCAGTATTGATACTTTTACTTAAGTAAAAAATATGAGTACCACTTCAGGCCACTTCAGCCTTTTATTGTGTGTGCCATGATGAGAGGAATCGGTCACAAGATTGTCCCATCAGCAACAATTTACAGGCATGGTGATTGGCTGAAGAAAGGGGAACTTAGAAAGACACTCTCTGGTGAACAACAAATCATTTCACAATACTTTCCCATGCAGGGAAAAGTGAACTGAGAGAAAGAAAAAGGGAACTGAAATGCCTGGATCAAGTGCTGTCATCAGCATTTTAGATGTCCAACACCTTGTTCAGAATGTATCTTGCCTTTATTATTCATAAATAATGAACTTGTTCTGTGTTTAATAAATGTTTCATAAATAAATACATAATTATTCTACGTTTGCATTATTCTATATCAGTCTATAATGATACATATTTTCACTGTCTGGTGATGCTAGATCGCATCCCCCTTGGAAAACATTAAGTAGATAGTGTGCCTGAAAAGGTCATCCACCCCCCTGACCTATACATGAGTTCTTAAACTTTCTCAGCTTTGGACCCAAAAGCAAAACCTTCTTCAATGACACACACTATGAAATAGAGATGGACAGACAGCTTGCTCCCGATTATTTCCGAGCTGCAGACGTCTAAGGGCTGACTGCATGGTCGATGCCTATACATACAGTGAATTACAGTAATGGAGGAGATAAACGCATGGATTACCCTCTATAGGTAAGGTGAGGAGAGATAGCCCCCCAGGCACATCATGTCTCACACTGAAGGGACAGTGGCTGTTTTGTTGTTGTTGTTGAACATTATTATTGTAATGCTTTTAATGTAGCATTTGCATTTATTCACGTTCAGTTACATTATGCAAATGTTCTACAAAAACACTATGAAGCAATACCTTGAAATGTTTTTATATTTAAACCGTGGGGGGTTGGAGTGGGGGCATAAAAGATCAACATAAGTACATATATATATATATATATATTCAGTATATAGGTATATCCTGATATAGTCTATATCCGGGGTCTTCAAGGGTTTTCAGGCCAAGGACCCCTTAGCTTTGGTGGCCCCCATGTATTAAATCTGAGGACCTCCTAGGAGTCCCGGACCCCCTGTTGAAGACACCTGGTCTATATCATGACTGAATATAGTATTGTACAGTTAGTTGTCTTGGGGTATGATGATGATGATGATGATGATGATGATGATATACTTAATTAATGCTCACAGAGGAAATCCGCATTGTCACCAGCACAGAAACACCACATAAGTTGCCTGCCATATGTATAAAAAAGTTTAAAAGCAGTTCACTTTTCCTGACAAAAACAAGCTGAGAAAAAGAACAAGGAACTGAAATCTCTACCACATATCTATATATGTACGGTACATGAAACTGGATAAAGTGCTCTCATCAGCATTTTAGAAGTCAAACACTTTTTCCCCAGAATGTATCTTTCCCTTATTATTCATATTAAACAACTGACTTATTCTATGTTACGTTTTGTATTATTGTGAAATGATGTAGTTATCTTGCGTTTGCATCAGTCTAATTATCAGTGAATAATGATACATAAAAGTGGTGGTGGTTTTCACTGTCTGCTGATGGTAGATCTCACCAGCCTTGGAAAACAGAGAAGTAGATCTTGTGTGAAAAGGTCGTCCACCCCTGACCTTGACCCTGAGAACATGAGTTCTTATCTTTCCCAAAATCTAAACCTGAAGTCTTCCTGGAATTCAAACTAATAGAAATACATGTGGAACAGTCACCCACCCACCGACCCACCCACGCAAGGTGCTGTAAGTGATATGTCTTTATAGTTTTTTCAAAAGTTAAAGCTTTATATTCTGATAGTAAACAATGCTAGAGTGTAATTTCAGTAACAGGAGTCTCTCTGTCTCTTCAGCCTTTTAATAAACAGAAAATGTGTGTGTGTGTGCGTGCGTGCGTGCGTGCGTGCGTGCGTGCGTGCGTGCGTGCGTGTGCATGCATGCATGTGTGCGTTTGTGTGTGTGTGAACGTGTGTGTGTCTGTGTTTGTGTCAGTCTGGAATTGATGTAAAACTATTGTCATGACACACACTATGCAATACGGACAACAGAAAGCTTGCACCCGATTGGCTAGTTCTCCTTCTAAGCCTAACAGATATGTCCAATTAAGTGTTGAGTGACTCGGTGCGGGAAGTGTTTAACCACTTAATTAACCCTATATATTTATTTGACTGGGGTCCCCCAGGGCTCTCTATTAGATCCACTAGTATTTCCCTCAACATCAAATCTCTTTGTCAAAAAACACCATCGCATTCGCAAAGCAATGCATTAATGGCAGCGAGGCCTGGACCACCTACACCAGACATGAGAAACAGCTTCCACCTGCGTTGCCTACACCGCATCCTGGAAATCTCTTGGCAGGATAAAGTTCCCAACACAGAAGTTCTGGCACGTGCTCACTCCACCAGCATGTTCACCATGCTGAGCCAGCGCCGTCTTAGGTGGCTTGGCCATGTCCACAGGATGGACCCCAGCCGGCTCCCCAGAGCTGTCCTGTATACGGTGAGCTGTCAACAGGCTCCAGACCTCTTGGTCTAAAAGGTTGCCTACCCCTGTTTCGATCAGAGGTTCTGTGGTTGTAATGTGTTCAAATGCATATTAGAATGTGTGCTTGTCTAGTTTAGATAGTTACAGGCTAGTTGTTTTTCAATTCAATTATGTGGTTCATGGCTGTCAAAATCTAGATTTAAGTACTTAATAAATCATATTCAAATTAATAAGGTGTGATTTAATATAAACAAATAATTTCATCCCAGTGCTGCATGATAATAGATATTCAGTAGGCCTATTTAAGTTATCTGTACTGGACATACTGTAGTCTAAGATGTTACTGGTAAATAAGGTTACAGAGATGTCTAATTTCATAGGAAAACAGAGTTTATTAGTGCAAGAATGGACTTGCACTAATAACAGTTTGTCTGTGTTTCCATGAAAGGGAAGTACAACTGAGGTACTTTCCACTTGAACTAAGTTTAAATTATTTTTTCTTTCTTCATTTCTTTTTTTCTCTTATCGATAAATGGGCAACAAGAAATTGCAAGTAAAGAGGAATGCTAGGGGGTGAGGTAGAGTCCGAAAGTTTTAAGACTACAGTCAAATTCAAGAACTTAACACATAATTGTATTGTAGGTCTTCTGTGACTGAACTCAAAGCTGCCACCCTGACCTTTGATTCAACCCACGAAAACATTTTAAGTTATATCTGGGGAAAGCCTGTTGTAGTCGGGGAATATATTTAATGCAGGACATTGGTTACATCATCAAACAGGAATCTATGCCAATTTGCCGTCTTGCCCATGTCTGAATCTAGAGATTATGTCCAAATTTAGTTTATTGTTATTATGGCTTAGAATCTGTTGAAGTTCACAAGGCAGCATTTGACAACAGTGCTTCTTGGGTAAACAAACTACATAGCATGAAATTATGGATTTTAAAGAGATACTGTAGTTTGGAAATAATTCCTCTGTGCTTCTGCTATGGTTTTGATTTCATTTGATTTATTTGACATGGAATTGAAACGGAGGAAGGTTGTTGGACTGCAGTAGCCTATATTAAACAGGTTTATTACACGGCTTGGTTGAATGCTCGATTCTGATTGGTCAGTCATCGGTCATTATTTCTGGATAATGACTGATGAGCTCAATAACGGACCGCTGTGTAATCAGAGACTCAGAGCACCTGCTCATGTCAACCTGCGCTGCTTGGTTTTATGCTTTATCCAACATGACAGCCATGTAAACAAACAACCAATGGCCGGGTTTCCCAAACGAATTTGAGCTCATATGCGCAGCCTAGAAGCTGTGTAAGAGCCTACACGCACCTGCGCAGTAGCAACCCCGCCACGCACTATCTTCATTAGTAGCAGCTGTGTGTGCTCTACGTGCCATCTAAACTGGCTTCAGGAGGCACCATCGTCGTAGGTGCTCAAGCGCACGGCATTACGTGTGTGCTAAAACTACATTCGCGAGACAGCATAGACGTAAAGACCTCCTGGACGAAGTCTACGTAAAGCCTACGTAAACTACGTAGGGCTGTCCTACGCTACACTGCAGTTTAAACACCCTTTGCGAAAGTGAAATGGATCATAAAAATACCAGAGGCAACTGTCAGATGTCCTGAAGCAGTCCACTCCAAATACAACTTTTGAATAATATATCTACGAATGAAATTACAGTGGTGAGTTGACATCTGCAAGGTAAATGAAACACTAAAGTGTCCCCATTATGCAAGTAAATTAAATATACTTAAAATACCAAAAGTAAAGGTATGCAGAATGTCCCATTTCCCAAATTTAATATGTATCAAAATCTTTTGAAAATAGCAGATCTACAAGCTTGTGAGGCGTTGTGAGCTTGTAGATCTGCTTTCAAAAGATTTTTTAACCATTTATAAACATGGCGAGCGCAACAGCTGTCACTTTGTGAGAGGAACTGGGGACTTTCATCATAACGTTTAACTATAAAATGTAGAAATTAAGGAAACATGCTCAGCATCATTTATATACCTTTAGTTAACTTGGCTTATGCTTAATATTTTTATCAGATGATCGGATCATCCGTGAGAGTACAATTTGTAAACTTCGGGTTCATGCATAGAGGACAAAGCAGCGCCTGTTATAGGAGGAACTGCTACGCTGGTTCTCTGTGTAGCCCCCACACTCAAATTAGCGAGAAACGGCGTGCAAAAGACCTGGCTATCGAGCTCAGGCTTATTAGCATGACTGGTAACGTGTCGTGCTGGCGAGTGGGAGCTTCGGGTTCAATCCCAGCTCACTGCCTCACTATATATGCATGAATCCGGTGTTTATAAATTCTAGCAAATTCCGATCATCTCGTGTCAACTGTCAGATGTCCTGAAGCAGTCCACTCTAAATACAACGTTTGAATATATTTATGCATTAAATTACATCTACAAGCTTAAGAGGCGTTGTGAGCTTGCAATCTGCTATTTTAAAAATATATTTATACATATTAAACTTGGGAAATGGGACATTCTGCGTCCTTTTTTAAAAATATATATTTAGGGGCTTTTTTGCCTTTATTTGGACAGGACAATAGACTGACAGTAAATGGGGAGAGAGACACAGTAAAGGTCGTCGGTACTAGGAGTCGAACCCGCGATAGCTATCATGCTGGATTCCCAAATTGTGTGATACACGCCTAGACCGCTAGGCTAGTGGACGACCCATACTGAAAGCTGTTACTTTTGGTAGTTTTATTTTTTTTCATATACATTTATATCTTGCAGACGTCAGCTGTCACTTTGTGAGGGGACTGGGGTCTTACGTCCTTTAGTTAACTTGGCTTGCTTAATATTTTTATCAGATGATCAGATCAGAGATCATTCGTGAGAGTACAGTACAATTTGTAAACTTCGGGTTCATGCATAGAGGACGCTCACCCTACCCCAAAAAAAAAAGATCTGCAAGCTGTCATTACGCACCGGCCCGGCCGCAATATATATATATATATATATATATATATATATATATATATATATATATATATATATATATATATATATATATATATATATTATGTATATATATGTATATATATATATATATATATATATATATATATATATATATATATGTATATATGTATATATATATATATATGTATATGTATATATATATATATATATGTATATATATATATATATATATACATACATATATAAATTAAATGTGTGTGTGTGTGTGTGTGTGTGTGTGTGTATGTGTGTGTGTGTGTGTGTGTGTGTGTGTGTGTGTGTGTGTGTGTGTGTGTGTGTGTGTGTGTGTGTCGGTCGGTCGGTCTTTTCATAGATCTATTTTGCTACGATGGGTGTTACTAGCGCCCCAGGGCGCTCGTAACAAACTGCTTCGTAGGACAGCACTGCAGGGCTACGCCTCTCCCTGGAGTAGGAGGAGAGTAGGATACGCCATTCTGTCTCCCGAATGTAGTTTTAGCAGACACGTAACACCGTGGACGTGGGAACCGATAGCACGTTGGGCACAACCAGCTGCTACTAATGAGGGTAGAGCGTAGATTTCGCCGAGTCCCAGCTGTGTAGGAGGCTCTTACGCAAGCTGCGGAGGCAACGCATGACCTGAAATCTACGTGCCTGCTAGGGTACTGCGCAGACTGTGTGGACACACGTAAGACCCGTCGTAGAACCTGCGCAGATGCTCAACGCAGCATCTCTACGAATCTCTTTGGGAAACGCGGCCAATGTCATTTACAACTAAACGTTGCTCTCAAGAATGTTTTTGAAAACATTTGAAGTGAGAAATAGACGATGCAATAACCGAAAAGTGATTCTATTTAATCCACTGCACGGCCTTGTTTATCGTGGCACAACAACGGAGGAATAACAAAACGCTCGCCTCAAAACACAGTCGCCCCAGGGCAAATCCGGCGGTATTACAGGCAAATCGGCAGTATATAGAATGGGGGGCGAGTTTTTATTTATTTTGTCATTTGTTTTCCGAGGCGAACTTGTCCGCCCAGCCCAATACTTATGGAATACTTTCATTGCCGTAAGCAAGGAAATACTTCGTTTTGTTGTTACTTTTGGGTAAATTTATTTATGTATTTATTAAGTAGCCGTGTAATAAGCGGGATAATGCATGGGGAGGCGGTCATTATTGATATTTGAAGGCCTTCAGGGTGATTATAATCACCCTGTCGGGCTTCAAATATCAATAATGACCGCCTCCCCATGCATTATCCCTTGCATAATGACATGCCCTAAATGTTGAAAGCAGGTTGAAAGTGCTTAACCCATTAAAACCGCGTCATTTTAGATTTTTGCGTTGGCTATTCAAAAATAGCTATATACAAGTTCACAGTGCGTCACTTCGTGCCACGCTGCAAGCTTGTACATCTGCTATTTTTGAAAATCCTTGAAAGTGTGAGAACGACTGATTTAGAAGGCATTTGTAGAATCGGGTCTTAATGGGTTTAATGGGTCAGAATGGCTTTAACAATACAGAGGATTCATTCAATGCATTTTGTTAACTGCAGTTGAAGGCCCTATAATGCAGTGGTTCTCAACTTGTGGGTCGGGACCCCCAGAGGGGTCCCCACATGATTTTGAGGGGATCGCCAGATGACATTGAAGTGACAATTTAATAGGCTACCTATAAAAAAAAAAGAGAGAGAAAAGAAAAAGACCATTCCTCCATCAAAAGTAATCAACAAACTACTATAAAAACTGGTCAAACATTGGCCACATTGTCAAATAATAGCAAGAAGCAAACATTGTGAAAATAGCCGATATGCAAGCTCACAACGCCTCGCAAAGCGAGGCGGTGTGAGCTTGTAGATCGGCTATTTTCACAATATTTATCTGCGGAACCGAAAGTGTAATGCCTCAACTCCCACAATCCAAGTGCTTGTCAGGGTGGGGGGTCCCCAGTTCAAATATGATTATTTTGGGGGGTCACGGAAAAGGTTGAGAACCATTTATATTTACTTTAAGCAAAAGACAACGATCTCTCTCTCTTGGGTGCACAAATACGGTCAGGAACATTACCATTAGCTCTGCAGACTGGCAGGTTTAATGCCACTCCAGAGGAAGAGAGATACTGTTTGTTTTGTGAACTTGGTGAATTTGAAAATGAGGTACACTTTTTGTTTTATTGCTCTAAATATGATGAAATAAGAGAGGTATTTGTTAGTAAGATGTCTTCTATTTGTGGCGATTTCCTTGAGTTAGATGATTATGAAAAACTTGAGATATGTTTTGTTAAGGGACATTTTCTTGTGGCAGATTTTATTTGTCAAGCTTGGGAGAGAAGACAGAAAACTCGTAATGTAATTGAATGTATTATGTGAATATATTGTAAAACATGCTGTAAGCATAACATGGTGTCTTATAAACCCATGAGGGTTGGGCACTTTGTGTGCAGGACACAGAAATACATTATCTATCTATCTATCTATCTATCTATCTATCTATCTATCTATCTATCTATCTATCTATCTATCTATCTATCTATCTATCTATCTATCTATCTATCTATCTATCTATCTATCTATCTATCTATCTATCTATCCACAATAGGACAATTATGTGCTTCTGAAACAGAAAATCAAAGCACAGAATGTAGTGCATATTTACAATAAATAAGAAGGCTCCACATACTCTCAGTCACCCAAGTCAATATCAAAAGCGTATGCCTTTAAATTAAACAAAACACACCACTGTAAAATGGCAGTGAGATGGCACCATGAATATTCTACACAGTGAGGAAGATCAACTATAGATTGGCAAACAGTGCCCTCTAGTGACCATAGATTGGTATGTTTCTAGGCAACTTCCAAAACAAACTCTTAAGTTAAGTTAAAGATTAAAGATATGAAATAATGTAAAATAATATATGTATTAGTTATCAGGGAAACAAATACCACACACGTGTGTAGGCTACCAAATAACAAAGATAAAGATAAATGTATTTCCAATTGTGCAAGATTGCAAAAGTAAATAACACACACACACACACACACACACACACACACACACACACACACACACACACACACACACACACACACACACACACACACACACACACACACACACACACACACACACACACACACACACACACACACACACACACACACTGTACCGGTTTAAGAATACAACACTCTTTATACATGAAACATTTTAAAATGGAAAAGATGGCGTTTGTTATTCACATTCTATAGGCTCCCCTTTAACTGAATAAAGAAAATATGAATATACATTGTGATATAATATCTACAGTGCATATTGGGTAGAACTGCAAGGCGGACAAACCAAAGCAAACACACAAATTACCACATAGTAAACACAGCCATCATGTAGCTGTACCAACACACCAGCTAACTGATACATAGTGAACACGATGGTTTCAGCACACAACTCTTTCGCAGATCCAGTTAAAGACAATGGTAGAACACCCTGCATCGTTCCATCCTTTTTGAGGATGGGAAGGTTGAGACCCATCATAAAACTCAACACAGTGTTGTTCATTACCGTCGTTATCTTTGTTATTAGGCTGATTAGGCATCCAGTACCTGGAGAAGTAAGAACATTTAATTCATTATAATACCTTTACAAGGATGATTTTTATTTTATTTTTATTTTTATCGTGACTTCACATGATATTCTAGATATTAGATACAAAGACAACATAATGTGTTAGTGACCGTGTAGGTTTGTATTTTATGATAACATTTAATACCACTTAGAAAAAGTTAAGCTGGTCTTACGTTGGTGTGGTCAGAGGTGTTCCATCTACCCACTTGAATACATCTTCTTCATCTCTGTCAGTCAAACCCAGCCATACTCTCTTTTTTACAAGTTCAACGAAGTCCTGGACAGAAAAGCTGCTGGTTACTGATGTAAACTGTACAATAGATGTGTGTCTCCACAAAGAAGCATTGCACAAGAAGCATTTCTTCCTCATTAGTGTGGTTGCCTATTACACAAGAAGAGTATTTTTCTTAATATAGTATAGTATCCATAAATGTTTGTTGGCTCGCAGTTTTCGCAACACACACACGAATTATGCCAAATCAACCGGCTTCATGGAATCGTATGCTTGCATTTTAATAAGCAATACGATATATACTTCAATTGATATTAATTAATTAGTTCATTACATTTGACAATGTATGTCTATTGGAAAAAGATTTGTTTCAGAAACCGTAATGGCTACAGTTTCTACAATTTGAATCATGAGGCAACTCTGCATAGGCCACGCCCATTTCTAGATTGTCTACCATGTTGAACACACTTTTTGCTACTCCTACAGATTATTAATCTAATAACCCACCCGAAAATGTATTTTCTCTTTATTATAGATCTGGATAGATGAAGCTTTTGTTTAACTCTTTGACCAAAGACTTGACTTGCAAAAAAATATCACTAACTAGACGCGTCGCAATTCTGCGAAATTGCTAAATGTGGTTGCGCCGACGCCGGTCGCGGGTCGCGGCCGCCGGGACTCGAGGAATACGCCTGAAGGAATATCGTCGGAGGCCGCGCGACGTGCAATTCGAATTCGGTGCCGATCGGATCCTGCGTTCGTGACACGTGCCGTTTTGATTTGAGGAAATAGGCCCCTCCCACTAAAGAAACAGGCCCCTCCCACAAATGTAGCAGGCCAATGACATCATCATGTAACTCCTGAAATCGCTTGCTTTTCTTTTTGAGAGAACTGATCCCCCCCAAAATCATGTTTTTGCATCAAACGGTTACATTTTGTGCATTTTTGGCGCCCCCTATGGATAAAAGTGGAAATGCTTTTGGGGATTCGTTGAGTAAACCACCCTTAACATGTGATTTAAATTTGGGATTGACCGGACGTTTCGTTCGTGATTTCTGGCCTTTTTTGTAAAACAGGCCCCTCCCACTAACTTTGGAAGCCAATTACGTATGTTTATCGCATGGGTCCAGAGATCATGTGTACAGATTTTTGTGAAATTTGGACAAAATACGGGAGAAGGAGCTAAAAGTGTGTTTTGAAGAGAATTCAAAATGGCAGAAAATCTATCCAGACGCAAATGGGCGTGGCCTATATGGGGAGTTGCGTCATGACTCAAGGAATCCAGGGGGAAATATTCTTTGATTCTACGACTTACGGTTCAAGAGTCATAGGCCAAAACGTAAAGTGGCCGTGGCCATAATTACACCATGAGGCCGACTGGTGTAATTATGTTTTTGATAATTTCGCACTAAATTATGAACCTCCCCTCCAAGTCTTGTAACTCTAGCGCTTACGGTTTTTGAGAAAAAAATACTTGAATAGGAGTTTTTTCATTTTCCCATTAAAGTGGATGGGGACATTTAATGCACTAATAAATCAATATCAATTAAACTATGTAACCAATGTCTTAGCAAAGTACAAGCGCACGATTCCCGGTGAGGCTGGTCATTTTGACATATAGCACAACATTGGGGGAAAAAAACTGTGGGAAGAGATCCGTTCCAAAATAAAGCCCTATTCGGGCAACCACACTAATAAAGAAAAAATAAATCATATTGTCATGAACATCAAATCTACCCCAAATTTGAATTGCATGTTGTGGGGCCTTCCTGACAGCTGCAACCCACGATGTGTGCCGGGCAGCCGGGGCAACCACCTTTCTACTTTCATTTCTATTTTGAACATGCACTTTGTTCACCTTGTTTCTTTCTCTATTCTTTACCCTTTTTTCATGAAACTGCAAAAGGCTGGGAGCATATAAAAATTGTAATAATAATAAATCCACCGACTCTGTCACAACTGTAAACATGTGTTATGACAATAAAGTTGAAGTTGAAAGTGGTATAGGTTACAATATGCAAGACACAGGCAAGCATACAAGTGCTTGCTTGCACGCACACACATACGTACTCGCACACACACACACACACACACACACACACACACACACACACACACACACACACACACACACACACACACACACACACACACACACACACACACACACACACACACACACACACACACACACACCATACCTGTTTTTCTTTGCTATTTATGACAATCAGGTCAGATTGTCTGTCTCTACACCACTGTCTGCTCTGGTCCCAGGTTTTCGCCTCAGTAGAGATGTAATAACAACCTCTGTCGAATTTCTGCCATCCAGGTGATTCTAATGACAAAATGATGAAGTCAGCCACTGTTTTTTCTTTTTTAATTCAAATGATGAACATGATATAACAACGAATAAAAACAGTGATGTCTCACTCACCACAGAGTCTCATCTTCATGTCATCTCTCTCTTTGGTCAGGTTGTTCTGTAACTGGTTAAAACTGGTCTGTAACTGATCTTTCTGTCCACTTAGGTAGTTATATCTGATCTGTAACTGGTCAAATCTAGTCTGTAACTTGTCTTTCTGGTCAGTCAGTTGGTTAAGTCTAGGCTGTACCTGGTTAAACCTGCTCTGTAATTGGTATTTTTCTTCAGTCAGGTCATTGTTCCTGGTCTGAAGTTGGCTATAATTGTTCACTAGTTGTTCTCTCTCCACCATGTTGGAGTGATCTGTATGGAAGCAATATTTGAGATCTTATTATTATTAATATTATTATTATTTTACAGTGTAGTGAAGCAAGTCAGTTTCTGTCATTAAAGTATACATATTTAATGGTAGCATATTCATCAGTCCTAATACATAAATATCTATCATAAAAATGCATTTACAAAACACTTTGTGTGCCATGGTGGCTCAGTGGTTAATTAGATTACATTAAGGACCACCATATTCAACGCGTGTGGTCACCAGGGTTGCTTTGAGTAATACATGTGAAGTGTCATTGTTTACAATGGTTCCTCTCTTGAGACAGGCATAGCGCAGCACGCAAGATGTAGGCCCAGACAGTTAATGCCAGCGCTCTAGCCGAGGTCAGTGAGGTCAGAACGTGCAGTTTAATACTACTTCTCAATTCTCACGTCCCACTGAGTGACCTTGCGATAACATTTATATTTGCTGCAGCCACAGTACTGCTATTGACTGTCCAACTACCGTAGATTATTTATGTATTAGGAATGTCCTAATAATAATGGTGATGTATGCAGTGACATTTCTACCTACAACCATGAACGCAGTGCATCATGTGATAACCTATTATGTGGTAACCTATCATGTGAGTAGATCATCTCTAATGTCCCCCTCTCTCTCTCTCTCTCTCTCTCTCTCTCTCTCTCTCTCTCTCTCTCTCTCTCTCTCTCTCTCTCTCTCTCTCTCTCTCTCTCTCTCTCTCTCTCTCTCTCTCTCTCATACACATTCATTGTCTACCCAACATAGTCTCAACAGGGTCAGATCAGGTTGGTCTACCTCTCTCTGTCTTTCTCTCCGATTTCTGTCATTCAAATGTCTCTGTAATCTGCAACGTCTAATTGTGAAATCTTTGTTTCAATTATGTTTTTTTTATAACAAATCAATCGATACGTTTTTATTTGAAATGTGTCAGGTTTTTAGTTGCCCCACAGCAACTTCATGAAAGGACATAAGAGCTGTAATGTTATTGACATTATATTGCTACACAAGTTGACAATCAAATGTACATGGAACTGAAAAGTAATGTCATGTATGATAGGATGGTACGAAATACATTGCTATGAGACTTACAGAGATACAGTAGAGTGGGACAGCAATGCTGAGGAGAGCTAGAACAGCACAAAGCAATCCAACACCGACTCCAACCCGCTTGTACCGTCTTATGTCTGGAGGACACACACACACACACACAAACACACACACACACACACACACACACACACACACACACACACACACACACACACACACACACACACACACACACACACACACACACACACACACACACACACACACATACACACACACACACACACACACACACACACACACACACACACACACACACACAGAGTGAGAAAAGGAGTGGAATTCTCAGAACTTCTCGTTTACAAAGTTAAAAAAAAAAAAAATTTTTTAGTAACATCTCTTACCAGACTGCAGTATCCTCTGTAGATCTTTCTCCTGAAAGAAACTGGTGTTAACGTGGTCATTCATTACATCATCTTTGTTTTGGAGCTCAAAATGGTCATAGCGTCCATCAGCCATTTCTATCTTTATGATTTTAATTCTTCTTGCACGGTCCAACTGTTCATAAAAACACACTGAACAAAAGAGAAGGGTGGCCTTTCTTTTATTCATGTGCCTCTCGTCCCCTTTTATTTTGATTTGTCCCGCCTCCTAGTGTGCCACGATGAGAGGAATCGCAAGATTGTCTCATCAGCAACAATTTACAGGAATGGTGATTGGCGTAGAATAAGAGAACTTGGTAAAACACTTTTCGACGAACCACAAATCATTTGACGAGACATTCCCATGTAAAGTGAACTGAGAGAAAAAAGGAACTGAAATGTCTGGATCAAGTGCTGTCATCAGCATTTTAGATGTCCAACACCTTGTTCAGAATGTATCATGCCCCTATTATTCATAAATGATTGACTTATTCTGTGTTTTAATTTTGCAATAGATATAAATTATTATTCTACGTTTCCATTATTCTATATCAGTATAATTATACATATTTACACTGTCTGGTGATGCTAGATCTCATCAGCCTTGGAAAACAGAAAGTAGAAATTGTGCCTGAAAAGGTCATCCACCCCTGACCTATACATGAGTTTTTAAACTTTCTCAGCTTTGGACCCAAAAGCAAAACCTGTCTTCAATGACACACACTATGAAATAGAAAAAAACATAGGTTGCCTGCCATGTCTTTAAAAAAAAGTACGATATATACTTTTTCTAATAGTATAATATATATAGTATAATAACTTATTAGTTTCTAATGTTTTAAACCTAAAAAGCAGTTTGCTTTTCTTGGCAAAACAGTTGCTGTTCCTATGAACAGTTCCTTGTTCATGAGAAAAATTAACAAGGAACTGAAATCTCTACCACATATATATGTACAGTACATGAAACTGGATAATGTGATCTCATCAGCATTTTAGAAGTGCATGCTTTTTTCCTGAATATATCTTGCTGTTATTATTCATATTAAACTACTGACTTATTCTATGTTACGTTTTGCATTATTATGAAATTATTTACTTATCTTACGTGTGCATCATTCTAATTATCAGTCTACAATGAATAATAATACATAAAAGCGGTGGTGGTTTTCACTGTCTGGTGATGGTAGGCTAAGAAATACAGAGTACCCTTACTTCATCATCCCCACCAGAATTAATAAAGAAGTTGGTCGACGTGCTTTTAAATATAAAGCCCCATCCGACTGGAACGATCTCCCCAGTTCCCTTAGATCTATTAACTCCTTTAATATTTTTAAAGCATCCATTTTCACTCATCTGCAAATAACCTGCTCTTGCTTCTAATTGGGTTCTGATTGTTTTCTGTCTCTTACAATCTGCCCTGTGAATTATGAGCTATATACTGCATGTGCATGTTTGTATTATGTGTATCTACATGGGCATGTCATTGCATGTTACCGCATGTGCATGTATGCAATGTCTGTAGCTGCTACTCCTGTTTTTGCTCTCTTAGCCTTACATGTTTACATCATTAATGCATGAAGTCTGTTATTTTGTGGGTATTCAGGCGGGGGGGAGCGGCCAGTTTCAAGAGAGCTTATGTCTTATGTTTTTGTTCTGTTTTGTTTTGTCAAGTTTGTTTTGTCCTGTTTATGTACAGTATGTGGATGTATTTGTTGTATTGTTTTGTCTATTGTATTCTCTGTATTTTTGTCATAAGGACCCTCTCTAAAATGAGATGACACATCTCAAGGGATTATCCTTCTAATAAAGACACTATATATGGTAGATCTCACCAGCCTTGGAAAGTGGTGTAAAATAACATACATTTACTCAAGTACTGTAGCCTACATAAGTATATTTTGAGGTATTTTTTACTTTACTGGAGTATTTCCAATTGTCAGTAGCCTACTTTTACTTCTACTCCACTACATCTCAGAGGCAAATATTATACTTTTACTCCACTACAATTATTTGAAAACTTTAGTCACTAGTTACTTTTTTGATTTGATTTAAGTATTACATAACATACATTAACCACTTCAGCCGATCTACAAGCTCACAATGCGTCACATTGCGACGCATTGTGGGCTTGTAGATTTTGCTATTTTCAAAAGATTTGTATACATTTTATACATTTCAAAACTTGTGAAATGGGACATTCTGCATAATGAGTACTTTCTACTTTTGGTACTTTAAGTACATTTTGATGCCAATACTTTTGTGCTTTTACTCAAGTAAAAGTCCGGACTTTTACTACAGAGTATTTCTATTGCAGTATTGCTCAGTAAAAAATTGCCCTTTTGCCAGCACTGCAGAGAAGTAGATCTTGTGTGAAAAGGTCACACACCCTGACCTAGAACATGAGTTCTTGTCTTTCCCAAAAGCAAAACCTGATGTCTTCCTGGAATTCAAACTAATAGAAATACATGATGAATTGTCAACATCTAAATGAGTAAACTATCGATAAGGACAAATAGGCCTAACAGTGAACTGAATTGTGTATGTGCTGTATAAAGAGAAATGCATTCATTATTACACACACACGCGCACGCACGCACGCACACACGCACACACACACACACACAGACACGTATTGTAAAACTGCTGTCATGATGACACACACTATGAAATAGGGACGACAGAAAGCTTGCACCCAATTGGCTAGTTGTCCTTCATAGCCTAACAGACATAATGTATATCCCACTGTTGAGTGACTGGGTGTGGGAAGTGTTTAACCCTATATATTTGGTTGACTGGGGTCACCCATGCTGGGCTCTAGGTCCTCAAAATCTCTTCACCGAGAACAGACAACGCAATGCATTGTGATCTTGTAGATCTGTTATTTCCGCAGAATGTTCACCTCAGAACAGGGATGCTCGGGTTCATGTGGTTAAATAATAATAGCCTACTGTATATTGTGTGTAGTGTGTGTGATTGTTGTGTGTGTGTGATTGTTGTTTGTGTGTATGTGTGTATGTGTGTGTGTGTGTGTGTGTGTGTGTGTGTGTGTGTGTGTGTGTGTGTGTGTGTGTGTGTGTGTGTGTGTGCGTGCGTGCGTGCGTGCGTGCGTGCGTGCGTGCGTGCGTGCGTGTGTGTGTGTGTGTGTGTGTGTGTGTGTGTGTGTGTGTGTGTGTGTGTGTGTGTGTGTGTGTGTGTGTGTGTTTAGTTCCCTAAGAAAGCATGGCTACGATCCACAACGACACAACACGTCAACAGTGCTGCTGTTGAAGGACAAACCTGTTTAGACCAGTTAGATCAGTGGTTCTCAACCTTTTCAGGCCGCGACCCCCCAACATAATCATATTTAAACTGGGGACCCCCCACCCTGACAAGCACTTGGAATGTAGGAGTTGAGGCATTACATTTAGTTTGACTCGGTTCCACAGATATATATTGTGAAAATAGCTGATGGAGAAGCTCACAACGCCTCCTGTCGCGTTGCGAGGCTTTGTGAGCTTGTATATCGGTAATTTTTGTGTCTTTCTTATATTGTAGAAGCCATTTCACTGTTTTTGTTTATTCTGATTATTCTGATTATTCTGATTATTCTGATTATTCTGATTATTCTGATTATTATTATCATCGTTGTTGTTATTATTTGGCATTATTCGCTGTATTTGTTTGATAGATTATTGGTTTATTTGATTATTTGTGTGCACCAAGGGCACACCTCTCCAGGCCTAATTGGTTGACAGAAAGGGCATAATTATGTAGGCCTGGGTGATTGGGAAAGGACATGCACCTGGGTGGACAAATGTTTTTTTTACCAGTGCCAGAGCCACAGCACCAGAGCACAATGCCATGATGGAAGAACCTGTTTGTATAATGCACGTTTCTTGGATCAGTAAATATACTAAAATGAAATTCAACCTGTGGACAGTGTTTTCTTTATGCCTGTGTACAACCTAAATCTCAAGGTGCTTCAGTGGGTTTTGTTGATTTGTTTGGAACCGACGAAACGCCATTACATGTATTATATGACAATTTGGCAAATATTTGACAAGTTTTTATTGTATAGTTTGTTGATTCATTTTGATGCCGTAATGGTCTTCTTTTTTTTGGTATTAAAAATGTCTTAAAAGTCCTTACATTGTCACTTCACTGTCATCTGGGGACCCCCCAAAATCATGTGGGGACCATCCTGGCGGTCCCGACCCACAGGTTGAGAACCCTGAGTTAGAGGCATCGGCAACCTTTTTGACATGAAGTGCCATGTTTTTGTTTTCTTGATAGTCTGTGTGCCATATCAACATTGAGTTTAAACATGACACCACATCAAAATACAATATTTAAACCCAATTTTGATTGTCAATTTTTTTCTTTACATTTTCTTTCACATAGGATATTTTAATGATCATCAGACTCAGAGCATTAACCCCTCCTGTCTCCCAGACTCCCACCCATATTCATCAGTCAGAGTTTGCACAACCAGACACATCGGCCCTCATTTATCAACGCGGTGCAGACCAAATAATGGGCGTACGGCGAGATCACCGCAACTTTCGGCATTTATCAATATATCCTGACGTTGGATTCATCCTACCGTACCCTGAGATCTCACGCCTGGTCGAGACCAGTTGTTGACTTTGGCTGCGCCCGTTTATTCCATTGTAGACCTGCGGAGCAGCATTGTCTGACTGTCTGACAGGCATCTGGACACATAATCCACTCCAAAATGTGTATATCTACACTAATAAATAATCGCTGTGGAAATATATCATTTTATAAACTAATTTAAACAAACTGCTTTAACAGTCATTCGGTTAAGCTTGCAGATCTGGCTGCATTGGCTATTTGAAAATAGCAGATCTACAAGCTCACAACAGGTCGCATCGCGACGCGTTGTAAGCTTGTAGATCTGCTATTTTCAAAATATACAAGCGCTTCTGCGAGAGCATTTTCGGGAGTCCCGACCATCTTTTTATGGACAGTGAGGTCTACAAACTTACAGTAGCTTGTCCTATGTTATGGAGTTATGTCATAGAGAGTTATGTAGGCTACGCAACCTGGCTGGGTTAAAGATGGAGTGCCATGATATTTTTCAACCCTAAAACCTGATCATAAGGTATTATTATTATTTCAGTCAGACAACTCTTAGATTGGATTAGAATATATATTTATTAGCAATATATATTTGCAAGCTTAAGCATGGTATAGAAACAAGAGGAAGCATGGTTTGGCGTCAGGCCTCTGAATCCATTCATTCCCTGTAAGGATAACATTTTAATGAATGTTACATGCCAATTAGCATTTACAGGGAATGAATTAAACCCCCAAGGGGATCTAGAAACAGAGCCTACAGGTGGATGCCGGGGAGGCGGGTGGGATGACTTCATGGGCGGCAGCGGTAAGCAGCGAACGGCGGCAGCAGGTAAGCAGCGAACGGCGATAGCAGGAACTCAGCAGACAGCAGCAGTAGTAGCGACACACGTCAGCTCAGCAAGACAGGGCAGCTAGAGTGAGCAGGTAACAGCACAGTACCTATAACCACCCGATCAGGAGGAAAGTGCATGTGACTAGTCACCTGATCGGTTGGCCCAATCCCTTGAGTTGCCTGGCCTGAACTAGCTCCGTAAACTGCGCCTCATGTAAGGATTTTTTTCAACAAAAAAAAAGTGTACAGTAAGTGTTAAAATGTTGTTTTTATGTAGACACACCCACCAGTTCATTAAGTATACCTGGTTTCACTTAGCACCACCCATCTAATCCAGTCCCTCCGCCTCCTCCTATAAGACCACCCACCTGTCCTAGTCCTTCCCCCTTATCACTAAAGGACTGCCCATGGTTCTGCCCATTTGTTTACAAAATGGCAGGAGGACAAATTGGACAAATACAGACATATTTGAACCTGAATCTGGTTCAGATGAAGATGAGGAGAAGAACTACTCCATAACAGGAAAGCCTCATCAACCCTTTGCTCAAATCCCAAATGCTCATGTGTGCAACGGATAAATAAAAGGCTTAAAGGAGGAGTTCACCCAAAAAATTACTTATTTTCTATCAATTACACACCCCATGAAGCCTTGATTTCATGGATTTATTTTTGTTTTTGTGGCTTTCCTAAGACAATAATTTGATGACCGTGTGTATTTCCGGTAGGAGACACACATAATCTACTTTGTGTCTCCTACCGGATACATTAGCCGGTAGGAGACGGGAATCAAATTATTAGCTTAAGAATGCGACAAAAACTAAAAAGAATCCATGGATTCAAGGCTTCATAGGGTGTGCAATTGATAGAAAATAAGTCATTTTTTGGGTGAACTCCTCCTTTAAACAGAACCATCAGTTGTCATACATTCTTATAGATGTGCCATGGTGATGTTCAATATCCTGTGATCAAAGTAGAACTTTATCTTACAATGACTATGGTATCCATTACATCAGTGACATTATTTATAGCATCACTGCACACATTTTACTATCATTACAATGCATTTGTATTCCTTCAACCTGACATTCCCATTTAAATGGGCTATGTATTATTTCCATACATCCCCTTACTAGAAAATGGAAATATAAGCTACAGTATATTACAGTAGGCATATGCATATAAAACGTCTAACTAGATGCTCTCATAATGTATCAGAGCCATTTCTACCTTGATAATACACTTCTGTTTGCAGAGGCACAGATAATTTGTCTCTTTTTTATTATATTGACAAACAATCACGCTATCTAATCCAACTGAACTAGCTCTAGCGACCCTAACGTTGGCTGAGACTGTATGACTGGAGTTGGTCCCGCCCGCGTCGGTATGTTCTGCCGATTTAATGTAAATGTTTTACCTTCTGAACATCGTATGAAAAATCTAAAGCTAGGCGCCGTAACCTACATATGTCTGTTGTTCCGACGGCGTGAAACAACGCATCGATGGGCTCAAACAACCGTTTAAAACCTTAGTTTGTTGGCAGCCTGCGTTGAATTAACATGGAGGCTCGTCCCTGATCTAACTCTACGCCATGTTAAACAGCGATGCGCGTTCACGACCAGCACTGTCTCTGCACGTTGAATTCAACGCAGAGTCGCAGACCGGCACAAAACCCTGGTTTAAAAGGTTGTTTCAACCCATCCATTAATTTCTTCACACCGTCGTAACAACAGACGACTGTAGGTTACCGCGACTACCGTTACATTTTCCATACGATGTTCAGAAGCGATCTTATTGACGCTGAACTAAATCCCACAACTAAACGGTGGGGGAGGTCACAGACACAAGGCTATGTCAAACCGATTCATGCTCCTAAATCATTTTATTGGGGCTGGCGGATGTTTTAATTTACCGCCGGTAACGCTCCTGAGGTGCTGCTTTCTGTGTCTCCAGGATAAATCGTCGGAATATAACCTGGCTTCAGTAGCCTACTTTCCTGTTTGCAAATCCCATATTGACTTGCACTAAGTTGGTGAAGCAGTCATCAACAAAATGGGAACTACACACCCGAAGCCTGGTAGAGGGGGCTGAGGGAATAATCCTGTCTTTATAAATGAAACTAGAAAAAGTGCTCCTCGGAGCACAGGTCTCCGCCAGGTCAGGTAGGTTATTGTGGCCTCCTGGTGGCGCTATAAAAGCCAATGTGAAAAGGGTGCCTTTTATTCTTAGGCCTTTCACGGCAATCGGACACTGCATTCGTGATTTGAGGCATTTTGTGCCAAAAATGTGTTTTGCTAAATTAGACCTGATGGTGGCGCTATAACAGGCTAATGTGAAAAGGGTGCCATTTCTTCCTCAGCCTAGTGGGAATGTGCGTGTGAAATTTAACGAAATCGCAAGCTGCGTGCATAGTTTGAGGCATTGTTCAAAACGGACCAATCCTGCAAACTTTGGAAGCCAACCTTAGCCAATCAGGATGGAATATGGGAAATCGGACAGATCCGTGTTGATCACATGACTATAGAGATACTGTGTACCGATTTGCATGACGTTTGGATAAAATCTGTAGGAGTAGTATCAAAAAATGGGTTTTGCACAAATTGGCCTCCTGGTGGCGCTAAAACAGGCCCATGTGAAACATTTGGGGCAGAGGTTCTGAATTGGCATCCAGGGAGTGTGTGTGCACAGTTTCGCTGCGAGCAAGCCAACGGTGCCGGAGATTAGCTGTTCACAGACGGACACACGGACGGACGGACACACACACACACACACACACACACACACACACACACACACACGGACGGACAGGGGGTAAAACATACTCTCTCGCCATGCCTTTCGGCCTGGCGGAGACAATTAAGCCATTGATCACGTTTGTCCGTGTCAATGGGCAAAGTGTGAAACGACTGTTTGATAGCTGTCACACAGCATGCCATGGTCACACACGTGTGTTTGAGGCAGCTCCGCCCACAAAAGGTTGTAGTATAAATGACAATGATAATGAGGGGAGGTGCGGTGGGTGGGTATGGGCATTGTTACGTCAGTATGTCGCTGTTTTTGGATTGGCACGTTTGACTCTCAAGGTTTCAGCCTCCAGGAAAAAACTCCAAATAGTCAGAGAAGACATGAAACATCATAAAACCAGCGGGGGCCTTAATGAAGTTCTATCAACCTCATAGACACATGTCATTCATGTAGGCTACAAGCCTACCTATGTGACAACAAAGATTGTACCGCTACTACGCTACGGATTACATGAAAGACAAAGGGGTGTGTGTGTGTGTGTGTGTGTGTGTGTGTGTGTGTGTGTGTGTGTGTGTGTGTGTGTGTGTGTGTGTGTGTGTGTGTGTGTGTGTGTGTGTGTGTGTGTGTGTGTGTGTGTGAGAGAGGCGTGTGCGTACGTGCATGTGTGGCGAGGCGAGCGGGGGAAACTCTTTCTTATTGGCTTTTCATGCTTTTTTTGGGTCGTATTCTGGTTCTTCATGTCGTGAAGTCGGGGCGTTTTGTGAATATTTAAGGGCGTGTTATTTAAATGACGCTCGTTTTCAGACGTGAGATTTATCAAAGCTCCGACCCAATGTACGCTAGAAATGGCTGTATAGGATTTGTTGATAAATGTGACTTCGAAGTTGGTGTACGGCCGATTATATGGAAAAATATAAGCCGGTTTATACGCTCCGTTGATAAATGAGGGCCATGTTGGATTGACTCTGCTGCCTTATGTGCTTGATCTTTGAAAGACCCCTCCTGTTTAGCCTCAAAGTGGCTTAAAGGGATATTTCACTTTAAAAACAAATTTGGGTCATTGTATTGTCTACTCAGGCTTTTGTGAGCCCCCTAGACAGTTTTTATTTGATATTCATTTTATCAGACACGCCCCCTTCCTATACAAACCCATTATAACATGTTAGATTCATCAAAAACACCAGTCCTGGGTTTTGGTGACTCATCCTGCCCTCCTAATGCGTGAGGAGGGCCGTGTTTTTTTGATTACTTTTTATTTTATTTTATACACTTTTTTTATTGTATTTAATTGTTTTCATTTTCCCAAAAATATATAAAAAATTAATGAAAAAAGTAATTGAAAAAACACGGTCTCCTCACATATTCGAAGGACAATCCGGGGTGCTCCCAAAAGTCTGAGTAGATGATAAAATGACCTTTTTTTTTTGTGTGTGTGAAATATCTCTTTAACACTGGATGTTCTGCAAACAACACAGGCACACTTATGCGGGTGATTACCCTTCCCTGTGCCAACAGTGGCACCCGTGCATAAGGTTGCCTTAGTTAGACAGAAAGGTACTCTGACATGAATTTGTGGCTGTGAGAAGACAAGAAGTGTGTGGATCAGAGCTTGTAATGTGTTCAAATGCACTGTGATTAGAATGTGTTTGTTAAGTTCAGATATAGTTACAGGCTCAATTCCTCTCCTCACGTGGTTCATGTGAAAATGTAAGTACTTAAAAAAACATAATTCAAATAATATGTGATTTAATATAATCAAATAATGTCATCCCAGTGCTGCATGATAATATGTATTCAGTAGGCCTATACAAGTTAGCTGTACTGAACATACTGTAATCTAACATGTTACTGGTAAATAAGGCTACAGAGATGTCTGATTTCATATGGAAAACACAGTTTTCCTGGAATGGACCTATTGCACAAATAACAGTTTTTCTGTGTTTCCATGAAAGGGAAGTACAACTGAGGTACTTTCCACTTGAACCTTCTAAGTTTCTATTCCTTTTTCTTTATTCTATTGGGGGGGGGGGGCACTTTGATATTTTCTGGAATTTATCAACATCACTTCAACCACATAGAGCCTATATACTTAGTAATAAAGACCTGAGTTGCATGCTACTTGGTGCGTTTTTTTTCCATCTACACCAAATCTCTTATAAAATTTGCTGATCTACAAGCTCTACAACGCGTCATATTGTGGCATGTTTTGAGCTTGTAGATCTGATATGTTTGGTGAATATTCCCCCCAGAATGTGGATGCTGGGGTTCCAGTGGTTAAAAGTCAAGTATAAAGTTATTTTCAATCAGTCCTAATGGAAATGGATATTCTCTCTTTTGCTATAGTGACATACTGTATCTCAGGGGGAAAGATGTACATATTTCCACACCCTAATATGACATAAATGTAAGGTGCTATATATAAAGCAACATTGTAATTCAGGGGTGCCATGGATGTAAAGGTTATTTACAGGGGTGCCCTGAGCCAAACACGTTTGAGAACCACCACTGGCCTGACCTATGTGCTCCCTCCTCCCTGGTGCAATAATGATAATAATAAATGAGAAACAACACATACTTACGAAACTTTTTTCAACAGACCTGCTTTGGCCACTTTACTTGTAAAGGCTAGCGATACACTGGTACAGATTATAGCAGGTGTGTCATTATTGGTTCTCAGAGGATGGCATTTGCTGCCCCCTAGTGTTCACATTTAACCTCAAATTCAGCATTCTTATTCAGATTTTAATTTTTTATCTGATTTCATACCATCTGCATGTGACATGTGACACAAGTTATGGATATGTGTTTTCTTGTCTGCGACCTATTAACCACTTTCAACCTGGTATTCCTATTTCGGGAATGCCATTCAGTGGTGGACATGTTTTACTTAATTAAAAGTATCAATAATGCAATATAGAAATACTATAGGCTACTGTTCAAAAGCATTGGCATCAAAATATACCAAATGTAAATGTACTCATTATGCAGAATGTCCCATTTCCCACGTTTTCAAATGTATAAAATGTAAAAAAAAAAAAAAAATCCTTTGAAAATAGCCGATCTACAAGCTCACAAATGAGTTCATGGATATTTTTTTGTTTTTATGGCATTCCTAAGCCAATAATTTGATGACCGGCAGCGGTTCCGGTAGGAGACACAAGTCTCCTTTTTGTCTCCTCCTACCGGAACCACTGCCTACCGGTCCGCTGGTCATCAAATTATTGGCTTAGGAATGCGACAAAAACTACGAAATATCCATGAATCAAGGGGGTGACTAACTAAAAATAATTTTTTTTGGGTGAACTATCCCTTTAAGTGTTCATGATATTGATTGTACTGTATGTGGATTATATCTGTCTACCCACTATAACAATAATAAAATGAAACTATATAGCACTTTTGGAAACACATTTACAAAGTGCTTTGCAAAACAAGATCAAATTAACACGAAAACACAAGATAGAAGAGATACAACATTAAAAATAGACAATAAAATAACTTAATATAGGGTTACGTTAAAACAGGGTATGAATCAAGGTTATTAACTAAAGTAAAACAAATTAAATAATGATGGCTAGAATTTAAAAAAAAAAACATTTTAACTGAAATAAAAACAAAAACAAGGCTTTACAAAAAATTATAACTGAAATGATACTGTGTTTAGAAAACTAAGTCAAACTAATTAAATTATATGAAGCTACTATCGTAGCTGTGCCCAGTTTTAACTACCGGTATGAATATATATTTTAAATGGTATGTTTTTTTAATATCACCCCTGACAAATAGCCTACCCCATATTACAATAAAAAAAACTAAAAATAACAGAATCTAAAAAGTTAAACTAAGCATTTCCACTAAATAAAAACCTATCTAGCAAGTTTTCAAATGTATAAAATGTGTAAAAAATCTTTTGAAAATAGCAGATATACAAGCTCACAATGTGTCGCATCACAACAAATTGTGAGCTTGTAGATCAGCTATTTTCAAATGCACATTGTACCAAAAGTAGAAAGTACTAATTTGTGTATATAAAAAATAAATAAACATCTTTTCAAAATATCAGATCTAAAAGCTTACAATGCATTTTTTTTTAAATTTGAAAAACATTATGCATAATGAGTACTTTCTACTATTGGTACTTTAAGTACATTTTGATACCAATACTTTTGTACTTTTACTTAAATTTTGTTTTGAATTCCGGACTTTTAATTGTAACGGTATACTTTTACACTGCAGTATTGATACGTTTACTCAAGTAAAATAAATTGAGTACTTTTTCCAACACCACATCCTGACGTTTGAGCGTGGCCAACATGCAGGCATGCCAAGGGGGGCGTCGGCAGTTCTGACTGACGCGCGGTACCAAAGCCACTTCGGCCTCTGAGCTCCTTGGCCCACCCCTGATCTATGCACCGTGTCCCCTGATCTATGCACCTTGTCCCCTGATCTATGCACCTTGTCCTCTGATCTATGCACCTTGTCCCCTGATCTACGCACCTTTTCCTCTGATCTATGCACCTTTTCCCCTGATCTATGCACCTTGTCCTCTGATCTATGCACCGTGTTCCCTGATCTTTGCACCTTGTCCCCTGATCTATGCACCATGTCCCCTGATCTATGCACTGTGTCCCTGATCTATGCACCTTGTCCTCTGATCTATGCACCTTGTCCCCTGATCTATGCACCTTGTCCTCTGATCTATGCACCTTGTCCTCTGATCTATGTACCGTGTCCCCTGATCTATGCACCTTGTCCCCTGATCTATGCACCGTGTCCCCTGATCTATGCACCTTGTCCTCTGATCTATGCACCTTGTCCCCTGATCTATGCACCGTGTCCCCTGATCTATGCACCTTGTCCTCTGATCTATGTACCGTGTCCCCTGATCTATGCACCGTGTCCCCTGATCTATGCACCGTGTCCCCTGATCTATGCACCGTGTCCCCTGATCTATGCACCTTGTCCCCTGATCTATGCACCTTGTCCCCTGATCTATGCACCGTGTCCTCTGATCTATGCACCTTGTCTACCTTGTCTAGCATCTATGCACCTTGTCCTCTGATCTATGCACCTTGTCCCCTGATCTATGCACCTTGTCACCTTGTCCTCTGATCTATGTACCGTGTCCCCTGATCTATGCACCGTGTCCCCTGATCTATGCACCGTGTCCCCTGATCTATGCACCGTGTCCCCTGATCTATGCACCTTGTCCCCTGATCTATGCACCTTGTCCCCTGATCTATGCACCGTGTCCTCTGATCTATGCACCTTGTCTAGCACAGCAGGGCAGTTTGCGAGTCTTTTGGCAGAGGTACAGCAGAGGCTGAACGAACCCGGTGACCACAGTGATGAACATGCACACGTATGTAGCCAACATGTCTTCGGCCGACAACCTGAATCCTTGACTGTCAAAAATGGCGATGGCAATGCCCCAAATAACGTAAGTTGCCACAAATGACACCATGATCAGACAGATGATAGTGAAGGCTCTCCTCTTCATGCCATTGTCCCTCTCCCTGCCCGGTGCCGTGTCCCCCGGAGCGGGCCGTTTCAGAACCCAGAGAACGGCCAGGCTGCAGAACATCATCACCGACATGAAGAACAGAACTTGGCCCACGTAAACCCTGAAACTCGTCTTGCCGCTTTCCAACGGAATATGTAGCACCGATAGCCCGACGATGAGCAACCAGGCCAACACGGAGCAAGCCGCCCTGTACCTGAGGGGCTTGAACCTGAGGAAGAGCACCGGGTGAACCACGGCCATGAATCGCTCCACGCAGATACAGGTCTGGAAGACGGGACGCCCACTGAACAGGAAGCCGGTGGTGAAGTAGTATAAGGGGCGCTTGAGGTCCTGGAGAAGATACAACAGGCTGAAGATGATCTCAAACACACTCAGATTGAGGGTGAAGAACTCTGAGGCCATTGTACCGGCCGGTCCGGTTATAATCAGCCACACAATGCAGCTGTTGATGGGCACTCCCAGGACCTGGTTGGCTGCTATGCCGGTGATGTGTAAAATGTTTTCAATCTCCACGCTTATATGGACCGAGGACTCGTTCGATGCGTTCATTTTCCCTGCTTTGATTTGAGTAAAAATAACAGAATCTAAAAAGTTAAACTAAGCATTTCCACTAAATAAAAACCTATCTAGCAAGTTTTCAAATGTATAAAATGTGTAAAAAATCTTTTGAAAATAGCAGATATACAAGCTCACAATGTGTCGCATCACAACAAATTGTGAGCTTGTAGATCAGCTATTTTCAAATGCACATTGTACCAAAAGTAGAAAGTACTAATTTGTGTATATAAAAAATAAATAAACATCTTTTCAAAATATCAGATCTAAAAGCTTACAATGCATTTTTTTTTAAATTTGAAAAACATTATGCATAATGAGTACTTTCTACTATTGGTACTTTAAGTACATTTTGATACCAATACTTTTGTACTTTTACTTAAATTTTGTTTTGAATTCCGGACTTTTAATTGTAACGGTATACTTTTACACTGCAGTATTGATACGTTTACTCAAGTAAAATAAATTGAGTACTTTTTCCAACACCACATCCTGACGTTTGAGCGTGGCCAACATGCAGGCATGCCAAGGGGGGCGTCGGCAGTTCTGACTGACGCGCGGTACCAAAGCCACTTCGGCCTCTGAGCTCCTTGGCCCACCCCTGATCTATGCACCGTGTCCCCTGATCTATGCACCTTGTCCCCTGATCTATGCACCTTGTCCTCTGATCTATGCACCTTGTCCCCTGATCTACGCACCTTTTCCTCTGATCTATGCACCTTTTCCCCTGATCTATGCACCTTGTCCTCTGATCTATGCACCGTGTTCCCTGATCTTTGCACCTTGTCCCCTGATCTATGCACCATGTCCCCTGATCTATGCACTGTGTCCCTGATCTATGCACCTTGTCCTCTGATCTATGCACCTTGTCCCCTGATCTATGCACCTTGTCCTCTGATCTATGCACCTTGTCCTCTGATCTATGTACCGTGTCCCCTGATCTATGCACCTTGTCCCCTGATCTATGCACCGTGTCCCCTGATCTATGCACCTTGTCCTCTGATCTATGCACCTTGTCCCCTGATCTATGCACCGTGTCCCCTGATCTATGCACCTTGTCCTCTGATCTATGTACCGTGTCCCCTGATCTATGCACCGTGTCCCCTGATCTATGCACCGTGTCCCCTGATCTATGCACCGTGTCCCCTGATCTATGCACCTTGTCCCCTGATCTATGCACCTTGTCCCCTGATCTATGCACCGTGTCCTCTGATCTATGCACCTTGTCTAGCACAGCAGGGCAGTTTGCGAGTCTTTTGGCAGAGGTACAGCAGAGGCTGAACGAACCCGGTGACCACAGTGATGAACATGCACACGTATGTAGCCAACATGTCTTCGGCCGACAACCTGAATCCTTGACTGTCAAAAATGGCGATGGCAATGCCCCAAATAACGTAAGTTGCCACAAATGACACCATGATCAGACAGATGATAGTGAAGGCTCTCCTCTTCATGCCATTGTCCCTCTCCCTGCCCGGTGCCGTGTCCCCCGGAGCGGGCCGTTTCAGAACCCAGAGAACGGCCAGGCTGCAGAACATCATCACCGACATGAAGAACAGAACTTGGCCCACGTAAACCCTGAAACTCGTCTTGCCGCTTTCCAACGGAATATGTAGCACCGATAGCCCGACGATGAGCAACCAGGCCAACACGGAGCAAGCCGCCCTGTACCTGAGGGGCTTGAACCTGAGGAAGAGCACCGGGTGAACCACGGCCATGAATCGCTCCACGCAGATACAGGTCTGGAAGACGGGACGCCCACTGAACAGGAAGCCGGTGGTGAAGTAGTATAAGGGGCGCTTGAGGTCCTGGAGAAGATACAACAGGCTGAAGATGATCTCAAACACACTCAGATTGAGGGTGAAGAACTCTGAGGCCATTGTACCGGCCGGTCCGGTTATAATCAGCCACACAATGCAGCTGTTGATGGGCACTCCCAGGACCTGGTTGGCTGCTATGCCGGTGATGTGTAAAATGTTTTCAATCTCCACGCTTATATGGACCGAGGACTCGTTCGATGCGTTCATTTTCCCTGCTTTGATTTGAGTGCGCTCGCCTTCTTTTCTTCACAGTTCAGTGAAGCGTTTTGGAGAGACGGACGAATGAACTGACAAATAAAAAGACGGAGACAAAGAGAGAGGAATGTATAGTGACTCAGTTTGAATAGTAAAACACCTCTACAGTATAATACTAATCAAAACATCATGCATAATACTATTCAAAACATTATGCATGATACTAATCAAAACATTATGCATGATACTAATCAAAACATTATGCATACTACTAATCAAAACATCATGCATAATACTATTCAAAACATTATGCATGATACTAATCAAAACATTATGCATAATACTAATCAAAACATGCATAATACTATTCAAAACATTATACATAATATTAATCAAACTATTATACATAATATTAATCAAAACAGTATGCATAATACTAATCAAGACTACAGCATAATAGTGTTCAAAACACCAATAACACACAATAATCAAAACACCAATACAACTTAAAACAAACAAAACCAAAACACAGTACTGTACATACATAATGTTAGATATGATGTTGTCAGTCAGACCTCGACCTGTGAAGCTCTCTTGTCTCGTGTGCTCTGCTGTCCTCACATGCAATGTATCGTCTCTGTTATGGAAAAATATAAACTTCACATCAATATAAAGGAAATAATTCCACAGAGAGTAGAGTGGATGAACCAGCATATATTTATTATACTATACGAGAGCTCTCGGAGACTGCCTACGTGCAGCCTCCTGATTGCTCAGTTGTGTGTTTCCTTTATACACAAGAAGAGAACACAAATAGCTGGAGGTGTGGTTAGTGGACAGAGTCATACATGGCTCTATTTAGAAATAGTTACTCTGACAGGATACCAACAGGTGAGAACACGGTCTGTCTACTACTACAAACTCTGTAAATAGACCTAGAAACAGCAGAGTGTGCACATGTCCTTTCTTTAGAAGGCTCATAGAAGTTTATAACCATAATCATACAGGCAATAGTGTAGTTTTCATATTATTTCCATTATAATCCTCCCTTTGATTCAAATAGAATCATAGACCAAGAGATATGAAATACTAGACTGTAATGAGATATTACTACAATTATTTACTCTCTAGACCTCACCTGTGGGCCTCTGAATTCCAACCAGTATTTTCCAGAAGCCTAATAGTTCTATGTACATCCTAAAAAGGAGAAATACATTCATGGCATTTAATGTCCACTAACACAACCACTCCTTACAAAGAAATATGGAAACATACAAGACACTTCTGATCGCTGGTAGGGGCGAAAACCCTTTTCTGTCTGCATTCTTTGGGGAAATTCCACCTACGATCCTCTGTATTGTTTTTCCGAGCGACCACTTGTAAGCCAGCAATCAGGTGTGTTTTTGTTTTTGTTTCTTCACATGAGCTCAAATGTCAATGAGTCTCTCTTCTCTCCTCTTGGCTACATTTCCTCGTGGCTACAGTTCTAAGTTGTATGGCATGTGTCTTTTTGTCTTTGTTTGGGCACCGACAACTGCACTTGCTTGGCCTCCGGTAGCCTGGAACCAGACAAATCTGCCATCGCATATTCGACCAGGCTAGGCTCACAGTGCTCCTCCTACCAGTGCACCCATCACAGCTGTCACTGGGGATACAAGATAGTGGGCACTAGGGACATCCTGGCACCTTTGCTGCAAAATTGGCTACTTTCACAGTCACTGGTCACTGGTCACTGTATCTCCTTTGGTTTTCCATAACTGTAAAAAACATCTTGTGCAGGTAATTGTGCTTCACATAGATTGGTTCCACTGTAAATTAATACGTTTGTTATATAGATGTCTTTTTAAATGTTTAGGACCTGGACAACAATTTCTAGAATGTGTATATAGGACAGCAAGTAGACAGTGTATGATGTGCGAGTAAAAAACTATACAATTATACAATTGCTCAAGATACAAACCAAACTCCTTATGTGGGAAATGTCATTTCCCAACACATCTCCTTATATCTCCAGATTACTCTATTGGATTTCAAACTGCAAAATAGACAAACTTCACAACAGCTTTGGTTATGTCAAATCCTAACTCTAACCTAAAATATTTGTTTTATCCTATATGTGTGCCTGATAACGCTTCTAAGTACTTCCTTTAACTTAGTCATTAAATGTATCTTAAACACAGTTGCCCAATTACTGGTTCACAACCTTTTCTATGCTTATTCTACAGGTTATTTGACCAAACTATGAATCTGTAATTGTACTTAATCCTTGTCCCTCTAGTCCTTGTAATGGCAAGGGGAAACTTATACCAGTCTTATTACATGGTATTGTCAAAATGAATGTTTCACTGTATGGTGATGTCAACACTATAGGAATCACCATTACAAGATAATCAATCTATAGTCTAATATGTCACAATACATATTTTCAATAATGGATGAAATCTGTTACATTTCCATACCTCCAGTTGTTCATTAGTGGGAGTGTTGTCTTACCACTGCAGACGTAATGTTGAACTTCAACATCTCCTGTAATTGCATTTTGTCCACAGACCTCACAATGCATCGCACTAACATTCATTGTTTTAGACATGTTAGGTTTTTAGTAGAGTTAGTTCATTTCTCCATATTAACAAGACCCATACGATGGAAGGGAAATAAATGCTTATTAACATTTCACCACAACACAGTATTGCAAAGATACCCGCCATCCATTACTCTGCACCTGAAAAAGAGCATCGGTCCAAGATTGGTCCTCCCCTTGACAAGTAGGAAAAATCCAATTAGCATTAGAATGACGTACAACATTTGTAACCAGATATCAGGCTTCCTATTAGAAAAACAGCAATTTGGTTAGCATGATTTTCTTTCACCTCAAAGTTCTCATTACTCAGAAACCATCCATTATAAACTTGTACCTTTTAGTTTTACCAAAACTGTGGTTGTAATGCATTCAACATTCTTCCAAACATACCAGTGATTCTCAAACCATTTGCCTTCCTTAAAAAACTACTTGAGAGACACCCCTGGTCCACTCATACAAGTTCACATACCCGGGTATCATCCATTCTCATCAGACTTGCTCCGCATCCTTGAATACCAACTCGTGGCCTTGTGGCCTCAGAGTGTCCGCCCCGAGACCGGGAGGTCAGCTCACACCCGGCCTAGTCACACCAAAAACTCTAAAAATGGGACCCAATGCCCCCTGCCTTGCACTCAGCATTAAGGTTTGGATTGGGGTCCGTCCCTGTGACACACTCGTGTCATGTCCAGGGGGTGTATTGTTCAATACACTGCCTCACACTAAGGACACATACTGATTGGTGATGCTGTTACTCTGCTCAAATATCTCCTAATAAATTGTCCTCCTTCTCCTTCATCATGACTGTATATAATATTTTCCACAATATTTGGCTATTCATTATCTCCATTCTAAACTGTTCACTGATGACTCAGCAGGGATCAGCTGCTCACTGACCCAGCAGGGGACCCACTGGCCAATAATAACTGAAAAGGACTGAAAACAGGTGACAAAAACAAAGCCTACTTTTGTACTACCCCCCTTTCCTAATAGCCTACTCCCCTCTTTGAGAAGCACTGAACCAATGTAGGAATGTACACTCGATGTATCCTATAGTAGGTTATTACATTATTTTATCACTAAAGGTTCTTCACGTATGACATATATTATATACATGTACTACTAGTTCAATATGTAGTCTTTTTCAGCAATATTATACTTTTTATCAGTCTATACTTCTTTATCTTCACTCTCTCCCAGTGTATAATTACATTACACCAACAAGGATGAGATGAGTTTTGTATAGACAAAAACTGAAGTGACTGATACTTCTTACAGTGGAGCTAATTACCTTGTGCCACAGTATCCTACTATAGGACAGTGGTGTGAAGTAACCAAGTACATTTACTCAAGTAATGTCCTGAAGTAAATTTTTTATTGCCAATTCTCAACACTTTTCCTTTGTCCACTACACTTATTTGAAAACTTTTGGTTACTAGAACTTTGCAGATATAAATTTAAATATACATTAACCACTTTAGCCCTATTTTATACATAGGCTATTTGAAAATAGTCAATCCAGTTCACATTGCAACACGTTGTGAGCATGTAGATATGCTATTTTCAAACTTTGCAGTACTTTTACTTTTGGTACTTTAAGTATATTTTGATGCTAATACTTTTATATTTTTATTTAAGTAACATTGCGAATACAGGCCTTATACTTGTAACAAAGTATCTCTACCTTGGTGTATTGATAGTTTTACCCAAGTCAAATGTGAGTACTTCTTACACCACTGCTACAGGACTCATGAAATAACCCTGTACTGGATGACAGTATGATTCAACTTATATACTCCTGCACTCTGACTTGTCTCTCCCTATTCTATCTATCCTTAATAACAAACCCTATTCCTAACCTCTTCAATTACTGACATTGTAGTCGTCACACGAAGAAACTGCTGTCTTAATATAGTCTCCCAAATACTCTTATTGTTGTTGAGTGTGGCCCCTGTGGGGGCCACAACAGCTGTGATCTGGCTATTATTGGTCAGACCACAAAGCAACTCACAAATACACTCTGTGGCATCTCCTCTCTGCATGCAAGTTTGCATTTTCGTGCTAGAGATGCGTTTTGTATGTCTCATAAATTTCCTTTCCCTAAAGTAGTATTAGCCATCAGAAATGTATATTGTAAATACTCCAAATTCAGTGTGAGCAACATACACTTACACACTATAATTGCTCTATAGATTTTTCATTTAGTATGTTTATGATAATTTGATAGTTGATTTAATAGCATACCATCTGATCATATCGACAAGCCACTTGTTTCTGTCAAATAAAAGCATCTCGCCTCCGAAATCTTAAGACTATGTAGCTATAGACATTCATTGACATTCATTTTCAGGGATCGTCAATACATTATCTCTATAGGCCTAAACTTGTCCGGGATTTTTAAATTTTTACATTATGTTCATAGGCCTAAACTAATAAGCCTGCTACTCACCTACTCACTGTGAGACCACCAATGCAACACCATCACACCCGCACCTCACATAGAGGACAACAGCTAACAGTCCCATGAAAAGAAAAGAAAAGTCATTTCATTAGTTCATCATGGCTGTTGAGTCGATGCATGTCCCACCCTAATGCATGTGCCTCAGGAATGCTTGTTCAGAGTCCTCCATGTTGCAAGCCACATAAAGAAAGCCACCTGTCCATTGCCTCCTAGGTCACTGAAATCTGCTCCTGTCAGTCCCCAAAATGTCCCTGGAAAAGATTCCATTTCAGTGTCATCGTGTTGGCCCCATTCCAACACATTCTGTCTGAGATGCGGACACAGTCTATTTGACGATTAGACTGCAAGTGTGACTGCATTGTCCTCTCCTTAGTAATAGCACGATGTGATAGGTAGAGCATTTGATGGACACGCAGTAAGCAGGCTATGTAAACTACAGTACACTTTATGTCTCTCCAGTCGCAACTGTCATGAAGTTACTATTATTGCAACAATTATGTGTGTCACTCCTATTACTAAAGTCCATGTTCATATAATGTTATATACAAATGCTCCTATGCAGCAGTGAATCAACTTTACTCTAGTACCCTCATGGCATTCTTGTCATAAAGTATTTGGCTTGTCCATATGACCAAAGCAGCACAACCTTCAACCAAATTGAATAATTTATCCAGATTGGATAGATCTATCACTCTATTAGATGGGTATAGCTCTTCAAATAGACCAGCACCCAACTATCCCCAGATTTATGATACAGTACTCTGACACTAATGCCACAACTTCACCTATTACTACAATTTACAAAAAATAATCATAATCTACTCTTACAATAATGATCTAGTCCCCACTGTTTCTGGGAAATTTCTGTGCAATGTTTAAACAAATTTGACACTCACCTAGGCTCCTCACTTAAGTGGTGTTTCCTATCATTACCACCCAATGGGCATCAATTCTGGACCCTTGGTTGCTGTGAGGGGGAGAAGCTGAAACACTCATTACTTCCTGCATACTGTCTCTCTCACCCTGAAACTTTACTATCTATACTGGGAGTATCCCTAGAACTAACCACTAACCTTTTCTGTAGTGTAAGATACCAAGGAAAAAATAAGACGGCAGTTACAAAATGACCTATCTCTTCCAAAATAAGGAAGGTAACTAAGTACGTTGACATACTCTATTTGAGTACAATTTTCTCCTTTTTCTTCCCTTTCCTTGATTAGCAGGAATACTGGTTAAATATTTGACTTCTATTTTATTATACTTATAAGGGGTAATATAGTCATATTAACCTCCACTATAATCACGTCACTTTGTCTCCTTGAATATGACAACAAAGCTCCCATTAACCATTAAATCCTATCTATCCGTCTATGTTTAAAAACAGCTGATTGACAACATTGCAGGGGGTCTGCTTGTAGATCTTCCAGTTCTAAGACTGTTAGATGACAACTGCTAATATACTCACAATATTGTCACTTTTCTATCTATGTCTGTGTTTACTCCAACATACAGACTGTTCCTACTCATATTACATAGTGGATATTACTATTTGACTTATTCTTACATTCATACATGTAGGCCTACGCACACTTTCATCCTGTATACACATACACACCAGCTGCTCGAGTCTTACGCAAAGTTAACAGAACCTATGAACTAATTTCTTGCTGTTTACCATCCTCCCTTTATCTTCCCATTTGAGTTGTTTGTTTCCACAACCAGAGACAAAACAGCAGAATAGAGGTAAACACCTACTGTAATCGTTCCTAGATAAAAACCATCACTTAACTATATATATATTTTTTCCCTTTTTCCACACCGTTTCCGGCTAAGGACTTTGTACCGTTCGCAGTACAGGTATTTATCGATTGAGTACGAATGGCTCGTCTTACACGACCTAGTTTGGCTTTCACCACTTTGCACCGGAGTACAGGTATTTTCCGACTTTCACGGACGGCTCGTCTGTCACGACCTAATTTGGCTTTCACCACTTTGCACCGGAGTACAGGTATTTATCGTTTGACTACGAATGGCTCGTCTTACACGACCTACAGTTTCCTTTTAAGGACTTTGCACCGGAGTACAGGTATTTATCGTTTGACTACGAATGGCTCGCTTTTCACGACCAACTTTAACACAATTGATTGTATCAATACAATATCCTTGGCATATATATTGGGTCATACCACTCTTACCCGTAGTTCGTTTGGAGTGTAGTCTCTGCCGGTCAGCACCTCTGATCCACAGGCCCATCGCTGCGTTTGTGAGTGATGGATTTGCCTTGTAGCGCTATTACTGACATCCTGGAAAAGAGAGTGCTGACGGACAGTAGATACACCCTGCTCACAGCGCCATCTGTTATGGAAAAATATAAACTTCACATCAATATAAAGGAAATAATTCCACAGAGAGTAGAGTGGATGAACCAGCATATATTTATTATACTATACGAGAGCTCTCGGAGACTGCCTACGTGCAGCCTCCTGATTGCTCAGTTGTGTGTTTCCTTTATACACAAGAAGAGAACACAAATAGCTGGAGGTGTGGTTAGTGGACAGAGTCATACATGGCTCTATTTAGAAATAGTTACTCTGACAGGATACCAACAGGTGAGAACACGGTCTGTCTACTACTACAAACTCTGTAAATAGACCTAGAAACAGCAGAGTGTGCACATGTCCTTTCTTTAGAAGGCTCATAGAAGTTTATAACCATAATCATACAGGCAATAGTGTAGTTTTCATATTATTTCCATTATATCTCTTAACCCATTCAATCCGGGAAAGCATCTGTGTCATTTTAGATTTGAGCTATAACCATTATTTTATGCTTTGGCTATTCAAAAATAGCAGATCTACAAGCTTGTAGATCTGATATTTTTGAAAAATCGTGAACATTTGTGCAAATCTTTGAATACATATATATTTTTTAAACAACATTTTAAACTAAAATCTTTGCTTCTGGAGGTCCCTGGAACAAAATATTTTACAAATGTTCGCTTTAAAAATATATATATTCAAAGATTTGCACACATTTTCACAATTTAAATATTTTTTTTTGAATAGCCAAATAAATCTAAAAATGACACAGATGCGTTCCCGGTCTTAATTGATTAATGTTCTGCAGAGGCTGGATATGCAAATAGTTCTCATATTCTGACAGGCTACAAACAAACACAATCTCAGTGGTGGAAAGTAACTAAGTACATTTACTTAAGTACTGTACTTATATACAATTTTGAGGTACTTTTACTTTACTGGAGTTTTTCCAATTTGTTATACTTTAACTTATACTCCACTACATCTCAGAGGCAAATATTTAACTTTTTACTCCACAAAAATTATTTGAAAACTTTAGTTAGCCTACTAGTTACTTTTTACATTTGGATTATTATTTCAAAACATACAGTACATTGATCACTTCAGCCCTATTTAAACTTTGGCTATTTGAAAATAGCCGATCTGCAAGCTCGCGTCACAACGCGATGTGATGCGTTGTGAGTCTGCAGATCTGGTATTTTTAAAATATTTTATACATAACGACACCTTGTGGACGAACGGGACATTCTGCATAATATGCATACGGTCACATAAGGTATTTTTTTACTTTACATATATGTCCATTACTCCACTACAGCTCAGAGTTAAATGTAGTTTTTTATATCGTTGCTGTCAAACAGAAACCTCTTATTTCCATATTTAAACTTTTAGTGTTTTTTTTGTAAATGAACGCCCTACTTGATCACACTACAACGTCACACAAAAGCACCGAAAGTAGCAGATACAAGCTCGAAACGCACCGCGAAGCGACATGTTTTGAGCTTGTAGATCTTCTACTTTTGCTATTTTTGATTTTGAATCCTGGAAAGTAACAGGTTTGGACACATGAGGTTTCCACCCGACAGAAACGATATACTTATACTCGGCTGGCCAGGGTCCCCCGGGGGTGTATTCTTGGTCCCCTCCTTTTTCCCTCCACACCAAAATAGCAAATCTACAAACTCACAACGCGTCATGTTGTGGGTTTGTGGATCATAATTTTTTTGTCCATGACAACGACATGGCTAGAATAGCGACGTTATAGAGTTCATTTGGTTGTAGGTAAAGCAGGACATGAATTTGAATCTGTAGGCTACATGAGCTGCTTTGGCTTGTTGTTTTCTTAATGTTCACTATTTATCACGGGAGTTTCAACATATGAGAGTTCAGATTTCGGCCCTGCACGGAACCTTTGTGAGTTTAAGGCCAGCTGACACCGACAAAAACTAACCCAAAGGGACCACAGCATCATTTAACCCATTTAGACCGGGAACGCATTTGTGGCATTTTAGATTTTAGCTATGAATATAGCACATTGGTTGGCTAGTCAAAAATAGCAGTTATACAAGTTCAAGCACACAGCGCGTCACTTCGTGCCGCGCTGTGTGCAATTTTTTGAATACATACTTTATATATATTTTATGCGAACATTTTTAACGCAAATCTGTGCTTCTTGGGGGTCCCTGGAACAAAATATTTTCTGATGGGGTCGGCGGCCAAATACATATCATTTTGGGGGTCCTTGACATAAAAAAGTTTGAGCACCACTGATATAGAAACCTAAGTTTCTATATCAGTGTGATTTCAAACAGTGGTTCTCGATTTTTCAAAAATAGCAGATACAAACTCGTAGCGCGTAGATCTGCTATTTTTTTAATAACCAAACTATTAAATATGGTTAAAGTGGTTAAAATGATTGTGACACTATATTAACAAATTTTGCTTTGGACCCCCTGGAACCCCCCCCCCCCCCCCCCAAGGACCCCTGGGGGGGGACCCCACTTTGAGAACCAATGATTTAGAAGACATTTGTAGAATCTGCCTCAGGTCTTAATGGGTTAATCAAATTAAATGTGCGTAGTGTACTCTCCGCAATGCAAAAATGTCATGATAATGAAGGTTGTGTGGCACGGTGGACCGGTGGAAAGGATTTGGGTTGGTTAAATTGAATTGCAAATCATACATGTTGGTTAAAAGACATTCGAGGATAAAAACACACAATCATCCAGTAATTATTGTTGTCTCCGCCAGGCCGAAAGGCATGGCGAGAGAGTTTGTTTTTCCCCCTGTCCGTCCGTCCGTCCGTCCGTCCGTCCGTCCGTCCGTGTGTCCATGTGTCCGTGTGTCCGTGTGTCCGTCCGTCACCAGCTAATCTCCGGCACCGTTGGCTTGATCGCAGAGAAACTGTGCGCACACACTCCCTGGATGCCAATTCAGAACCTCTCATCCGTCCGTCCGTCCGTGTGTCCGTGTGTCCGTCCGTCACCAGCTAATCTCCGGCACCGTTGGCTTCATCGCAGAGAAACTGTGCACACACACTCCCTGGATGCCAATTCAGAACCTCTGCCCCAAATTTTTCTCATGGGCCTTTTATAGCGCCACCAGGAGGCCGATTTGTGCAAAACATATTTTTTGACAGTACTCCGTCCGTTAGCCAATCACCCTTTTCACATTGGCCTATTATAGCGCCACCAGGAGGCCACAATAGCCTAACGGACCTGGCGGAGACCTGTGCTCCGAGGAGCACTTTTTCTAGTTTCCATTGTGGTCCTTTAGCACAAACAAAACAGTGAGCCAGTTCATCCTGGACGAAGCTATAGCATTACAGGTAGTGTCTCAGCCTGTGAGTCCGAAGGTTGAGAGTTTGATTCCTGTTAATGGCAATAGGTTGAGATGTCCAATCAATCCATTCTGTTTCCATCTCTCTCTCTCTCATCAATCTATTCCGTTTCCATGTCTCTCTTCAATCTATTCCATTTCCATGGCTCTCTCGCTCTCTCTCTCTCTCTCTCTCTCTCTCTCTCTTTCTCTCTCTTCAATCTATTCCGTTTCCATGTCTCTCTCTCTCTCTCTCTCTCTCTCTCTCTCTCTCTCTCTCTCCAATCTATTCCGTTTCTCTCTCTCTCTATCTCTCTCTCTCTCTCTCTCTCTCTCTCTCTCTCTCTCTCTCACTCTCTCTCTCTCATTCACTGGCCCCGTATTATCGCTGCTTGCAGCTATATTTTTGCATTGATATTCGAACTGTGGTGTCTATGAATTGAATCCCAAGGCCCTCATTGGAAACAAGACGGCAAGGACTTTCATGAACGGACCTGTTAGACAAAGTATTTTAAATGTAACTGTGCTGTTTTAAAATGTTTGCCTAATAAAATATTCAATCAATATTCAATTATCAAGTGTAACTGCCCCAGAAGGAGACACAGTGGTTTCAGTTATAAATACGAATATGTTTTGTTTATGTAAATTCATGTACACACTGGGTTAAAATGATTCATTTCATTATGAATAAATAGTTATAAAGTTTCAATGAATATATTCAAAATGTCTATATTAGGCCTACAAGGGTTTAAGGTAAAAATGCAGTGCCCTTTGCTTAGGGTTTGTGGTAATTGGGCACAGAGTCACATGATCAGAGTGAAGCTGTTGATTAAAGGCAGAAGCAAGCTGAGTTGATCCAGAGAGGTCACATTTAAAGATGGAGTGCCATGATATTTTTCAACCCTAAAACCTGATCATAAGGTATTATTATTATGTAAGGATTTTTTTCAACAAAAAGAAAGTGTACAGTAAGTGTTAAAATGTTGTTTTTATGTAGACACACCCACCAGTTCATTAAGTATACCTGGTTCTCACCTTAGCACCTCCTCCACCACCTTAGCACCACCCACCTGTCCTAGTCCCTCCTCCTCCTCATGCCCACACCTGTTGTGTTATGATAATGAGGGGGAGGGTATGGCTTTGTGATGTCGCTAAAGCGCTGTTTCTCTATTGGCACGTTTGACCCTCAAGGTTTCAGCCTCCAGGAAGAAACTCCAAATAGTCAGAGAAGACATAAAACACCATAAAAACACCACCGGGGGGCTAAATGAAGTTCTATCAACCTCATAGACACATGAAAAACAGAAAAAGTGCAAAAACATGGCACCACCTCTTTAAGAAACTCCAGAGAGAGAGAGAATAATATTCTGCACACTGTATTATTGTAATGTACAAGTTAAACTTTGTTTGAGAGACTTCAGTGTAACTGCATGTGAATAATTGAATGCACCAGTGTGGACTTACTGATTAGTTTAAGATTATTGTAAGTCGCTTTGGATAAAAGCGTCTGCTAAATGACTGTAATGTAATGTATGTAATGTAGAGGACTTTTTCATAATGATTGAACTGAACAAATGTATGTTTTATTTATTTTATAGTTTTCACAGTGTCTTGTAGGTTATGGTTTTTACTGTTGGAGGAGTTTGGAGAGTTATGGAAATAAATCCCAGAAAATACATCTGTATGACACGTGGACATTTGTTGAACCTGTGGCAGCTACACATTCAATGCATTTTGTTAACTGCAGTTGAAGGCCCTGTAATACTGCACAGGACACTTATCGTGCATATTTACAATAAATAAGAAGGCTCCACATACTCTGTCACCCAAGTTAATATCAAAAGCGTTTGTATTTACATGAAAAACAAAACATACCACTGTAAGGCAGTGAGATTGCACCATGCAGTGAATATTCCACACAGTGGGGTAGATCAACTATAGATTGGCAAAGAGTGCCCTCTAGTGACCATAGATTGGTAAGTTTATAGCCAACTTCCAAGACAAACTCCAATTAAAGATTAAAGATATGAAATTATGTAAAATAATATAAAAGTATTAGTTATCAGGGACACACACACACCACACACTATAAAACATAGGCTATACAACTGCAAAGAGCATTTAATTTCCAATTGTGAAAGAATGAAAAAGTAAACAAAAGACAAAAAAACACTTCAGTGTCTACATTTTTATTAAGGGTTTCTTTGTCTTTTTTTTTTACACACTCACTCACTCACTCACTCACTCACTCTCACACACACACTTTACTAGTTTAAGAATACAACACTTTATTAATCATGAAACATGGTAGACCTATTCAAATGGAAAAGATGGCGGTTTGGTTTGTCCCGCTCTCACATTTCATCACATTACAGCTCTGTGTTGCAACAAACATGAATAACAATACATGTGCATATCTTTGTGTGAACTGAAGTGATGACACAGCAGAGAGTGACAGCAGTGGTGTAGTTGTGTCCGGAGAGGTATACTCAAGGTGGCCCATAAAGGAACAGCACCCTGTGTACAAAAAATATCAGAAACAATTAACAAATTACATGTACTGTACTGGGGCATGCATTCCCAACTTTCATTGTTCCCGACTTTATATTTTTCTCGAATAGACCGGTGTCCCCATCTAGTTCATTTAAAAATGGAGCCATGCTCTTTTGTGGACATGAAATGTCCTTGCAGAGTGGGAAGATTGTATTATTTTTTGTGGAATGGAAAATATGATATCTCGTCTGCAACAACTGCACAGTGTTTACTGAAACGGCAGTCAGCAACATTACAGTCTGTTTTCACAAAGCTGGTTGGTAAAGTTAAGAAGGCCACTTCTGCCTCCTATGTGTGCCACGATGAGAGCAATCGGTCACAAGATTGTCTCATTACAGGCATGGTGATTGGCGAAGAAAGGGAACTTCGAAAGACACTTAAACAATTAAACCAAATAGTATGGCCAGGTTTTTACGATTTTTTAAGTGAAGATTTGAAGACCGCTAAGGAGCGAGCAGACCTAATATGTAGGGGCAAACTGCTCCAGAGTCTGGGGCCGGCCACTACAAACACTCGGTCACCTCTGGATTTAACATAATTAAGAACTAGTTTGAGGCACAATCAGGAGCAACTGGTCAGCTGACCTCAGGGAACCTGGCTGGGGTGTATGCCTCAATAAGATCAGATAGATATTGGCGGGGGGGGGGGGGGGGGGGCAGCCCATTTTGGGCTTTGAAAACAACATTTTCAGACGTCTAAGGGCCGACTGGACGATGCCTACATACCGGTCCGCTAGTTATCAAATTATTGGCTTAGGAATGCGACAAAAACGACGAAATATCCATGAATTCAAGTCTCCATGGGGTGACTAACTAAAAAGTATTTTTTTGGGGTGAACTAATATTGACTGATATTGACTGTATGTGGATTATGTCTGTCTACCCACTATAACAATAATACAATTAAACTATAGGCCTATGGCACTTTTGGAAACACATTTACAAAGTGCTTTGCAAAACAAGATCAAATTAACACGAAAACGTAAGATAGAAGAGATACAATATTAAAAATAGACAATAAAATAACTTAATATAGGGTTACGTTAAAACAGGGTATGAATCAAGGTTATTAACTAAAGTAAAACAAATGAAATAATGATGGCTAGCCTAGAATTAAAAAAAACATTTTAACTGAAATAAAAACAAAAAACAAGGCTTTACAAGCTGTGCCCAGTTTTAACTACTGGTATGAATATACATTTTAAATGATATGTTTTTTAATATCACACAACTTTTTTATTACCTTTCTGAATCTCAACTAGCCTACCCCATATGACAGAAAACACAAAAAAGTTAAACTAAGCATTTCCACTAAATAAAAACAACTAGCAAACAAACTTAAAAAAAAAATCACTGTGTGATTATCTATGTGACTGTCAGGGGTGTTCAACAGGGGGTCCTAGACCCCTAGCAGGTCCTCAGAGTTACTACAGGGGGGCCACCATCCCAAAAACAAGATGCTGCATCTCAAGGGGTTATTCCTAATAAAGAATTTCAACAAAATTAAATATTTTGATGATAATGTATAAATTGAAAAGATCTTCTTTTCAATTTATACATTAACCACTTGAACCCTAGCATCCATATTCTGTGGAGCTATGGCCGAAAATAGCCGATCTACAAGCTCACATGTATAGCGGCTATTTTTGGCAAAGACGTTAGGTGGAAAAAGGAGCAAATCAAATAGAGAGCCAATGGTCAAGTTTAGAGGGTTTAAGTGGTAAAAAAAAACAAAAAAACATTTATGATAGTCAATGAAGCTATCTATGAAATCTATGAAAAGGTTTAATCTGCAGCACAATTTTATACAACATGTAGTGGGGGTCTCTGCTTCATCTCTCTCTCAGCTGCAAAGTGGCTTGGTACCACACGTTAGTCAGAATTGGCGACGCCCCCCAAGGCATGCCTGCACGTTGGCCACGCTCAGTCAGGAATCAGGAAACAGTGGTGGAAAAAGTACTCAAAAGTTTTACTTAAAAGTATCAATACTGCAATGCAGAAATACTCTGTTAAAAGTAAAAGTCCGGAATTCAAAAAGTAAATGTAAAAGTACAAAAGTATTGGTATTACATTCTGCATAATGAGAAAGTACTTATTATGCAGAATGTTCCATTCGCAAGTTTTCAAATGTATAAAATGTGTAAAAAAACACAAAATCTACAAGCTCACAATGCGCATTGTGAGCTTGTAGATTGGCTATTTTCAAATGAAAACCTAGTACCAAAAGTAGAAAGTACTCATTATGCAGATTTTTTTTCAAATGTAACAAAAAACATTGAAATAATATTTTGAAAAAAGCAGACCTACAAGCTTACATTGCATTTTTTTTTTACACTTGAAAAACATGCTGCATAATGAGTACTTTCTACTTTTGGTACTTTAAGTACATTTTGATACCAATACTTGTGTACTTTTACTCAAGTACATTTTGAATTCCGGAACAGAGTATTTCTACATTGGAGTATTGATACTCTTACTCAAATAAAAAACATGTGAGTACATTTTCCAACACTGCATCCTGACGTTTGAGCGTGGCCAACGTGCAGGCATGCCAAGGGGGGCGTCGCCAATTCTGACTAACGCACAGTACCAAAGCCACTTCGGCCTCTCAGCTCCTTGGCCCACCCCTGATCTATGCAACTTGTCCCCTGATCCATGCACCTTGTCCCCTGATCTCTGCACCTTGTCTCCTGATCTATGCACCTTGTTCCCTGATCTATGCACCTTGTCTAGCACAGCAGGGCAGTTTGCGAGTCTTTTGGCAGAGGTACAGCAGAGGCTGAACGAACCCGGTGACCACAGTGATGAACATGAACACGTGTGTAGCCAACGCGCCTTCGGCCGACCACCTGAATCCTCGACTGAAACACATGGCAACGGAAACGCCACAAATAAGGCAATTTGCCAAAAATGACACCATGATCAGGCAGATGATAGTGAAGGCTCTCCTCTTCATGCCGTTTTCCCTCTCCCTCTCCCTGCCCGGCGTCGTGTCCCCGGGAGCGGGCCGTTTCAGAACCCAGAGAACGGCCAGGCTGCAGAACATCATCACCGACATGAAGAACAGAACTTGGCCCACGTAAACAATGAAACTCGCCTCGCCGCCTTCCAACGGAATCTGTAGCACCGATAGCCCGACGATGAGCAACCAGGCCAACACGGAGCAAGCCGCCCTGTACCTGAGGGGCTTGAACCTGAGGAAGAGCACCGGGTGAACCACGGCCATGAATCGCTCCACGCAGATACAGCTCTGGAAGACGGGACGCCCACTGAACAGGAAGCCATAGGTGAAGTCGTATAAGGGGCGCTTAAGATGCTGGAGAAGATACAACAGGCTGAAGATGATCTCAAACACACTCAGATTGAGGGTGAAGAACTCTGAGGCCATTGTACCGGCCGGTCCGGTTATAATCAGCCACACAATGCAGCTGTTGATGGGCACTCCCAGGACCTGGTTGGCTGCTATGCCGGTGATGTGTAAAATGTTTTCAATGTCCATGCTGGTATGGAGCAAGGACTCGTTCGATGCGTTCATTTTCCCTGCTTTGATTTGAGTGCGCTCGCCCTCTTTTTGTCACAGTTCACTGAAGCCTTTTGGAGAGACGGACGAATGAACTGACAAATAAAAAGACAGAGACAAAGAGAGAGGAACAGTGACTCAGTTTGAATAGTAAAACATACAGCATAATACTAATCAAGACATCATGCATAATACTAATCAAAACATTATACATTATACTATCCAAAATATTATGCATAATACTAATCAAAACATTATGCATAATACTAATCAAAACATTATGCATAATAATAATCGAAACATTATGCATAATACTAATCAAAACACCTGTACAGCATAATTCTAATCAAAACATTATGCATAATTCTAATCAAAACATTATGCATAATACTAATCAAAATATTATGCATAATACTAATCAAAACATTATGCATAATACTAATCAAAACATTATGCATAATACTAATCAAAACATTATGCATAATACTAATCAAAACATTATGCATAATACTAATCAAAACAATATGCATAATACTCATCTAAACATCATGCATAATACTAATCACAATATTATGCATAATATTAATCAAGACATCTCTACATAACAGTGTTAATAACACAAATACAACATAATAGTTATCAAAACACCAGCACAACATAATACTAATCAAAACACCAATAAAACACAATAATCAAAACACCAATAGAACAACAAATAGTACAAACCAAAACACAGTACTGTACATACATAATGTTAGATAATGATGTTTTCAGTCAGACCTTGACCTGTGAAGCTCTCTTGTCTCGTGTGCTCTGCTGTCCTCACATAAAATGTACCGTCTCTTAATGTTCTGCAGAGGCTGGATATGCAAAAAATAGTTCTCACATTCTGGCAGGCCATCAACACTCATCCATCACACCACATGTGAAACGGAACCTCTGAAGAATAAACGCAATCTCAGTGGTGGAAAGTAACTAAGTACATTTACTTAAGCATTGTACTTAAGTACAAGTTTGAGGTACTTTTACTTTCTGGAGTTTTTCTAATTGTTTATTCTTTAACTTCTATTCCCCAGAGTTAGTGTCGAAGTGTACTTGAGCGAGACGCTGAACCCTTGCATGGTTTCCTCCGCCATCGGTGTATGAATGTGTGTGTGAATGGGTGAATGTAATGCACAATCTATCTAAAGCGCTTTGGATAAAAGCGCTATATATAAATGCACCATTTACTATTTTATTCCACTACATCTCAGAGGCTTTGAACAGGGTGAGGGAGAGGGCTTTCACAGACAGGGCAGTGGTGGATAGTAACTAAGTACATTGTCTCAAGTACTGTACTTGATTATTTTAAGGTCTTTTTTACTTTACTTGGGTTATGTCCATTACTCCACTACAGCTCAGAGTTAAATATAGTTTTTTATATCGTTGCTGTCTGGCAAAAACCTCTTATCTCCATTTTTAAACTTGTTGTGTTTTTTTTTGTAAATGAACGCCCTACTTGATCATACTATAGCGTCACACAAAAGCATCAAAAGTAGCAGATCTACACGCTCGAAACGCTGCGCAGAGCGGCGCGTTTTGAGCTTGTAGATCTGCTACTTTTGCTATTTTTGAATTTGAATGCTGGAAAGCAGCAGGTTTGGACACATGAGGTATCCACCCGACAGAAACGATATACTTACTCGGCTGGCCAGGGTCCCCCATGGGGTGTATTCTTGGTCCCCTCCTTTTTCCCTCTACACCAAAATAGCAAATCTACAAACTCACAACGCGTCATATTGCTACACGTTGTGGGCTTGTAGATCATATTTTTTTTGTCCATAACAACAACATGTCCAGAATAGCGACGCTAGAGTTCATTTGGTTGTAGGTAAAGCAGGGCATTAATTTGAATCTGTTCATGAGCTCCTTTGGCTTGTTGTTTTCTTAGCATTCACACATCACGGGAGTTTGAACATATGAGAGTTCAGTTTTCGGCCCTGCACGCACCTTTGTGAGTTTAGGCCAGCTGACACCGACAAAAACTGTGGTCAAAGGGACCACAGCATCATTTAATCAAATGAAATGTGCGTAGTGTACTCTCCGCAATGCAAAAATGTTATGATAATGAAGGTCGGGGTGGCACGGTGCACCGGTAGAAGGGATTTGGGTTGGTTAAATTGAATTGCAAATCATACATGTTGGTTAAAAGACATTCGAGGATAAAAACACAATATCATCTAGCACTTATTTCCATTGTCGTCCTATAGCACAAACAAAACAGTGAGCGTATATATACTGTATCAAAAATAAATAAAAAAACACGTAACAAAACATTACACAATGACACTGTGATAAAATAAAAATAAAAAACTACTTGAATGACACAGGTAGCCTACCTTATCCAAAAAGCCATGTTTTTGTTCGATATTTAAACATTCTCAAATGTGTAATGCTTAAGCTAAAAATGCAATACATTTTGAGTGATATTTTTGCCATGCAGTTTACTGGTTTAAAACTTTGTTTTCAATATTTGGTAAGTTCCATTGAGTTTCTGTTAAATCTGTTTAACCCGTTCAATCCGGGAATGCATCTGTGTGATTTTTTTATTTCTATGTCTATTCTCATAGTGCGGCACCGAGTGTTTGTGGCCACATACATATCTTTTTGGGGTCCTTTTTTTCAAAAACATTTGACATTTAGATTCCCCAGAAGCAAAGATGTGAGTTAAAAATGTTCGCTCTAAAAAACATACACAATATATTCGAAGATTTGCAAACATTTTCATGGTTAAAAAAATTAAGTATTAGCAGATCTACAAGAGTGCCGTGCTACGAGCTTGTATATCTGCTATTTTTGAATAGCCCAAAGAGGACTGCATTTACAGTATATAGCACCCTCCTCCAAAGGGCTTTACACTGTATTTCACATTCACAGCACCGACAGCAGAGGAGACCATACAGTACAACGCACCAACAACCTGCTCATCTGGAGCAGTGGGGTTAAGTGTCTTGCCCAAGGGCACTTCGATATGCAGCCAGGACGAGCCGGGGATCGAACCCGGAACCTTCCGATTGCAAGACGCCAGCTATATACCTCCTGACTGAGCCACTGGCGCATATGTTCATGCACATATTCACTGGTGATAGATTGTACATTATCCCGTTCAATCCGGGAAAGCATCTGTGTCATTTTAGATTTTAGCTATAACCATTATTTCATACTTTGTCTATTCAAAAGTAGCTGATCTACAAGCTTGTGCTATTTTTGAAAAATCTTGAACAATTGTGCAAATATTTGCAAAGAATATATATTTAAAGATTTGCAAAAAAAAAATCACAATAAAACAAAAACAGCGGATCTACAAGCTCGTAGCGAGGCACTCGGCGCTTGTAGATCTGCTATTTTTGAATAGCCAAAGAAATCTAAAAGTGACAAAAATGTGTTCCCGGTCTTAATGGGTTAAAGCCTGACTATGTCACTTTTTTTTTAATGAATAAAATGTAATGTTGTCCAATCTGTATGGTAGAGTATGTTAATACAATATAACTTATACAATCTGTATGGTAGAGTATGTTAATACAATATAACTTATACAATCTGTATGGTAGAGTATGTTAATACAATATAACTTATACAATCTGTATGGTAGAGTATGTTAATACAATATAACTTATACAATCTGTATGATAGAGTATGTTAATACAATATAACTTATACAATCTGTATAACTTATACAATCTGTATGGTAGAGTATGTTAATACAATATAACTTATACAATCTGTATAGTAGAGTATGTTAATACAATATAACGTATACAATCTGTATGGTAGAGTATGTTAATACAATATAACTTATACAATCTGTATGGTAGAGTATGTTAATACAATATAATGGGGCGGCCATAGCTGAGTGGTTAGTGAGCCCGCCTAGGGCAGTGTCTATCAACCTTTTTTGTGCCAAGGCACACCTGGCATAGCCAAAAAATCCCAGGGCACACCTAGATATACGGTATATATATATATATAGAAAAAAAGCAAATGCAAACAAATATTTCTGTTTTTGCATTATTCAGACATGCAAACTTGTAGCTTTTCAGCTTCCACTAGCCGTTTTTAATCCAAATAGGGCAATAGTGTGACACCTGACCAGAAAAAACAGCATGTTGTCACCCTTTTCACCTCGGGGCTGTTTGCATGCCTGATTATTATTATTGTTTAAAAAAAAAAAAAAAACGTTTTTTTTTTTTTTTTTTTTTTTTTTCAAAATTATATTTTTTCAAACCTTCTTCAAACGGCGCGGCACACCTCAGCAGTAGCCCCGGCCCAAAATTGGGACGTTTGCCAGGGTTGATATACACTGGCCTAGGGAACCAGAGGCCCTGGTTGCCCCAGGTTCGATTCCAGGCTATCCCAGCATATGCGCCGATGATATGAAATTTGTCCCTGAGCAAGACTCTTAACTCCAATTGCTCACAGGTTCTCATTGGAAACAAGACCGCAAGGACTTTCATGAACGACCTGTTAAAAGGAATTATCCTTATCCTTATCCTTTATAAACGAGACATTTAGATCGTGTCAAAGGTCATGTCCCACCTAGACAGAATCTGACACGAATTTTGACCTGAAGGTCAAGATTAAATGTATCCCCTGAGCAAGCAGGCAGGCTCTATTAGCTCAATGGTAAAAACAAAAAAAATCAGCACTGGTGCAGGAAACCAGGTTCAAATCCGAGGTAGAACACGAAAGTTACATAGTGCTGCTTTAAGGCCCTAGAAAGCCTGGAAGATATCTATGTCTGTATTTGTTCTTTCATGATTTCTGTCAATCATAATTTAGTGGCAAAACCAGCTCTAATCTAAAACGGACCAGCACAAACAAACACACACACACACACACACACACACACACGCTGTCCTTTTTTATTCAATCTTTTCATAATTTAACTAGTTTGGTGTTGTTTCTTAATGATGGACGGTTTGTTTGTGCAACTTTAGAGAGATCATGATGACGCTACAGGAAAACTGTGGTCACTTCTAGCTTCCGTCAGTACAGCCTACGCAGTGTGCTTGATATGTATGAGAAAATAGATGAACTTAATCAGATAAGATGAGATTCACCACAGAGCCTAGCAGTGGAGAGGGTGTGTGTGTGTGTGTGTGTGTGTGTGTGTGTGTGTGTGTGTGTGTGTGTGTGTGTGTGTGTGTGAGAGAGAGAGAGGTGGTTTGTTTGTATTGGTGCACAGGGTGTGATCTGTCACAGTCACATGTGATATAAATATAACAGTGCTGTCTATATATTTAGTACAGTGAAGATACGTCTTCAGTGTGTTGTGAAGAGGTAGAACATATCTAATACTTGAAAGAACAATTCAAGAAATGGCTGAAGATGGACGTTTTGACCATATTGAGCTCCAGGACAATGTCATATATGAGAGTATTGAGGCCACGTCTACAGAGAAACATCTACAGAAGATACGGCAGTCGGGTAAGAGATCCAGTGGTGGAAAGTAACTAAGTACATTTACTCAAGTACTGTACTTAAGTACGATTTTTAGGTATTGTTTTTACTTTACTGGAGTATTTCCAGTTTTCAGTACTTCTACTTCTACTTCACTATACATGGAGGCAAATATTGTACTTTTACTCCACTACAATTATTTGAAAACTTACTTTGCAGATGTAACTTACTAGAAGTTCTGCCCGCTACGCGGGCAGAATTCTAGTACCCCCCCCTAACCCCGCCAAAGAAAATGTTGTTTGGGGGTACAAAATCATGGGATAAAAAAAAAAAAAAAAAAAAAAAAACCCAGAGGGTGCCCCCCCCCCCCCCCCCCCCCCCCCTTGGGGGTCCCTGGAGACAGGCCATGACCTACAGACACGGCGAAGGAAAACTGTGAAGCCACCCACAGCCAGCATGCAAGATGTTGCACATGAACTCAGCAGCCGCACTGAGGCGCTCCAACACAAACACTCTGACATTAAGCTTCACACAACAAACATCAGCGGCAAACATTCACCGCAATGACAAATAAATTACGTCCGCGGGAAAATAAGCGAGGGCTTGCTTATTTTGTCTTTCCCTCCCTCCCTCTCTCTCTCTGTCCTTCTCTGTCTCTCTGTCTCTGCGTCAGCGAAAATTATGTCGCGCTGTTTAGCTGACTATTCTCTCTCTCCCACCCTCCCTCTCTCTCCCTGTGTGTGTGTGTGTGTGTGTGTGTGTGTGGGTGGTGGTGGGGGTGGGGTGGGGCGGGGGGGACAGCCAAAATAGGTTGACTTATTCGGATACATGCGTGTGACTGTTCGCCCCTGACGGTTCTCTGAATTTTTATTTTTAAATAGGCTCTGTCATGATTAATTGACCACACATATGAAGTGAAACAACTAAATTCTATCCAAACGATATGTTATAAGTGAATTCCGTGCCTCAAAGCAGTAGTTTGAGAGCGTTTAATAAGCGAAAATAAGAAGTGAAGGCACTCGGACAACCAACAATGGCTGCCGTTCGTATTTTTTCAGGCTGGGAACTCGCCACCTGATTGGCCAACTTTTGCTGTCAATCACAGAACGATGAGCGACGTTGCCATGTCCAGGTTTTGTAAGCGTGAAGTGGGTGTAAATTGGTTAGAGAAAGTGCGGCGACGCATGCGCAGTGCGCAGCTTTGTGTTTTTTCATGAAGCTGGTTGCTTGTTGCTCACGCACGATCTGGCAACAGCGGTGTATACGCATGCGCAGTGCCGAGTTTTTGACAAACACTTGGGGTGCGTTCGAAAATACAGCACTGAGCGCACTGGCCAATACAAACTAATAGGCGAGTGTGCTCCGGTGCGTAATTTTCGAACGCGCCCATGAACAAACAGCGACACAATCGGATTGTAGGTTAGATTATGTGACGACGCGACACGTTGTGAGCTTGTTGATCTGCTACCCGAAAGTGTGTGTGTGTGTGTGTGTGTGTGTGTGTGTGTGTGTGTGTGTGTGTGTGTGTGTGTGTGTGTGTGTGTGTGTGTGTGTGTGTGTGTGTGTGTGTGTGTGTGTGTGTGTGTGTGTGTGTGTGTGTGTGTGTGTGTGTGTGTGTGTGTGTGTGTGTGTGTGTGTGTGTGTGTGTGTGTGTGTGTGTCTCCTCCAGACGTAAGACGGTACAAGCGGGTTGGAGTCTGTGTTGGATTGCTTTGTGCTGTTCTAGCTCTCCTCAACGTTGCTGTCCCACTCTATCTCTGTAAGTCAAGTTTTATAACAATGTGTTCTATTACAATGTTGTGCAAAAGATGTAATATGGAATAGATTCCATAGCAGCAACAGAAGCTTTAGCAGCATTGGTAGTTGGACAATATTATTATATTTAAAATGTAGCTATTCTCAAAGTGGATCTCTCATTTTGTATAATTGTTTCCTTACAGATCAGCAATGGGAGAACAGGTACAACAAACTGACTGAAGAGAGAGATTGCCTGAAGAGGATGCTCTGTGGTCAGTGATACATAACTGTTTTTATTCATTGTTATATCATGTTCATCATTTGTCATTAATATGAGCAATTAAAAAAAGTGGCTAACTTTATTGTTTTGTTAGAATCCGGTGGATTTACATTTGATGATGGTCTGTGTCATTACATCTCTACTGAGAAGAAAACCTGGGAGGAGAGCAGACAGTGGTGTAGAGACAACCAATCAGACCTGATTGTCATAAAGAGCAAAGAAAAAGAGGTATATGATGTGTGTGTATGTGTGTGTGTGTGTGTGTGTGTGTGTGTGTGTGTGTGTGTGTGTGTGTGTGTGTGTGCGCGTGTGCGTGCCTGCGTACGTGCGTGCGTGCGTGCGCGTGTGTATGTATTGTATTACTATACTTGTATATAGTTGTATGATATACACATACTACCGAGATTCCGCGTGGAGCTACAGTAAGGTTAAAGCTACTATGCTACACATGAATATCATGCCACAACTGTGCACGCTGTATGCTATACCACTTTTCGTGGAGACACAAATCTACTAGTTATAGTCTGCACATCAGTAACCAGCAGCTTTTCTGTCCAGGACTTTGTCGAACGTGTCAACAAGAGAGTGTGGCTGGGTTTGAGTGACAGAGAGAGAGAAAGAACATTCCAGTGGGTGGATGGAACGCCACTGACCACACCAACGTAAGTCTGTTCATCTTCATTTTACCTTCATTCTTCTAAATGGTATTAAATGTAATCATAAAATACAAACCTACTACACTGTCACTAGGACATGATGTACTACTACTACAACTGTAATTCAATATTCCCAGGTACTGGGGATATAATCAGCCTAATAACATTGCAAAAGACGGATATACATAACAAGACTGCGTTGAGTTTTTAAAGGGTAACGGTTCGACTCCGGATAGAAGAGGATGGAATGACAGATCATGCTCTCGGCGTAACTACTGGATCTGTGAAAGAGCTCTGTGCTGAAACCATCATGTTCACAATGTATCAGTTAGCTGGTGTGTTGGTGCAGCTACATGATGGCTGTGTTTACATGTGGTAGTTTGTGTGTTTGCTTTGGTTTGTCTGCCTTGCAGTTCTACCCAATATGCACTGTAGACATTATATTACAATTTATATTGCAACAACATTAATATTTTCATTATTTAGCTAATTGGGAACCTACATAGAATGTAAATTACATCAATTTAACAGCCATCTGGTCAAGTTTAGTACCATATGCATCTATTTCAGTATATAAAAATATGAAGGCATTTCATTTTATTTTCCATTTAACTTTAGTATTGATTATGAGCTTTACTTAAGAATGTTAGCTGTTTCCTTTTAAAGTTTCTGTTTTTTTTAATGCAGAAGACTTGTTTGTCTTGTTTTCTTCCTTTTAATCAGTTTCCTGTTTCTCTCATTTCTTTACTGTAAATCACTTTGACCAGCACATCTTGTGAAATTTACACTGCAAATAAAGTATATATTTTTTACTATTATTACTGTTTTTATTATTATTATTATTATTATTATTATTACCCTTATTATTATTATTATTATTATTATTATTACCATTTAACTTAAAGCTGCAATCCGTAACTCTACCAAGGATTCCAATCCAGGGTACCATGTGAGCATAAACATTTTACTGTTGAACTGCATCAGAGAAGTCAAGTTGTTTACGTTTGAAGTTGATGCAGTACCTCTGATCCACCAGTAGGTGTCCCACCTGAACACATGATGTAATGTCATTTAATCTGGCTATGTTCACTCATATAACTTCTACATCAGTGCTTCTCAATTTCTTTATTCTATTCCAAAGAACCCCATAACTCTGAGTTTATACAAATGGAACCAAATGGACCCGAAATTTGTATACACTCAAAGTTACAGACCTGTTCATTTAGAACCCCCTCTGTAGAGGCGTAACTTTGTCCATCCTTTTTACTGTCTATGGTCTGCATGTAAATATATGCATGCAAACATATACATGCATGCATGCATGCATGCGTGTGTGCGTGTAACTTTAGAAGAGATCATGAAGCTACAAGGAAACGGTGGTCACTTCAAGCTACTGTCAGGACAGCCTAGACAGTTTGGATGTGTGTTATGCGACATATAACACATGAAATGTTTTATTCTTTAATATTTAATAGTTAACTTTTACTGGAAGTCAAGGAACTTTGGCTGACATCAGAAGATGAGGCACCATCCACTTTTATCATTTAATTTTTTTAAAATAATGTACAGTTGTGTGTGTTCGTGTAACTTTAGAGAGATCCTGAAGCTACAGGAAAACTGTGGTCACTTCTAGGTGCTGTCAGTACAGCCTACGTAGTGTGGTTGATATTAATGATGAAAAAATACGTTAGAAAATAGATGCATTTAATCAGATAAGACCACAGAGCCTAGCAGAGGAGAGGTGACGTTGGTATGTGTGTGTGTGTGTGTGTGTGTGTGTGTGTGTGTGTGTGTGTGTGTGTGTGTGTGTGTGTGTGTGTGTGTGTGTGTGTGTGTGTGTGTGTGTGTGTGTGTGTGTGTGTGTGTGTGTGTGTGTGTGTGTGTGTGTGAGAGTGAGTGAGTGAGTGAGAGAGAGATGTGGTTTGATTTCATTGGTACACAGAGTGTGAGCTGTCATATGTGATATAAATATAACAGTGCTGTCTACGTTCAGGACAGGGCAGATACGTCTTCAGTGTGTTGTGAAGAGGTGGAACATACGTAACAAATACCTGCAAGAACAATTCAAGTCATAAAGGTAGAAATGGCTGTGGCTGAACATTCTGATAACATTGAGCTCCAAGAGATATAGACGATACAACCTATGATGATATTGACGCCTGGCCTGCAGCTCAGGAGAGAGATCCACTCCAAGAGGAAGACAGTCAAATCTCTGACGATGGAATCTATGATGATATTGATGTGGGGCCTGCAGCTCAGGAGAGAGATCCACTCCAAGAGGAACATCATATAAACTACAATGTTGACACCATGACTCCAGCAACAGGAATTGAAGTAGAAATGGCTGAAGATGGACATTATGACACCCTTGATGTCCAACAGATAGATGATGCAACCTATGAAGATGTTGCTACACTTCTACGGAAGAAACTGAAGTCTAGTAAGAGACTAAAACTAAACATGTTTCTTTTCTGTTTTATTTTCTCCTTGAGCTCCCTCACTCTGCCCCTCCCCCTCCTTTCTGAAAATTACAAAATGATTAAATTAATTACACTCACTTCTTTACACCTGTTACTCCTGTAAACCTGTGATGTGACAATAAAGCTGATTGTTGATCCTAAGAGAAGCAAAGATTTTAACTGATCTCACTCCTTGTGTGTGTGTGTGTGTGTGTGTGTGTGTGTGTGTGTGTGTGTGTGTGTGTGTGTGTGTGTGTGTGTGTGTGTGTGTGTGTGTGTGTGTGTTCCAGACATAAGACGAAACAAGCGGGTTGGAGTCAGTGTTGGATTGCTTTGTGCTGTTCTAGCTCTCCTCAACATTGCTGTTCCACTCTATCTCTGTAAGTCAAGTTTCATAACAATGTATGTTATTACAATGTTTTATAAATCTGTGATAATCCAACATGTGTTGTGTAGATGTAATATGGAATAGATTCTATAGCAGCAACAGAAGCTTTAGCAGCATTGGTAGTTGGACAATATTATATTTAAAATGTAGCTATTTTCAAATAGTGGATCTCTCATTTTGTATTATTGTTTCCATACAGATCAGTCCAACGTGGGGGAGATACACCAATGGGAGAACAGGTACAACAAACTGACTGAAGAGAGAGATTGCCTGAAGAGGATTCTCTGTGGTCAGTGATACATCACTGTTTTCATTCATTGTTAGATCATATTCATCATTTGTCACTAATATGAGCAATTAAAAAAAAATGTCTAACTTTATTGTTTTGTTAGAATCAGGTGGATTTACATTTGATGATGGTCTGTGTTATTACATCTCTACTGAGAAGAAAACCTGGGAGCAGAGCAGACAGTGGTGTAGAGACAGACAATCAGACCTGATTGTCATAAAGAGTAAAGAAAAACAGGTGTGTGTGTGTGTGTGTGTGTGTGTGTGTGTGTGTGTGTGTGTGTGTGTGTGTGTGTGTGTGTGTGTGTGTGTGTGTGTGTGTGCTTAATTTATGATTACTTAATACATTATTAAAGTGTTAATTAAGCATGAACTCATCTTGAATTCATCATGAAGTCCTTGTAATTCATAATTAATTCATGTATAAAGTAACTTTGCTTAACTAATGATTAACTAATGATGTTAATTAATGATGAATTACAAGGAATTCATGATGAATTAATGCCTACTTAATGCTTAAGTAGGCTTAAATTAAGCGTTACTTTTGGGTACCTTATGAGCAAGTGTTACCTATATAATATTGTAGTATAATATACTTATACTACCAAGATTCAAACCCTAAGTGTCTGCGTGGAGCTACAGTAAGGTTAAAGCTACTCTGCTACACATGATTGCCATGCCACAACCATGCATGCTGTAACCTTTTCGGGAAGACACAAATCTACTAGCTATAGTCTGCACAAATCAGTAACCAGCAGCTTTTCTGTCTAGGACTTTGTTGAACTTTTCAACAAGAAAGTGTGGCTGGGTTTGAGTGACAGAGAGAAAGAAAGAGGTTTCCAGTGGGTGGACGGAACTCCACTGACCACACCAACGTAAGACTGTTCATCTTCATTTTACCTTCATTCCTCTAATCTAGATGGTATTAAATGTGCTAATAAAATACAAACCTACTACACTGTCTTACTTCTCCAGGTACTGGGGACGTCGTCAGCCTAATAACATTAACCTTGCAAAAGACGGAAATAAAGAACAAGACTGCGTTGAGTTTTTAACGGGTAGAGGTTCGACTGCGGATAGAGGATGGAATGACAAAACATGTAATTATTCTAACTACTGGATCTGTGAAAGAGCTCTGTGCTGAAACCATCATGTTCACAACGTATCAGTTAGCTGGTGTGTTGGTACAGCTACATGATGGCTGTGTTTACATGTGGTAGTTTGTGTGTTTGCTTTGGTTTGTCTGCCTTGCAGTTCTACCCAATATGCACTGTAGACATTATAATTATTATAATTATAATATTTAGTTTTAGTACATTTAGTAAATTTCATCAATTTAACAGCCATCTGATCTAGATTAATACCATGTTATTATGCATCTATTTCTGTATATTAAAATATGTAGGCATTTCATTTTATTTTCCATTTAACTTTACCATTGATTATGTGCTTTAATTAAGAATGTTAGTTGTTTCCTTTTAAAGTTTCTTGTTTTTCTTTTTTTAATGCAGAACACTTGTTTGTCTTGTTTTCTTCCCTTTAATCAGTTTCCTGTTTCTCTCATTTCTTTAATGTAAACCACTGTGACCTGCTCATTTTGTATGAAATTTACAATGCAAATAAAGTATATTATTACTATTATTACTAATAGTGTTGTTGTTGTTGTTGTTGTTATTATTATTATTGTTGTCATTATTATTATTATTATTATTATTATTATTATTATTATTATTATTATTACAATTATTATTATTATTATTATTATTATTATTATTATTATTATTATTATTATTATTATTTAACTTAAAGCTGCAATCCGTAACCCTACCAAGGATTCTAATCCAGGGTCCCATGTGAGAATAAACATTTTACTGTTAAGCTGCAACAGAGAAGTCAAGTTGTTTACGTTTGAGTTTGATGCAGTACCTCTTATCCACCAGTAGATGTCCGACCTGACCACATGATGTAAATGTCTCAGTAGAAGAGCAGGGAGACCAACTACAACCATCACAGTGATACCAAAGGAATGAAATCATTTAATCTTGCTATGTTCACTCATATAACTTATAACTCATATAACTTATAACTTATAAAATCAGTGGTTCTCAATTTCTTTATTTTATTCCAAAGAACCCCCATAACTCTGAGTGTATATAAATGGAACCAAATGGACACTTTCGGGTCCATTTGGTCAATACACTCAAAGTTACAGACCTGTCCATTTAGAACCCCTTTAACCCTGAGGGTCCCTGGACACCACTTTAAGAAACACGGTACTAAATGTCTATATATGTGCCAAATCTGATGCCAACTGTGTAATATCCTGTGCTGTGTAACCCGTGCAATATCTTACCTACACTTTTAAGTGGTCTGTACAATATATGATGTCATACCTTATTCATCACAGTATACAATTCCGATCTACAAGCTCTCAACACGCCGCATTGCAATGCGTTCTGAGCTTGTAGATCGGCTATTTTTGAATAGCCAAAGTATCCTATAGCCTATAGGGTGAAAGTGGTTAAAGAGATAGTTCACCCCCAAGATGACCTTTTTTTTTGTATCGATCACAACCATGGAGAATTCATGTTTTCACAAAGAGTCCCCATAGTGTCGCCTACCAAATTATTGGCTTAGGGCGCTCCGCTCGGGTGGCGCAGTGGTAAAGTCACTGCCCACCACCACGGAGGTTGTGGGTTCGAATCCACCGTTGTGCATCCGGCTTTGTCGAGCGTCTACACAAACACAATTGGCCCGTGTTCGGGGGAGGGAAGCCGGGCGTGGAGGAGGGTGATAATGGTCATTGTACTCTTACGGGCTGTGGGGCGGCACCTGTCAGCGGGGAGTGTTGGGCGGGAGGAGTATAGCGGAGCAGATAAGTGCTACGATCTTTCAATTTATGATAAAAGCGTGAAAATTGGCATGAGCAGTCTCCATGGGTCACAAAATTGTCCGAGGCAGTTGTAATTTCAAGATGGCGGCCATTTTTCAAGATGGCCGACACCTTAGTGGGCAGTTAAGTGATATGATGGTTTATTTGGTGATACAAGCATGAAAATTGGCATGAGCAGTCTCTGTGGGTCACTTGACAATAGGCCACCCACAGCTACTTGAAATTTCAACATGGCGGCCATTTTTCAAGATGGCCAACACTTTAGTGGAGCAATTAAGTTATATAATGGTTTATTTGGTGATACAAGCATGAAAATTGGCATGAGCAGTCTCTAAGGGTTGCTTGACAAGAAAACACTCCCAGCCACTTAATTAAGGACAATTATACGATTATTGTTATTATGCTAAAGAACAACTTTTAACACATCACAATACAGTTGTGTTGATTTGTTGATCATAGATAGATTAGATAAGAGTGAATATCTGCACTACCAGGGCACACTGGTGATATATCACTGCTGTTAAACTCAGAGTGGGGTTCAATGTCAGCTAATTGAAAGTTAGTATCCCAAATGCTGTCTAATTTACCCCAAAACAATTAGATAGCCGCACCTGAATTGACAGGTCGTGCCAGCGCGGGAGAGCCGAGCCAAGGTTAATGGGGTTTTAGTTAACCGGATGGTGTACAGATCGCACAGGATTTAAATGGCATTGGATGAACGATCGGACTAAGTGTAGGGTTAAGGCACGAACTTAGTTGTATCCCATACATCAAAGTGCTTGGTAAAAGGTGGTAAAAGGATAAACCCTCGGCCTCTGCCTATGCTGCAGACATGGCAGAAGCCATCATAACAGTTGAGAAAACTAACTGGGACAGATGTTTCATTTGTCAGCAGGTCACCAAGGAAAAACTCATTCAGCCGAGTTTATTCAACAGAGAGCACGATCGTACTGGTTATGATACCATTGCAAGATATGTTCCATTATTTCATAAGATCAATGCTCTGCCTATCTTACTTAGTCTAACCCGACTAGATGAAGGTGATGGCATAGAAAGCACATTGACAAGAAACAGAGCAAAATATCATTTAAGCTGTAAACTTAGATTCAACAACACAGAGCTGGAAAGGGCCCAAAAGAGAGCATCTACATCTGCTGAAGACACCAAAGGTACCAAAGATATCCATGTCAAGAGGCCAAGAAGATCCCAGCCCTCAAAAGCTTTGTGCTTTATCTGTGAAGATGAGAGTGCAACGTCCTCCTTAAGTGACGCAATGACAATGAAATTTAATGAACGGGTTAATGAATGTGCCAGGAATTTAAGCGACACAAAGCTCCTTGCAAAGCTTATTGCTGGTGATGTTGTTGCACAGGAATTTAAATACCATCCTGCCTGTCTTGTTGGACTGTACAACAGAGAGCGAGACCATCTCAATGCCCTCAAGCATGAGCAGAGCCTCAAAAGCTCAGCTAGCCATAACTGGTATCCCTCAAGTTTCCCTCTGTGTTTTCAAGTGTAGGCCTATGGCTCGGCTTCCCCTCGCCAATCGGTGCATCATGTTTTACTTTGTCACCAGTTTATTAGTGTGTAATTTTCAGTTGTTACTTTGTAACATTGCTTCCACTGCCTTCCACTGCCATACGTAACAGTGAAGCACATTTTCAGTTTAGTTCCTTACTATAGTTTGTCATGGTTCCGTGGCTACTGCCATTCAGTATTAGCCATTGCTCAATTATAATTTTGGAGCACTGTCCGTTCAGCACCACAACTGTGCTAATCAGCACCACAACTGTGCTAATGTATTAGTCATATTTTTTGTTCCCCCATCTCTTAGTATTTATTTGACACATGTAATGGCTGTTAGTTAAAAAAAATAAAATAAAAAATCCTCCCTTGTGACTGTTACCTTGTCGTGGTAAGGGAGCTTGAGTACCTCAGTGAACCCTGAGAGCTATGGCTGAGGCAACTCCTGACAGGTTTTACCAAACTGGACAGGTCGTGGGCGAGGAGTCAAAACACAGTCAAACAACCTCTCTTGACAGAGCTTTTTGAGGAACCCAATACATTTCTATGAGAAAAGGTATCATTTAAAGATCCACATGGCGGACGGCAGTCATCTTGAAATTTCAAGTGGTGGTTGTGGGGTTTCTTGTCAAATGACCTTTTGAGACGGCTCATGGCAATTTTCATGCTTGTATCACCAACTAAATGATTTCTTAAGCTTAACTGCTCCACTAAGGTGGTGGCCATCTTGAAAAATGGCCGCCATCTTGAAATTTAAAGTAGCTGTGGGTGGCTTATTGTCAAGTGACCCACAGAGACTGCTCATGCCAATTGTCATGCTTGTATCACCAAATGAACCATTATATAACTTAAATGCTCCACTAAAGTGTCGGCCATCTTGAAAAATGGCCGCCATCTTGAAATTTCAAGTAGCTGTGGGTGGCATATTGTCAAGTGACCCACAGAGACTGCTCATGCCAATTTTCATGCTTGTATCACCAAATAAACCATTATATAACTTAATTGCTCCACTAAAGTGTTGGCCATCTTGAAAAATGGCCGCCATGTTGAAATGTCAAGTAGCTGTGGGTGGCCTATTGTCAAGTGACCCACAGAGACTATTCATGCCAATTTTCATGCTTGTATCACCAAATAAACCATCATATCACTTAACTGCCCACTAAGGTGTCGGCCATCTTGAAAAAAGGCCGCCATCTTGAAATTACAACTGCCTCGGACAATTTTCTTGTCAAGTGACCCATGGAGACTGCTCATGCCAATTTTCACGCTTTTATCATCAACTGAAAGATTCTGCCAGAAAAAAAGCATTTATCCGCTCCGCTAGTAGGACATACGAAGGCTTTACGTCCTCCCGGTGGGGGCTCCTGCACTGGCAACGACTAAATTGGGGAGAAAAAGGGGAATAAAAAAAATTGGCTACTCTAAATGTTGGGGGAAAAAAGGAATGCGACAAAAACAAAAGAATATCCATGAATTCAAGACTCCATGCATGGGGTGACTAATCAATAGAAAAAATAATAATTTTGGGGGTGAACTATCCCTTTAAATGGTTTTGTTGGGGAAAGCCCTGCAACCCACTCAAGGACCCCTGCAGGTCCCCAGACCCCACTTTAAGAAACCATGACTCATACAGGTGAACGGAAAAGTGATAGGAAGTGAAGGTCATATGGACGAAAACATAAAGATTGCTGCTTGTTCCCGAGCTCGACAAGTTTATTGTCAAGGGATCTCACATTGGCCAACAGTATAGAAGGTAAAGCCGGTCTTTTACATTGTTGCCTCGTGCGCTCTAGAAAGAAATAAACTATTATTTATTCATTCATTCATTATTATTATAATTTAGTATAAACTATAATGATATATTATATTATATAACACACATACATTATATAACATTACGCTACGTAAGTCTTTCCCCCAAAGATACAGCATGTCAAGGGGAAAACTTGAGAGAATATCAGTTTATTTTTCTTTATACTCGTCGTTTACCCACTCGAACCCCAGCACCCCTATTCTGGGGGAAACATTAGCCACAAATGTCCGATCTAACAAGCTCACAAGCGATGCGTTGTGAGTTTGTAGATCGACTATATTTGGCAAAGAGAATTGGTGTACAGTAGATCGAAAAAGAACGCAGTGAGGAGAAGCGATTAAACTGAAGTGAAGTGATAGTGAAGTATTCTGTGGCACGCCTGGCCCTGGACTTGCGTCACGGCACCCTAGGGTGCAACGGGGCACCTACTTTGAGAAACTCTGCCCTGGAAGGTAGTTACTGACTATATTCACACAGCGTCCATTTTGCTCTCACGTCATATTTGCGGGTGGGGAAGAAATGCCCCACCTGGGGTGGCATTATTTCATTAACTTAATAGCAAAATGGCGCTGTGTGAATATGGTGAATTGCTCCACATTCCCTAGGAAGTAGGGAGGGGTGGGGCTATTGGAGTCCTCCAAATGTTGAGCCCTCCCCCTTTAATACACACCAGCAAACACACACACTGTAAATTGTTACAAGCTCTGCTTTGTTTGGAAGTAAAAAGACTCAAATACACAACTCATAATGTAACGTTACTCGACATGGACGTTGAGTGGAGTTGTCAGTGTTTACCAGGGTGGTGAAAAAATATGCTAAAAGACAAGAGTGTGGAAACAGTGAGTCTTCTGCAGGTGTGTTAGCTTAGCTAAATAACTGTTTTTTTAACATTAACATTTAACATTAAAGGGATATTTCACTTTAAAAAAAAACAAAAAACGTAACAGAGTATCTCTACATTGCAGAATTGGTACTTTTACTTAAGTTAAACATGTGAGTACTTTTTCCACCACTGAGAGAACTCACTAACTCTATAGAGACACACGGCCGGAAGCGGAAGGCCTACAAATCCACGCCCACTTTTGACACTCGGGGTCCGTTAGAACGATGAACTGCAGCTCTCAATGCAATCTCTATGAGAGGCATTGTAAAATACCGTCATTTCACTGGTTAACTACTGAGGCTGTAGCGATTTTTTTTGTGTTCTAATAATCTGTCCCATTTGTTTAATTTGTCCTTTTTAATGTCCCATATCTTTCATCTCGATATACTACCCACAATATACTATAATATACTCCATCAGTATGTCAAAACCGCTAGCATCGGAGATCCAGACTTTAAGTGGTCGCATCACGGACGCATCCCTTGAGGTTTTCAATACCCAGAAAACTGGCGAAAGTGGCCGTTTTCAATAGGTTTTGGTCATTATCTCTGGAACAGAAGGTCCATTCTGCTCAGTTCAAAGCTTGTTGGATGCGTGACTTTGAGGACATTAAGCACGCAATGACACATTTTCGGGTTATTTTTTTTTTAGGGGAGGCGAGATCTTAGTTGGGCAGGCGACCGCCTCTCCTGCCTCTACAGTGGGTACGCTGTCGGTCGGCGCTCGGCGCTCGTAAAGACAGTGATGTCACTGAAATGCCTGTCTGCTGTCTACCCTCTGCTGTGTTAGCATTATGGGTAACTCGTTAAAGTGGCAAATTAAATGTGAAACACATCAACTATTAAGAAAACAAGAAGATATGTTGACAAAGACACTCCATACATTTGGAAACATATTTTTATTTAAATCAATATCGTCTCCAGTTAATGTAGGAATATTTCAAAAGTAGGCTAATTCTCATATCCTCTCATAGGGATTGCATTGGCAGCTTGCAGTTCATCGTTCTAACGGACCTCGAGTAGCGGCGCTGTCTCAAAAGTGGGCGTGAAATTTGTAGTCCCCGTGTGTCTCTATGGACCAGGGCTAGAGTCAGACTCAGCAGGGCCTCAGTGTGTTTACCTTAATTCCCCACAAGAGGGCGCCTGCAGCACGCTGCTGAGAGTCCCAGTCATGTCTGCATGCAGGATGTTTTGGTATCCATGACAACATCCAAACGTGAGGGAGCTCTATCCACCGGCCAAGAATATCATTTTGTTACTGTTTTGTTACTGCCTTAAACAATGTCGAGAAAAGCCTTGAAAGTGGTAGTTGACGTAAAATTCAGGGCGGTAAGACACATATTTTATTCAGCGTGTTTTTTTGTTTTTTGCACAGGACATCTATAGTGATCAGTTTAGTCAAGAAAAGACACGCAGGTAATGCTGTTGTGTGTGGCACTGTGTTAAAGATAGTCTGACAAACAAGATGCCACCAAAATCTATCCAAGGCTATCTGTGTTGTCGGAGCAGAAACCTCTTGATCATACTACAGCGTCACACAAAATTATTTAAAAAATAGCAGATCTACAAGCTGAAAACGTGTCGTGTTTCCAGCTTGTAGATCTACTGTTTTTGCTGCTTTTGAAATTGAATCCTGAAAAATAGGTTTCCACCCGACAGAGACGATAATCATTATTCAGATTGTATTAACCCTGCTTCGGAAAATGCAACACAGGTATTGGTAGATTGAATTTAGTGGGATTTTTCCATATAATAGCAAAGATGTGAAATAAAATGTAACAAATACAACATTCTATAGAATTCTATAGAACATCTGGGTGGTTCTTTGCCTCTTTTGCATTAAAATATCTAAATGTAGATATCAGCTTATAGCTAGTTATTCGTTGCATGCCCTGAGCTGAATTCTGAGCTGCCATAACAACAACATTGGCTATAATGTTTTTATTTTATGGGAGCCCAGAATTCTGCAGTAGAAGTAGCCTACTGTTTACTTAGACACAGTGAAGTCCTCAGTGTTGAGTCCTCTGAGTTGTACAAATAGAACCATTAAGGTTCTATTTCTACTCTTGGATTTAGAATTTACAGTATATGTTTATATTTCCTTATTTTATTGATTCCTTACGCTCATGTTGTCTTTTTTGCTATTATTTTAATGTTTTATGCTTTAAAAAATGTTCTGTAATTGTATTCTTGCTCTGTAAAGCACTTTGAGCTGCATTTCATGTCATGAAAGGTGCTATACAAAAAAAGTTCATTATTATTATGTTGTGGAGCAAAAATAGCAACTCGGAGCTTGTAGATCAGCTATTTAGGCTATGTATTTATTTATGTGGGTTTAAAAAAAGGTCTATAATGACATATATATAATATATAATAGGGACAGGTTGAAAGTGGTAAAAAAAAATTAACCCGCATCAACATCATCTTTGATGCCATCTTAGCATGCATGGGGCCCTTGGAATAATCACCCCCGTGTGGTGGTCCCTCCCTGGTCCCTGCATATTGTTGCTCTCGGGGCAGAACCTCTTATCTCCATATTTTAACTTTATGTATTTTTGTAAATTAACGCCCTCTTGATCATACTACAGAGTCACACAAAAGCATGAAAAGTATCAGATCCACAAGCTCTTTCGCGCCGCGTTTCGAGCTTGTAGATCAGCAATTATTTTTCATTTTTTTTATATTTAAATTCCACCCGACAGAGACAATATAACCCAGTGTGACTTGTTCCCCCCCTCAGGTGTCGTGTCCTGGGGTGTATCTACCGTCCAGGGATGACGTGTACCTGAGCATGTGCTTCATGGGTCAGTACCGCAGATCTGAGTGTCTGCCCGCCGTCTTCCCCCTGCTCTTCTATGAGAAGATGACCTTCGAGAAGGTAAAGAGAGCTTCAAGAGTCCAGAGACTTATTGTCACAAGGATGTACGAGTATACTTGCACTGTGAAAAACTTAGGTTGGGATGCTCCATAATAATACACAATAAAACAATACGTAAGTAACAATACTAAACATATTCATAACAGCCCTAAAGCCATTTCTACAATAAGGTTAAAAACTGTTTAAAAAACCCAGATCGGCATACAGGGCTTGAATACACAGGACCTTAATGGAAACAAAGCCAGAGCCCTTTGTGTGACAATTCGCTTTTATTAATCCATTGGCTGGGGGTTGGCTTTTACAAGTCTGTGCCAGTCTGTGCCAGGGGCACACACTGACACACACAGTCTTGTTTAAATGTTAACAATATATACTTCTCTATTTATGACAAATAGTGATTGCAGATCTACTCTTGGGACATGTTGTGAGCTTGCAGCTCTACTAGTTTCTCTATTTTTGAAATGTTTGAAAAAAAAGGAGACTAATTTAGACTATTTTTTTTCAATTACCCAAAAATGCAAGCCTCATGCCCCCCTCACACGCACACATGCACACACGCACACATGCACACACGTGGAATGTGCAATGTTGTCATGACATACAGCAGTGGTCCTCAGACTTCTTCGTGTCAAGGACCCCCCCAAATTAAAATGCATTTTGGTCGCGCACCCCCCCCCCCCCCCCCCCCCATTTAAAAATATTTAATCAGGGACCCCCATACAAGATGGACAGTACTGTGTAGCCGAGTGAAACGTTATTATTTTTCTTTCTGTTTCTCCCCCCAGATCTTCAGGCATGCTGTGGATCCTGGAGACATCGCTATGATGCTGGAGTGTAGGTTGTGTTTCTGGGCATTTTACCGCCTTGATCTTCAACCTTTTTTCATTCCCTTTTTCATCTACAAGCTCAAAACTCATGACTTTGTGTCGCGTTTTGAGCTTGTAGATCTGCTACTTTTGAATTTGAATCCTGAAAAGTAACAGTTTTGGACATATGAGGTTTCCCCTCAACAGAAACAATATGCATTTAGGCCACGGACCCCCATTTGATACGATATTCGAGGGCCACAGTCCACCACACTGTTAATTTAACTCTGAGTGAACAATCATCTGATGCAGTTTTATTGTCACATCACAGGTTTAAAGAAGTGGGTTAAATAGGTTCTTGTGCCTGCTCCATCAATTGTTGTTTTTAGGAGAGAAAACGGAGGGAGAGAGGGAGAGCGAGGTGAAGAAACGGGTCAAAAGAAAAATCAGGCTCAATGTAGCCTTAGAGCGGGTTTCGGGTTCGAGTCCCAGCCTGACGGCCTTTGATGCATGTCATTCCCCGTGTCTCTCTCCCCGCTTGCTGTCTCTCTTCACTAATACTATCCAATAAAGGCATAAAAGCCCCAAAAATATCTTTAAAAAGAAAAAAATAGATATGTATTATGGTTCCATTTGTACACTCTCCAAGTTACAGATCCGTAAGGGTCCGTTGGTTCCCTATTTTTGCTATTTTTTGAAAAATCGAGTTTTTTTGCAAATCTTTGAATATATATTGTTTTAAGCGAACATTTGTAACTCAAATCTTTGCTACTGGCGATTCTACAAATGTCTTCTAAATCCTAACAGTTTTCTGAAAAAACTATGTTGCTGTAATATCGGTGGTGCTTAAAACCCCCAAAGTATTTGGCCGCGGACCCCGATCTCAAAATATTTTTTGTTCCAGGGAGCCCCCAGAAGCAAAGATTTTAGTTAAAAATGTTCGCTTGATTCAAAGATCTACAAGCTCATAGCACTGCACGAAGTGACATGCTATGGGCTTGTAGATCTGCTATTTTTTTGTCCCTCATATCCCACATTGAGAATCTGCGTTTTATTGTTTAATGTTCATTAGTTTGTTTGTTTTCTCATTCAGTTGAAGAATGTAAAAAAGCCTTTTCAGCCCAGAATATTTAAATCCTGATGACACATGTTCTAATCCAGTGTTTATCAACCCTGGCAAACGTCCCAATTTTGGTCCGGGGCTACTGCTGAGGTGTGCCGCGTTTGAAGAAGGTTTGAAAAAATATAATTTTGATTTTTTTTTTTTTTTTACAATAATAATAATCAGGCATAGAAACAGCCCGAGGTGAAAAGGGTGACAACATGCTGTTTTTTTTTTGGGTCAGGTGTCACACTATTGCTCTATTTGGATTCAAAACGGCTAGTGGAAGCTGAAAAGCTACAAGTTTGCATGTCTGAATAATGCAAAAGCAGAAATATTTGTTAGCATTTGCTTTTGTATCGTTTCATGAAATGAAAAAACACCCCTAGTGTGTGTGTATATATATATACCGTATATATATATATATATCATTATATATATATATATATATATATATATATACCGTATATCTAGGTGTGCCCTGGGATCTTTTGGCTATGCCAGGTGTGCCTTGGCACAAAAAAGGTTGATAAACACTGTTCTAATCTACATAATTTAGATAATTATTCTAATGTAATTCATTATTTCTCAAAGCAGCTCGACTATTTATTAGATGTCTGCATAACACCTTGAAAGTTTTGGTTTTTTAAGTGTATTTGTAGCGTAGGCTACTTAATTATTTGATATATATTTATTTACTTTTGCTAACGGCATTGCACTCGTTTTTGTTTCCCTTTTTTTTAGATGAGACGGTGAAAGTGGAACTGGTTCAGCTCATACCGCCAGGTACAAAAATATATGATTGTTTACTTTTGCTCACTGGTCTAACACAATGGTTCTCAACCTTTTCTGGGGACCCCCCAAAATAATCATATTGAATCTGGGGACCCCCCAAAATAATCATAATTCGATCTGGGGACCCCCCCAAATAATCATATTGAATCTGGGGACACCCCAAAATAATCATATTTGAACTGGTGACCCCCCCCAAAATAATCACAATCGATCTGGGGACCCCCCAAAATAATCATATTTGAACTGGGGACCCCCCACCCTGACAAGCACTTGTAATTGAAGGAGTTGAGCCATTACATTAAGTTTGACTCGGTTTCACAGATACATATTGTGAAAATAAAATAGCTGATCTACAAGCTCGCAATGCGAGGCGTTTTTCACAATGTTTTCACAATGTTTCCCTCTTTATTATTATTTGACAATTTGACCAATGTTTGACCAGGTTTTATAGTATAGTTTGTTGATTACTTTTGATGCATAATGGTCTGATCCAATGATTTGTATGTGTGTGTTTCCAGTGGGAGAGGCTCTGGCCTGCTTCGTGGAGAACGCTCGCAGTTTCTTGTTCCCAGAACCCAGACTGGTTCCGTGCTTCTCCGGAGGAGAGAGGGAAGTCCTTATGACCCGCGCGCCGTACTTTCCTGTACGTAACGTAACGTCCACCGTGCTTTTATTCACTCTTTTATCTTGGGATACCCTCCTTCACGAAATACATGAAATGTTATATTATTTGAATTAGCTCCAGGTCTTTTTTTTGGGGGGGTGGGGGGGGGGAGATGGATGGATGGATTGCTTGTTTTTAAATCACTGAACGGACTTGCACCTGTTTATATCCTTGACCTCCTGACTTATTACATAGCTAGAAGGAATGGACAGTAGCTTTTGCTTTCACTCTTATTTGTTCCTATGTTTGTGTTGCTCTGTTTTTAATTTCCGTCATTGAATTGCCTTTATATATATATTTTTTAATGTACAGTATGTGAAGCACTCTGTAAGCCTGTTTTTCAAAAGTGCTATATAAATAAAGTTTATTATTATATTATACAAATCTAATGGACTGTGATGTTTTGTCTTGCAGGGCATTGCTCCAAGGCTAGAGTTCTCCACTAAAACCACCATCAGCGAGTGTTCAGTTGACACCGAGACCAACGTTCACCCCAACGTCCCCATGATAAGGGTAATGTATATAATCCTCCTTTATATCCTATGGGACACATGCCCGTACACTATATGACAGTTTATTTATGTTTATTTGACAGGGACAATGCAAATTTTTTTTTTTATAAAAACATAATCTCTCAAGAACAGATTCAGAGCTCCGCAGCATTCAGATCTCCGGATATTGAAAGGGAAAAAAATAAAAATAACATAATGATATAATATAATATAATGAAATATCAGACATATCTGTCTTTATCACATGACTATTAGATACTATGTACCGATTTGCGTGATGTTTGGCCAAAATCTGTAGGAGTAATATAAAGAAATAATCGGCCTTCTGGTGGTGCTATAACAGGGCAGGCCAATCGGGAAAGCTGCTCACAGACGGAAGGACGGACGGGCGGACAAACAGGGTGCAAAACACAGTCTCGGCCAAGCCTTTCGGCCTGGCGGAGACAATAACATTCCCAAATTATAGTCATGAAAGCATTGACATTAACATTTTGAAACGTACGTAACATATTAGTGTTCGCAGCTTTGGTTTCATTTCAACCAGATTTTACCTTTTCATTAAATATTTTGAGATCATTTATTTTTTTCCCCCTTTTTTTGGCTATGCATTCCCCAAGTGTATCCCTCTTACTGAAGAAGATGACTGACCAAAAGTGGTTTTGCGCTTTGCTACCCTGCAGTTGCCATTCGCTGATCCCATTGTGGTGACTCCATTAGTGCTTGTCTTTGTCATATAATGACAAGATAGTACAGATGCGCCGACGTCATTAACACATTTCAAAATCAATTTGATGAATGAAAAGTTAATAAAACGGTCAAAACTACCTGGACCTATCCACTTTGTGCCTTATTGTGGAACATAAGGCCTTCACAGGGCGCTTCCACATTTCACGGCCAGCTGCTGCAGTCCTCACTTCAGACAATGATTTCCATCCTGCTTCTTTTCTGTCTTTCTCAACGGTATATGTCAGTTATACCAAAATAGCACATCTACGAGCTCGCTTGTAGATCTGCAATTTCTTTTGAAAGATTCACATTTTGAATACTTATGCAAAAATGTGCGAAGTGAAACATTCTGCATAATGCGTATATTTACTTTTGGTATTTTAAGAATATATCGATGGCACTACCTTTGTACCTTTACTCAAGTAAATTGTTGAATACAGGACTTTTCCTTGTAACATTTTGGCATGCTACTTTCCACCACTGCCAGTGGTGGAAAATGTACTCAAATGTTTTACTTAAGTAAAAGTATCAATACTGTTATCAATACTGTTACAAGTAAAAGTCTGGAATTCAAAATGTACTTAAAGTACCAAAAGTAGAAAGTACTCATTATGCAGAATGTCCCATTTCACAAGTTTTCAAATGTATAAAAATCTTTTGAAAATAGCCAATCTACAAGCTCATGCGTCGCATCAGACGCATTGTGATCTTGAAGATTGGCTATTTTAAAATGGACAAAATGTATATAGGGCTGAAGTGGGTATGTTTTTTGTACTTTTACTCAAGTTAACTTAATTTACTTGTAACAGAGTATGTCTACATTGCAGAATTGATACTTGTACTTAAGTAAAGAAATGCAGTACTTTTCCCACCACTGCCAGGCACGGTAGGCTACTAATGACGCACCTGTGCTAGCAGACGTAAGGTCATTTTGACCTTGTACATGTGGCTGTTGCCATGACAACATTTGGCAAGATATAAAAGCAAACTGGGATGTCCAAAAACTGACGGCGGATGGCCAAAAGGTGTTGGCTATTTGCATAGGGGTTCTGAAAGTGGGGTCCGGGGACCCCCAGGGGTCCTTGAGAGGGTTCCCTGGGGATCCCCAGCAAAACTTTTTTTTTTTTAAATAATTTTGAAACTATTAAAGGGAAAGACCACTCATTTTCAACATTGAACTATGTCTTTAATACACCTTAGAGCTGTTGTGTGGAAATAAGAAACAAGTCCCCCCCCCCTCTATGTTGCCTAGAACTGGATAATTGATTGAGGTCATGTGATCAGTGACATATGCAGGGTGTACTTTTGGCTGAGGGGGCGGAGCCAAAAGTACACCCTGCGTATGTCACTGATCACATGACCTCAATCAATTATCCTTTTCTAGGCAACACAGAAGGGGGGGGGGGGTTTCTTATTTCCACACAACAGCTCTAAGCTGTATTAAAGACATAGTTCAATGTTGAAAATGAGTGGTCTTTCCCTTTAAAGGAGAGATCCGCCCATTTTAAGTGTTATCTTTGATATGTCGCTAATCACTCACCATCATTGAAAGGGACGTTGAGTTATTCCAGAGAGTCCCCTGTCGTCCAGTCTGACGACCCCCTCCGTGGCATAATGGGAGCCCGTGTAAGAGTGAAAATCGTCTATTATAACCGATGCAAAGTTAGTTTTTTCTCTACTACTGCTCATCGTGGAGTCTCATGATACTCAAACATGCACTGAAAGTCGTGCACGAGCTATCGTTCGTGCAGAACGAGACGACGCTGGTTGCTTGCTTGTTCTGCTCTTCCACAGAACCTGGCGTCTGTTATAATAGACGATTTTCACTCTTACACGGGCTCCCATTATGCCACGGAGGGGGTCGTCAGACTGGACGACAGGGAACTCTCTGGAATAACTCAACGTCCCTTTCAATGATGGTGAGTGATTAGCGACACATCAAAGATAACACTTAAAATGGGCGGATCTCTCCTTTAACACAAATGTTCTCTTATGGGGGTTTGCTGGTAAAGACTGTAGATATCAATTTGGGGTTCACATGAGACATTTGAGAAATACCAAGTTCATGTTCGGAAAGTGTGTATATTTCTTTATGGGGGTCCAAGCAAAGCTCAGAGACAGAGTTTTCGTGATTTTTTTTTTTGTGGGATGGGGGTCCGTGGCACAAAGCATACAGTCATTGACTGCCAGAGTTAAAACATCGTCTATAGCTGCCCTTGCCAGCAATTCAGAGCGTTTTCACTTACCTTTGAAAAATCATAGAATATTTTTCTTCACAAAGATCCTGTGATTGCTTTAAAAGAAATAGGGGGGTCGTGGAAAATCTGAGAAAAATAATTGTGCCGCTGCGATAGTCTGGAAAGCAGAGAAAGATTGACTTTTATAAATCATTTAACATTAGATCAGACGGGGCTGGGTTTGTTATGATCACATTGTTTCCGGGTCTGCTGTTCTCCAGAAGTCATAGAATCACTCATAGGTTGGCCAACAGCGTCCTCTAGTGTAAGCCATTGAAAACACACACACAAAAAAAACACTCGTCAACTTGTCATTGGCAGTGTGGACCTCGGGCCAACTGACGAGTGTACTCGTCAGTGGGTTAATGAGTTAAATTAAAAGAGAATTGAGATTGAGAATCACTGACATGCACAAACTGCAACGGGGCCTGCACAAATCGTAGTAGACATGGGTGGCAACAGTTTGTATTGTTTGTGACGTCACATCACATAATGGTCAGTCTATATAAACTGTGACTGTAGACTTCCACTTCATCTTTGTTAGAGTTTTCTGAAAGGTGGCGTGAAAGACAAAGGAAAAGAGTCGAGGTAGATTGAGAAGGAGAGAAACAAACATAATTCAGACACAAAGAGAAACAGACACAGAAGACAGGGATACAGACAGACATCCTCCAGCTCTACTTAATCTGAGAGAGTGATTCTTAGATACATACATAATTACAGTAGATAGAGGTGAGACAGACGGAGCACATAATCCACCACTCCATCATCATCACAGTCCATGTATAGAAACAACTGTGACAATGAAGCACCGCTCCTGAGCCCATCTTCCCAGAATCAGGTCTCCTGTTCTGAGTGTCCATATGCAGTGATGTCTCAGGTCTTCCTCCATGAACACATGAAGAGGAACCACAATGACCTCTTCTGCCAAATGATGATGAATACACAGATCCCCTCAGCAGTCTGTCGGAAAATTACCCGTTCTGCTGATCAGAAACAAGGACACAAAGATGAACCTAGTATATCTCACAGTCAACAATCTACCGAGATTTTAACACGGCCAGAAGTGAAGACACGTCAGCTGACTTACACAAGAAAGAAGACCCACTTATGTGAACAATGTGACCTGCGTTTCAGCCGGTTATATCAGCTAAAGATACATGAGCGTATCCACACAGGAGAAAAACCATTCCACTGCAAACAGTGTGACAAGAGTTTTAGTCGGTCAGATTACCTGAAGACTCACCAGCGTGTCCATACTGGAGAAAAACCATACCACTGTAAGCAATGTGTCAAGAGCTTCAAGGATGTGGGTACTCTGAACAAACACCAGCGCATCCACACCGGAGAAAAACCTTTCCACTGTCAACAATGTGGCAAGAGCTTCAATCAGGCAATTCACCTGGTGAAACATCAGCGTTGCCACACAGGGGAAAAACCTTTCCATTGTAATCAATGTGCCAAGAGTTTCAGTCAGTTAAGTCATCTGAAGAAACACCAGTGGTTCCACACTGGGGAAAAGCCTTTCCACTGTCAACAGTGTGACAAGAGTTTCAGTCAGTCAGATTACCTAAAGAAACACCAGCGTCTCCACACTGGAGAAAGACCATACCACTGTAATCAATGTGACAAGAGATTCAGGGATTTAGGAACTCTGAACAAACACCAGCGTATCCACTCCGGAGAAAAACCTTTCCATTGAAACAATGTGCCAAGAGTTTCGGTCAGTTTTTAACCTGACGAAGCACCAGCGGGTCCACACTGTAGAATTATCATACCGCTGCACATAGTGTGACAAACACTGTCCTCAGTTAGATACCAGAGCTTGCTGAAAACACTAATATAAAATCCAAACATGGTCTATGTTGAGTGAAAATATTTTATAAATTAATTCAACTAGAGGTGTGAGGGCCGCTTCGCATCTAGCACCAGTGATCCAACTGATAAGGCCATGGGGTTCTCTATCTGTCAGTCCTTGTCCCTTTTATGGTCATATATGCTGACTGATTTGTTAGGTTCTGATGCCATGATGACACATTGAGGTTAGACAACACAGTCCATATTTGGCAGTGGTAGCTGCATTGGAAAGTCCTTATATGGTTATGGTTGATCATGGTGACATGAGCTTGACGATGTGGTTCGTCCGCTTGCCCATACTCTCTTAAGGCAATTTCACACTGGCATCGTGCTCCAAATGAGGTAGTTTGCCGCTAAGCATCGGAAACCTTGGTAACAGTGTAGTGGAGTGGAGTTGTCGCGCCTATGTCACACATGCGCAGTAGGGTGGGCCTAGCGGCCCCAAAAAAAGGTGTCTAAAATGTGCCTGAATAAAAAGAATGTAGTTTTATATTAACTGTACAATATGTATATGTACTCCTGTGCTGGCCAACCCGGGACGTACATTTCAATTAAAGTAGTAAGATAAGATATTTATTTACACAATAAAAGCGGATGAATGTGAACCAGATGGATCATGAGGCGTTAACCCGACCCGAATCACACATGTGCAGTAGCAGTATAGTGGCTCATAAGGTACTCTAATGTACTGGTTCCCAAACCTTTTAATTGTAAGGAGCCCAAGTTTAGGCCACGGACCCCCATAGAGTGATTCATGGAACCGATAACCCCTGAGAGTGTATTAATCAAACCGATAACTCTGAGTGTACACATAGAAGTACATGGACCCTGTGTGAGCTTGTAGGTCTGCCATTTTTGGCGCGTGTAACTGAAACATAATTTAGGCCTTAGCAGTGCCAAAGATAGCTCTTCCATGTTGGTGTGAAAAGCGACAACCAAGTAATCAAAGACAGTTAAAAGTACAAAAGTAATTGCTTTTGAATAAACTTCGATAACTCTGAGTGTACTCATAGAACTACATGACCCGTTGTGAGCTTGTAGGTGTGCAATTTTTGGCGCGTGAAACTGAAACATAATTTAGGCCTTAGCAGTGCCAGAGATAGCTCTGCCATGTTGGTGTGAAAAGCGACAACCAAATAATCAAAGACAATTAAAATGTCACTGCTGTAGGATCTCTATTTTAGGGGCACAATGCTCGGACCGGCGGTTCTTGACAACCACCTGTCCGACCAACCTGACTGTGTGCACTGCACTGGGGTCCTCGCCGATGCACGCGTCAAATTTTAAGTCGCTAGGTTCCATATATGGGCATAGTGGTCAGATTGGCGGTTCTGGACAACCGGAGCTCCATACTGTATGCGTATATACCAAGGGCCCAGCTCCCTGCTTTGAAATTGAATCGAATAAGGAAGAGAGTTCAAGTGACAGTTCATATGAATGGCCTGTAGTTTCGCTGTTTTACCCCTGTTGGTGTCAGAAAGAATTTGTCTCAATGCAAGCGGATGGGATTTTGACGAACTTTAGACTTGATTTTCTTACCTTATTAAACATTGTCATAAATACCATATGCTTCCAGTCGCTAGTTTAAAGTCTCCTTTCATTCATCATGATATGCGTTTTGGTAAATTATGGTCCCATTTATTTTAAAATTAACGAGAAAGTAGGCTATGCTCTAGGAGGGGCGGGATGATTTGATTGACAAGCTACACAACCAATAGCATTCTTTCCCACCCCCGCTCTTGATTGACAAGCTACCCAACCAATACTGGTCTGATTGCATTCTGCAGGATATGACGTGATATGACGTGATATTGAAAGATGGCGGATTTGAAATTCCTGAACAATCGGCTTCATTTACGGTCTGTAGAAACCAATGGCGTAGCTTCGTCCATTCTTTTTTACAGTCTATGGCATTACAGACATGACAACTGACATCTTTACACTTCTCTTCACTTTTCCTGCATTCCTGAAGTTTCCCCCCCCCCCCCCACCCCCCTTTGTCGTTCCTGTATGGCCTTTTTTTTAAAAGAGGCCAATTCACACCCGGCACCATTCCACACTTGGTAAATCCCCCCCTTTGTCCGTGACAATGCTTGGACAATACACTGATGTTCTACTGAAGTGCCAATTGCTGAAACTTGGAACGTCACATCTTTTTTTTTGTTGTCTACTCTACTGTGAGTCATTCATCCAGGCTAGGCCAGGAGTACTCCATGATGCTCCTGAACTGGTTTGTGTAGATATTTATCGTATGTGACTGTTTATGATATGAAATGATAATGTAGTCGCTGTTTGGCGGAAACCTTGTATCTCCAACCTTATATCTAATTAATGCCCTATTTCGTTGAGTGTCATCATGTCACAAAAGTAGCAAAAATAGCTATTTTGGAAGATTTGTGAAAGTGACCGGGGTTAAGTGTGTCTGTGGGTTTTATTCATAAATATTGAACCTTTTTTTTTTTTTACATTTTCTGACACATAACAGTCTCAGGTGGAAACCGAAATGTCCAAATGTCCAAAACTGCTACTTTTCATGATTCAAATTCAAAAATAGCTAAAGTAGGAGATAGAAAAGCTCAAAACACGTCACTTTGCGCCACACTTTGAGCTTGTATATCTGCTTCTTTTGATGCTTTTGTGTGTATAACCGATGTATAATCGAGTAGGACATTTATTTAAGAAAAAAATACAAGGAGCTACAATATGGAGATAAGAGGTTTCTGCCCGACAGCAACAATAATATACATTTGGTTCCAGAGGCCCGTGACAAGGAGGCGAGTGAGGAGGTCCCGCCGGCAGAGGACTGTGTCTCCTCAGCGGACACGCTCACGCACGGCGGATAGAAGACACAGTGGACGGACGGCCAGAGGGGGGCGCCATTCTGAGCCCAGGTCGCGCTCCCTGTCCCCGCTCACCGCCAGCTACCAGGGGAACACGGAGCGCCTGGCCCAGCTCAACCTGGGGGGCTCCTCCCGGACCCCTTCCCCGTTCAGCTGGGACAAGTCCACCGCTTCGGACCCCGGCCCTCGGCAGGTAAAATAAATACCTTCTCCATGACTCCAAATGGATTTGTGTTTTGTTGGATTGTATGCTACTAGAAGTTCGAGACCTACGTTCCACCGCCGATGTGACTGAAATGCCCATATATGGAGATCTGTGTGTCTATCAGTCCTTGTCCCTTTTATGGTCATATATGGAGATCTCTGTATTTGTCAGTCCTTGTCTCTTTTATTCCCATATATGGAGATCCCTGATGTAATCAGTATATGCCCAATTGCCCATATATGGGCCTGCTGATATAACTATATTCATATGGGGAAAATATCATATCACAATTTATTTTAGCCAAACTCACACTCCACGATCATATCACAATTGATTTTTGAGCGGTGTAGCCGCTCCTATAAGTGGGGTTGGGAATTCGTCTTTCCCTGTACTGTGATTGGCTGACTCTATTCACACCCTTTTCGCCGTACCGTGATTGGCTGACTCTATTCAGACCCTTTGCTTTGATTGGCTGGCGAGACGCATGATGAAATAATAACCTATAAATAGCACCACGCACTTCAAAAACTATATATTTTTTTAAAGTGAGCTTCCATCACTGTGATGACCACTGTTGTTTCTGAATAACACCGCTCACTTCACACTGGGTGTGATTTTTCATATTTGTTTTTAGGATTATTATTATTGTAGTGTGATTATGAATGAAATAATGATAATGCTATAAGCATTATATATACGTATAATTGTAATGATATTGTTATTAAATTGTCATTATAAGAATATATATATTATATATATATATATATATATATATATAAACAATTGTAATTATATTATTATATTGTCATATCGTTGTTTCATAGACCTGGTTGCTTATTTCTCGCGCACAATCTGGCACGCATGAAAAGGACCCGTATGAGACCGTACACGGTACACGACCGACCGACCGACCGTATGCCGTCGCGCATGCGCGGGACGATTGTATAGATAGATATATTAAAATTGCTATGTGGGTTGATGGTGGTCTGGGTGTTTTGCAGAAACCAAACAGCGGAAGGGCCAATCAGCGTCTGTCAATCACAGGGCCCTGAGCGCAGACACTGATTGACTTTTCCACTTTTTGGTTTCTGTCTGTAAAGTACAGTAAAAGTAACTAAAATGTTTTGCATTGCAGTTCGGCGCGCCTCCGCGCAAGTGGAGCTTACTATGAAACCGTGCTCGGCTTGTGTGTGTGTCTCTCTGTGTTCACGCTCTCATTGGCTGCATGCACCCATGTGACTCACATGCGTGCACTACCTGTAAGCAGCCACCCGAGTGCGCCAGAGTGCAGGAATTTAGACAATGCTCTGATTACAATGCACAACAGCCTGACACACACACACACACACACACACACACACACACACACACACACACACACACACACTCTGTCAATGTTCTCTCCCCATCACGGTGAAATAACACGGATTACAAGTCCGTAAATACACAATATTTTCGAGCTGCGTTCGCTTCCCGCGTTCGCGCGTCTTACTTGTGTCTATTCACAACTCATTTATACAACTCTCTGCAAGGATGTGCTTGTAGAACTACGCTATACAAAGCCAATAGAAACACCTAAACACATATGCAATCGAATCAACAAAATGGTAAAGACAATAAACATTCAGTAAACATAGTAAATATTAGAAAGTATATGAACCCTTTGTCTTTCCCCAAATATCAAACATTGACTTGAGATATGGGTGTTCTGGATTATCTGGTTTATCAGACTCATTGAGCTGGTCAGACTCAGTGTGTTGCCTCATCTCTCTGCCCTTTACCGCCTTTTGTGTGAAAAAGGGACATCCTGGAGATGGATATCCTTGGATAGCCTAGAGATGGATATCCTAGAGATGGATATCCTAGAGATGGATAGCCTAGAGATGGATATCCTAGAGATGGATAGCCTAGAGATGGATATCCCAGAGATAGATATCCTAGAGATAGCCTAGAGATGGATATTCTAGAGATAGCCTAGAGATGAATATCCTAGAGAATCAGAGATAGCCAAGAGAAGGATGTCCTAGAGATGTATAGCCTAGAGATGAATATCCTAGAGAATCAGAGATAGCCAAGAGAAGGATGTCCTAGAGATGTATAGCCTAGAGATGGATATCCTAGAGAATCAGAGATAGCCAAGAGAAGGATGTCCTAGAGATGTATAGCCTAGAGATGGATATTCTAGAGATGTATAGCCTAAAGATGGATATCCTAGAGATGGATATCCTAGAGATAGCCAAGAGAGAAGGATATCCTACAGATGGATAGCCCAGAGATGGATATCCTAGAGATGGATAGCCCAGAGATGGATATCCTAGAGATGGATAGCGTTGCGCGCCTGGATGGCGTGTTTCTGCTTTTGCATCAATTCCATTCCGCCACTGAATGCATGTCATGTAAAATGTCTTCCTGTTTGCAGATGTTGGACACGTGGCCCGGGGCCCGACGATCCCCCTCACCCAGTAGGGCTGCATCTGCAGGTAGGCTGTCTTCACATCCCATCATATGCATGTGGAGTCACTGCACCTGGGGTCTTCAATGTGTTTCAGGCGAAGGATCCTTAGCTGAGCTGCTCTCTTTCCATGTGCACCAAATCTCTTGGCTGTTTTCCCCAGAATAGGGATGCTATTATAGTTCAAGCGGTTAATGCTAAAAACAAAATAGATAAAATGGATAATAGTTGACATTAAAGATTACATCAACCTCAGTTACACAACTTTTGCTCCATTTCTGGTCTATATACAGTAAGGTACAATCATGAAGCCTTCTGAAATGATTTTCTCCCTCCTTTTGGCACGCAGGAAGATATTCATCCTCCATCAATGGTGTGGTAAGATGAATTTGTTTTCTTTTTCCTTCTTCGTTTTTTTTAGATCAACAGGTGGAACTGATATCTGTTATGCTTACAGATGGCTTGGATGTTATTGTTTATCATTTGCCGTAAAATGTATTTTTATGTCAAAATTGCAACTACTGAGATGCACATCGTTGCTGTCTTTTTACCCCCCCCCCCCCCTCAAAAAAACAGCCGATCTTCAAGCTCGCTAACTTGTAGATATACTATTTGTGCTATTTTTGAAAATAAATGAATAAGTGAACGTGGCTAAGTGCGATTGTGGGTTTTATAAAGATTGAATATATCCATTTCCTGAAAAGTACACAGTTTTGGACATGCATACAGTACAAGACGATATGGTGTTGAAGCATAGTTAGTCTAATCCCATTTCTGTCTGGCATTCATCCTGGGTGTGATCGGACCAGCGAGGAAACGCGTACAGTAAAAGTCGGATCGGTCAATGATTGACGACGCTGAAGCCAATCGAAGCGGCATAAATTGCTGACTCATTTCTAATGTCATCATCTTGCCGGTGGGAGGGACCTCCAGCATAAATCGCCGACTCATTTTATTTTATTTTTTTGTTGTTGCTTTTTACCCCAGTTTTTTCTCAACAATTTAGTCATTGCCAATTAATGCCTCCCCACACACATTTTGTGTGTTGTCACTGCTGTTGTATCTTGACGCACCTGACAGTGAGGAGCCCCCACCGGTAGGACGTAAAGCCTTCGTCCTACTCCTCCCGCCCAGCACTCCCTGCTGACAGGCTCCGCCTCCCCCAGCCCGTAGGTTTACATGGAGTGACAATTATCACCCTCCCCTCCGCCCGGCTTCCCTCCCCCCCGAGCACGGGCCAATTGCGTTCGTATAGATAGACACTCGACAAACCTGATGCACCACGGCGGATTCGAACCCACAACCTCCGCAGTCTCATTTCTTATATCATTTGCAGGTAGGAGGGACCTCCAGCTCCTCTGACAACTTGGACGACTACCCACAAGTCCGTAGCTCCTCAGCGATGTGGCGGTCCCATAGAGAAAGACATAATGGGTCAGTACCCCCACCCCCCCCATCCCCCAGAAGAAGAGAAATCAAAATTATAAAGCTAAAATCTAAAATGACACAGATGATTTCCAGGTTTTAATGGGTCAACAATTCTGCTAGAACCCTAGCCTCCCTATTCTGTGCATGATGTCATAATAGGCAAACATTCTGTGAAAATAGCCAATTAAAGAAATGCATCTAGAAGCTCATAAAGCATCGCGCGGATCAGCTATTTTCAGTGAAGACTTTTGGGGTAGAGGGAAGAAAAGGAGGGTGCCAACTTAAGTACGGACACCTGGGGGACCCCGGTCAATGACGTATATATATAATAGGGTTCTTATTTCCATATCTAAACTTTGTGTATTTTTTGTAAATTAATGCAGGAGAAGACAAACTTGATTTTCTTTTATGTGAATCCTGAAAAGTAACAGTTTTGGACATGAGGTTTCCACCCGATAGAGACGATATATACCATAAGTAATTTGGCATAAATGTTTATCTCCCAAAATCATGACAGTTGATTTTTTACCTTTGACCCAAAATCATTTTGACCAAACATGTATACTGCACTTAACCACTTAAACCCCATATGGGTAACCGGAGTCCCTCAGGGCTCAATACTAGTGTCTTTTCCGTTTTGTGTTATTGCGGGGAAAACTTTTGCTGAAAATAGCCGATCGATCTGCAATTTTCAGCAAAAGCTTTCCCCACAATAAGGATTTTGGGGTTTAATGGGATAGTTCACCCCCAAAATGACTTTCTTCTTTCTATCGAATTCTATTTCTATCGATTACACACCCCATGGAGACTTTCTTGGATATCTTTTAGTTTTTGTCGCATTCCTAAGGCAGTAATTTGATGAGTCTCCTTTGTGTCTCCTATACCGGAACCGCTGGTCATCAATTTTTTGGGGGTGAACTATCCCTTTAAGTGGTTAATTTTGTATTGCAATAATCGCAGAGCAATCAAGTCCATTGCTGACTATATTGCTGTGTTTTGGGGGTTTTCTGTACCCTACTGTAGGTCACTGACCAGTTCCCAGGACCAGTGGGCCCAGGTCCATGAACGCGTCCGTGGGCTCCTGACCACGCCCAAAGCCGTGCGCCGTCTGAACTATGTGAGTAATGTCCTCGCACGCACGCACGCACACGCGTACACGCACGCACGCACGCACACACACACACACACACACACACACACACACACACACACACACACACTGTACACTACAGCAGCGGACCCATTTTTATGGGTCAAGAGCCGCTCTCTCTGTTTTTTCCCCACATTTTCAAAAATTTACAGAAAAACTAAAAACACACAAATGTTTCAGATTTTGTTTTTGGAAAAAAATCGGTGTTCAGTGTCTTGCTCAAGGACACTTTGACACTATAGCCGCGGATCGAACCACAGCTTCTCTCTCTCTACCTCCTGGGCCACTGGTGAGCTGGTTATCGTCCGTTTCGGGGGCTGATCTGACTGTTATCCGTGATCCTCTAGTGAAGATATTGGATGTAGATCTCTTATCTTGAGCTTTTCTTCCCGAAGACTTGTGAAGCTGTTTGGCTGACAACAGTGCTCTCACCACCAACTGAGCGCTGTAGAGTGCCACTGGTTCTCAACCTGGGGTTTGGGAACCCCCTAATGTCTTTTTGGGGAATTCCAGGGGGTCCCCATGCAGCTACAGTAAATGATTGATTGTTATAGGAACCAAATGGACCCGTAAAGGTGTAGGAAGTGATGTTTGCTTGCAAGTTTTAACCTCTATATTCTGTACTCATATGCTATTGCTATGTAGAGTGTTTGTTCAGTAACAGGGTTCTCCCCGTCTCTCCAGTTCTTTAGTAAACAACCTGATCCAATCAGGAGAGAGAACTCATTCAGGACACGGTATAAATAAGTGAAACTGGAACACTATAAGAAATGAATTTTGTTAATTAAAGAGCTGTACAGACGGGGAGTCCCCTGTTACTGAACAAACACTCTATAACGATGATTACTATCAGAATATACAGCTTGAACTATTCTTAGCTTTCTAATCCTGACGACAGAGTTGCGTGCCTAAAATAGCCGACCTAAAGCTGTTTTAGGCACATCCGTGACGGGTCGTGAGCTTTTAGATCGGCTATTTTCGGAATGCAACACAGTGCACCATTGTACGACAGAGCATAGATTAGGCATTACGGGTCTCTAACTCTGGGAGTCTTTGATCAGGTCCATTAGCAATGAGAACCATTTCTTGAAACGGTGCCATCATTGTCACTGTTCGTTGTTGTCAGGCTCTGAGTCCTTTGTATTGACTTTATTGGCTTCCATGGGCTCAGCCTGCCGCCCAGTAAAGATTTGCACATGTGACAATACACGTACACACACACACACACACACACACACACACACACACACACACACACACACACACACACACACACACACACACACACACCCTAAGTAAGTGTAAATCTCCTCCTGCCATTTTACCTCCAGGACATTTCCTTAATGGAAGTGTATGAGATCGATTTTCATTGTTCACTTGTAAAAGAGATGTTGGCGCACGACTCAGGGTTTTGGCAACGTTGTTGTGGAACAAACGGTGGCCGCTTTGTTTTAAGGGAGGTATCACTTTGTGCAGGGGAACAGAAAACCAAAAAAAAGCTGGGAGTGTCTAGTTTGTTGTGTTTGGTAACTAGTGCAGTACCTGTTGTGAGAGTGCTTACAGCTAACACAGGGAAGTAGTCAGAACCTTCCCATAAAACATGCGGGACAACTCTTCACACGTCCCAGACTCTTCTCCCTCCTGGCTGCCAAACTGTGAAACGAACTCCCCCATTGCAGACTCACTCCCAATTGTCTGCCTTAATCTGAAGACTCACTTCTTCAGACTCCACCTTAGCACTTGTCGTAGCACTTGCCCTAGCCTTTACCATGCAGTCTTATGCAAAGGTTAAAATGTAATTTAGATAGTTATACAGTATATGTAGACAGATGCCAGTTTCATTTGTTGTCCTGCATCCTATAGCTTGTGTAGTTTCAATGTACGTATCATATATTTTTTGATATAATTATTATTATTTTTAATTTAACATAGCCAATTATTTGTACCCCCTTTTCTCCCCAATTTAGTCGTTATGCCAATTGATTCCTCCCCACACACATTTCTGTGTTGTCACTGCTGTAGTATGCTACTGACTCACCTGCCAGTGAGAAGCCCGCAACAGGAGGACATAGAGCCTTCGTGCTACTCCTCCCACCCAACACTCCCCACTGACAGGTGCCGCCCCCGCCTGTAGGAGTACGTGCAAAGACCATTATCACCTTCCCCGCCCGGCTTCCCTCCCCCGAACACGGTTTGTGTTCGTGTAGACGCTCGACAAAGTCGGATGCACCACGGTGGATTCGAACCCACAACCTCCGTGGTGGTGGGCAGGTACTTTTACCACTACGCCACCGAGCACCTCTTTTGACAATGTTAATAATAATGTTTATACTGATGATGGCACTACACTGTCTCTATGCATTTGATGTATTACCTTGTGTTTACCTTGCTTTACTGTAAATCGCTCTGGATTAAGAGCGTCTGCTAAATGCCTAAATTGTGAATTGTTAGTTTATGGCTGCATGTGAGATGCAATCAAGTTGTAGCCTAGTGTGAGTTAAACTTCTGTCAAATAATGTTGGTTTAAAATGAATTGTTATGCACATCCAAATAGGTCACTGGCGCAGGACAAAAAGCAAACGTATCAAAGAAAAAGAATACAGCACACCACAGACAGCTGTTTTCTCAGAGTAATCTTTCATTTGTGCACAGGCGTTTTGACCAACAAATGGTTTTCCCCCGGTGGTTCTTTTATTCCAGATAATGTTGTTATCGTTGCTGTCGGGCAGAAAACTCTTATTGCGAACGCAGTGGAAGGAGGCGCGTCGAAGGCGCGCCTCCGCGCAAGTGGAGCTTACTATGAAACCCTGCTCGGGTTGTGTGTCTGTGTGCAGTCTGTGTGTCTGTGTGCAGTGTGTCTGTGTGTCTGTGTGTGTGCACTGCCTGTGCGCAGCCGCCAGAGTGCACTACAGTGTGGCTGAAATCCGCCTGCAGTCAAAAATAACAAGGGCCATGAAGAACGCAGGAATGTAGACAATGCTCTGATTAAAATGCACAACAGCCTGCAACATGCCTAAACCAAACACATTTCTAAAACTACAAAGACAAAAAACATTTACAAAAAAAACACAACAAACAAACAAACATAACAATTTAAAAAAGACCCCCAAAAAAATGGGGCTAGCGGTATGGAGCCTTCTTGTGGTGGCCCTGTTCTCACTAATTTCACTGTACCACCCACTTCTCTGCAATTGCTCATTCCTTTCTATTCTTCTTATTGTTATTTTCGAGCTGCGTTCGCTTTCCGCGTTCGCGCGTCTTACTTGTCTCCATATTCTGTGTGTGTGTGTGTGTGTGTGTGTGCGTGTTCAGGGGGCTACAGGGCCTGAGGTCAATGAGGTGTTGTACAGAAGATCCATCTCTCCAGGACCTCCATGACAACATGACCAAGGAGAGCTGAGAAGGGTCAGTTCACCTGCTTTATTTAGTTTTGCACAATGATTAAAATACAAAAAACAAGGTGAAGTAATAAAGTACTGTGAATTGTTTTTTTAATGGCATATTTACCGGTTTGTGCAGGTCAGATAAAGAAAAATAATAATAAAAAAAAGATCCAAGCTCATGGAGATTTTTGGCGAAGAGAAATGATTGTTAGACAAAATAAAATATTCAAACAATCAAAAATCAACTTGACCATTGACTTGGTTTACAGAGGCCAAACATACAGAAGAGAGCAATACAGTGCAAAGTTATAATAGTTTTAGATTTTACATTTTAGTTTAGTTTTAGTTTTTTTTTTAGTTTTTTCTAATTCAGTTAGTTTTAAAGGGATACAGTAGTTCACCCAAAAGATGACTTAATTTCCATCAATTAGGCCTACACACCCCATGAAGCTTTGAATTCATGGAGATGAAAGTTGACACTTTGAGTCTCCTACCGGAGCCGCCACCGGTCATCAAATTATTAGAAAAAAGAAAAAAAAACATATTGGGGTGAACTACTCCTTTAAAGTGGAGATAGTTGTTTTGTCCATCATTGATTCCAATCAATGACGTGAGTTGGAGTTCGGTGGTTTGACCGACAGTTTGAGGATACAATAGAGTTAGGAGGTTTAGTCGGAAGCGCTTTTTAATACTTTTCATTGGTTCAATATGTGTAAAACCCACACACAGACGTAAAGGGTGCTCAATAGCGACAATACTGTATATAGCTAATACTTTATGTATTGTGATGCATGTAACAGTACAGAAGCTTTAGCCAGGTCAGGGCTAGCCAGGTGATATTATGGGATGCTGTTGGATTAATAGCAACATTTCTGTTTGACCCCCCCCCCCCCCTTTCCATTTAGCAGAGGATGATGTCACCACAACGCTGAATTCTTCAGACCTTCAAGCATTGATTCACTTATTCTGTGTATGCGTGTGTGTGTGTGTGTGTGTGTGTGTGTGTGTGTGTGTGTGTGTGTGTGTGTGTGTGTGTGTGTGTGTGTGTGTGTGTGTGTGTGTGTGTGTGTGTGTGTGTGTGTGTGTGTGTGTGTGTGTGTGTGTGTGTGTGTGTGTGTGTGTGTGTTTGTTGTACTTTATTTATATACTTGTGAGGGCCAAATGTCCCCACAACTATAGTAGAATCTAAGAAATAGACAATGTGTGTGTGTGTGTGTGTGTGTGTGTGTGTGTGTGTGTGTGTGTGTGTGTGTGTGTGTGAGACTGTGTGCGTGCATGGGTGCATGTGCGTGCATGTGCACGTGTGTGCATGTGTGTCAGTGTGTTTGAGTAATGACAGACAGGATGTCAGAGAGTGTTTTCTTTAATTAAACCATAGTGCTATCATGAATGATTGATTGTAGTGTGGTGTACGATTAATTCCTAAAGAATCCTGTATTGGTGATTTGAGTGAACCAGGAAGTGATTGATGTTCGGTTTGAATAAACCTTTTTGCATCGAAACTGAGGTAGCCCCCCTGTTTTTTGACCTCAATCTGCAGAGCCAAATGGACCCTTACTGGTCTGTAACTCAGAGAGCATACAAATGGAACCAAATGGATCCAAAGGGAACGGATGCGTTTCTTACCTTTTATATGATATTATTATATCCTAGGAAGAGTGGTAAAGTAGAAACATTTCATAACTCCATCCCGAGTCCACCGCAGCTAAATACCAGAGCGGGCGGTCCATGCGCTATAGATCGCGTATTTTTATATTGTCATATTGACAGAAAGCTAGCCACAGTGTTTTTGTTCCAAATGGGCCGCCGTAGTGTTTAGTGTTTACAAGCTGGATCACAGGTGAAATCTCATCTTGCGATAAAAATATGTGATTAGGCGCACGGACCGTCCGCTCGGGTTTTTGGCTGCGGGGGACTCGGGATGGAGTTATGAAAATGTTCTACTGTACCACTCGTCCTAGGATATAACGTCATATAAAGGTAAGGAAAAGGCTAGTCCGAACATTTTCAAACATTGTCAAGATGTGAAAGATTTGAAAATAGCACATCTAGTCGCATCATGACTCATTGTGAAGCTGTCAAAAATGTCATGTCATATAAGAAAAAAGAGGTTGCGCATCAACAATGGGTTTTCTCATCAACAATGGGTTTTCTCAATGGAGTTCTAAACCCCAAGTCCAGTATACATAAAATGTAAAAGAAAAATCCCAAAAAGGTAGCACATCCCAAATTTTCATGCTATCTTTGGGGACCCCCTCAAGGACCCCTGGGGGTCCCCGGACCCAACTTTGAGAACCACTGCCACATACTATAAGATTACCACAGGTTGTTGCCCATCTAGAGTGTTATGCAACAAGCAGAGGTTGTTTCAGGAACAGAGTGGTTTATTGCAGGCTGGTTGCAGCACATGCAGCTTGCAGGCTATTTCACAACACTGAGTGGTCACACTCAGTGGTGGAAAAAGTACTCAAATGTTTTACTTAAAAAATGAGTAAAAGTATCAATACAGCAATGTAGAAATTCTCTGTTACAAGTAAAAGTCCAGAATTAAAAATGCACTTGAGTAAAGTACAAAAGTATTTAAAGAACCAAAAGTAGAAAGTACTCATTATATAGAGTCCCATTTCACAAGTTTTCAAATGTATGAAATGTTTAAAAATCCTTTGAAAATAGCAGATCTACAAGCTCACAATGCGTCGCATCGCAACACATTGTGAGCTTGTCTATTTTCAAATGGTCGAAATGTATTAAAGGGCTGAAGTGGTTACTGTATGTTTTGTAATAATAATCCAAATCTACAAGTAACCAGTAACTAAAGTTTTCAAATAATTGTAGTGGAGTAAAAGTACAATATTTGCCTCTGAGATGTAGTGGAGTAGAAATAAAAGTACTGAAAACTGGAAATACTCCAGTAATGGAAAAATACCTCAAAATTGTACTTAAGTACAGTACTTGAGTAAATGTAGTTACCTGTAGTTACTTTACACCACTGGTCAGACTGCAGCTTACAGGCTATTTCACAACACCGAGTGGTCAGACTGCAGCACCACATGCCATGTCTGACACACTTCACTAGTGATGAAACCCAGGTAAATTTTGTTTAGTTTTTAATGTAATATTTACCTGCCATGATACCAGATGCGGTTTTGGTGCAGAATTGTGTATCGTCTCATTAGCAGTTAGTCATAACTGATTGTAAACAATAGAGGCAAGTTTAACAATAGTCCTTATCTCGTCTGACATGTCAATTTCTATTTCTATTCAATGTTCCATTAGGTCCATTGCCCAAGATTTTCTCTGGGACCCAAATATGTGAAATTCTTTGTTGTTAGACATGATTTGGTCTGATATGGTCTGTCATTTGGTCCAGAATTCCTTTACTGGGTATGTCCTGTAGGTATAGAGGGTCTGTCTGTCTGTCTGTCTGTCTGTCTGTCTGTCTGTCTGTCTGTCTGTCTGTCTGTCTGTATAGGCTGCATCTAAATATATCTAGAGAGATACTGTAAAAGTCAAACTGATCCAAATAGACATTCTTGTACATTATCTAGTTGTATTTACTTGTACATTCATTCATTCAACCTTTATTCAAAAATGATCAGAGAGATCATTGAGGGAGACCCTCATTCATTTACAATGATGCCGAGATTACATATAGAAATAACATAACAACAAAGAAAGACAATATGTTGACAGCAATCAGTTAAAACAGTTGCATGTTGACAGCAATCAGTTAAAACAGTTGCATACAGTTAATGGAGGTAAATTCCTAAAATGGCCTATAGATGCTAGGGTATTTAGTTTAAGATCTTGTTGCAAGAGGTTCCAAGAACCAGGTGTACGAATGCTAAAAGCAGTCTTTCCCAGTTCAGATTTAGCATGAGGACCCAGAGGGACAAGCCATTCGCTATAGAGTGAGTTAAAATACAAATAATGGTATCAGTCATCGAGCATGGGGACCAGTGGCGTCAGTTCAGCAAAAGCTAAGGTATGGCAAGGTTAGGGTTGCCAACACCCAGAGATTAAAATAAGGGACACCTATCCTGGGCGTGCGGCCGAAATTTGTTTTGGGGGTCAAGCCCCGCGATACCCCTGAAATGCATAGAAAACTATGCAATAATACATATAACACAATACAAACACAATGGTGTTACACCTGCATTAGGCTTCTATTCATGATATATATATATATATATATATATATATATATATATATATATATATATATATATATATATATATATATATATATATATATATATTAAAAAATCACATCCAGTGTGAAGTGGGCGGTGTGGTCACAGTGGTCATCACAGTGATGGAAGTTCACTTAAAGAAATAAAGTAATATTGTGGACTAACCCTAATATTGTGGACCAACCATTGTACACCCCTAACTTAAAAAAAAACATAAATGTGTTTTTTTAAAAGTGTATAGTCCTATTTATAGGGCTATGCACATGTGTCATGTTTCACTAGCCAATCACAGTCCTGAATAGACTGTGATTGGCCAATCACGGTGCAGGGTTAGGGGGGTACACTGGTGGCCAATCACAGCGCAGGATTGGGGGGTGCAAATATCCAAACCTCACATATAGGGGCGGTTTCACCGCCCAAAAATCACACCCAGTGTGAAGTGGGCGGTGTGGTCATCACAGTGGTCATCACAGTGATGGAAGCTCACTTCAAAAATAAAATGTTTTTTTTGAAGTGCATAGTCCTATTTATAGGTTATTGATGTCATCATGTGTCTCGCTAGCCAATCACAGTGCTGGATAGAGTCAGCCAATCACAGTACAGCTAGGGGTGTACTAATGAGCCAATCACAGTACAGCAAATGTGTACTAATGAGGTGTCCCAACCCCACTTACACCGCCCAAAAAATATATATACAGCATATATATTTTGTATAATTTATTTTTGGGCGGTGAAACCGCCCCTATAAGTGAGGTTTGGAAATTTGTACAATTATCCTGCGCTGTGATTGGCCAAAAATTTACCCCGCCTAACCCTGCACCGTGATTGGCCAATCACAATCTATTCAGGACTGTGATTGGCCAGTGTCACATGACACATGTGCATAGCCCTATATAAGAAACCATAACTTGAAAAAAAACATAAATTTGTTTTTTTCAAGTTATGGTTCCGTCCATCATAAAGAGTGTTTCAATAAATGTATTTATATTTTGTACATGATTGGTTGACTCCATTCAGTATTGTGATTAGCTAGCAAGACACCGCCCACTTCACACAGGGTGTGATTTTTTTCCTGGAGCCAAGGTATGGCACGTGCCATACCTTGCCATACCCAATTGACGCCCCTGCTGGGGGTCCCCAGACCACATGTTACATGCACATAGAAACACAAAATAAAGACCAGAGGCGAGGGAGAAAAAAAGAAACGAGCAATTATTTGTCTTTATTGGCTTGCAGTTATACACATAATCTGGTACATGTTGATTCATAGTACATTAAGTATTGACTGTACAGGAGAGACATTATGCTGACTCGGATTTTCTTCATGATGTGCTTTTTGAAATGTAAGAATATAGAACCTGATTTGCAAGCTATATTTCACACAGGTCATCGATTATGAAATGACCTTTTCATGGTCAATAAGTGACTAACAGGCCAGGGTCATTCTTAAACCTCATATCAGCCAGCAGAAGAATTTCCTTGCATTTCAAATATGTGGCACATTCGGCAGTTGACTAGAAAACAAAGAGTCGGAGAGACTACAGTATGCCATTGTGCTGGAACATCACCTGGGAGTTGATCTTTTGTTTACAGTGATCTGATGGGAGTGTGGGGGGGGGGGGGGGGTTGATTTTGGGGAAAAGACACAGGGGGGATTTTGTTAACCAGTTAAACCCTATATAGCTCTTTGTATGATAAATATTGAAAGTAGCCGATCTACAAGCTCGCAACCCGTCGCAAATCTAGCACGTTGTGAGCTTGTAGATTGGCTATTTTCAACAAACGACAAAAACATGTTTATTTTTTCATTTTGAGACATTTTGAAAATGTGCCCCAAATACTGTAGGTACACCAAGGTTAATGTGGTTAACACACATTGTTTTTAATTAAATTGTTACATTTTGATATCGTCAAACACATCGGACCATCTTCATTTCCCAAAAGGAAATGCATACTGTATGTAATTCAGGCTGACCAGAAGCAGGGATAAAACATATCCCCACCAAAAAAATAAATAAAAGATCCACCATGTCGTAATGAGAGAAAGCATGACCTGGTGAGCACTGTGATAAGAATGAAGTGTTTATTTATCCAGACCTTCCTACAGTTTATGTCATCAGGATTGTTGCCCTTAACCGGACGGAAGTCCAAAGTTCTGGACGAGAAGGAAGTCGTTTAATTCAAAATGTTGCAATTCCAACATTATTGCTTTATGTTAACAATTAACAAATACTAAGCTGTTGTTAACTATAGGCCCAACATAGATTATTTGTAAGAGTCAGACACACATTCCTGTGGGCTGTTTTACAAGTGGAAGACATTTCTTTGTGTGTCTATCTCCCCTATTTTCTCTCCTTGCTGACCATACACCCCAACCAACCTGCAGGACTCCTCAGTTCAACGACAAGGACGTGATGACCATACTGTAGATATGCGGTATAAGCGTTGATACCGCTGCATTGTTTCGCTGCTCTTCATTGGAGCGAGGGGTCACGAAAAATCGTGAACATTTGGTGCAAGTCTTTGAATATATATATATATATATATATATATATATATATATATATATATATATATATATATATATGTTATACTTATATGTTTTAAAGCGGACATTTTGAACTCCGATCGGTGCTTCTGGGGGTTCCCTGGAACAACATATTTTGAGATGGGGGGGTCTCAAAATATGTGGTCCCAAATACATTTTGGGGGTCCTTGATATGCAAAAGTTGGAGCACCACTGATATACAGTAGCAACATACTGTTAGGATTTAGAAAACATTTTTAGATATTCATTTGGCCGCGGACCCCCATCTCAAAATGTTTTGTTCCAGGGACCCCCCCCAGAAGCAAAGATTTGAGTTACAAATGCTCACTTTAAAAACTATATATTCAAAGATTTGCACAAAGTTTCAAGATTTTTCAAAACATAGTAGATCTACAAGCTCATAGCGCGGCACTATGAGCTTGTAGATCTGCTATTTTTTAATGGCCAAAGACGTCTAAAATGACACGGATGCATTCCCGGATTGAATGGGTTAACCCAGGGCAAAGTGTACCACACTGTAGGCTACTGTATGCGACCGATCCCCGTGTCAATAGAGACATGGTATTGCATGTCGAGTCTGACTCCCCAAAAAAAACACCATGATACATTCTTTGCTAAGGATCAACAACTGCCTAACAATGATACATTATGTGCGTATACTGTAGATGTGTTTTACAACAGAATAAATAAAAACAAATGCATTCAACGCATCTCTTTAAAAGATGGCACTTTTTAGCTTATTTTTGACACGAATCCCTCAAAACAGGTAAGTGAAATTGGACGGATCTAAGAAAGCACAACATAGGGAGACACAACAGATCGATATAATATCACAACGATATCGTCGCTATCGGGTGGAAACCGTCCAAAATGTTTTTAAAAAATAGCAAAAGTTGCAGATCTACAAGCTCGAAACGCGCCGCTTCGCGCCGCGTTTCGAGCTTGTAGATCTGCTACTTTTGATGCTTTCGTGTGTCGCTGTAGTATGATCAAGAAGGGCGTTAAATTACGAAAAAACACAAAACGTTAGAATATGGAGAGAAGAGGTTTCGGCCCGGCAGCAACGATATAATGTGTTGCTGTGCCTTCATCCCAGCTCAATACTATGTATGAAGTTTTCAGTCGGTTAGTTCGGTTATGAAAAAAAAAAAAAAGTCTGTATATTTCACAGTGTTCAATGATTTCATACGATTCTTGTGCCCAACGTATATATTTGCTCTTCTTTTCAGTCTTTAATTGATAAGAACACTTACAGAATACGTTTAAAAAATCTGTTCATGACCAGTGATCTTCTGCATCAAGCAAATGTATGAAGATTTTTTTTTCGATTTTCTTTTTAAGTTTGGCACAGTTTGAATATATAGTCAGAGATATAAAGCACTAGATTATTGGACACTGAGATTCGACAGGTACACACACTCAACAGTTATCCTTAAACCAGACAGAAAACGGATAAAGCAAAGTTTTAAAGTCATACCGTGTAACCTTTTTCGATTAAACACGCTAATTTCGATATAGTCTAACCTTTCACTGGTATATATATTTTTCCACAATAACCATTCCACATAAATGTGTTTTTTAAACACCATTTTTGTATTGCAAGTGTCGGCCCCCTGATACTCAAGCCAAAATGACACCGGAAATGTATACAAAATGTTAAGGCGGCAAACATGTAACTTTTTTTTTGTTGTTGAATGAAAAGTCCAATCTGTATGGTAGAGTAGCCCAACAGTGTCTCCTTAATTAAAATCAGGTGCGAGTGGAGGAACGTGAGCTATGGGAATCACACAGGTGAAAGAAATCAAGATTAATTTACTGTATATTCGGTCTATCTATCTATGTCATCACGCAGTACGTTTTCGTTTACAGGAAGTAATTAAAATTGGACTTTAAGGGACCTTTGATATAAAAATACACAAAATATTATTTTTTTATTTCACCAAGTCTTTAATACAGACCATTTCTGACAACAAAGTTGTTGCGTTCCATAATATCCTCAGAGCTATTGCACGACCCTGCAACATTCATATTTGTGGTTTTGTTCAGTGCAGTCAACGTGTTGCCAAATAATTGAATATAAAATACAAAATAACAAAATACCAATAAAATGAATGTTACACAGTATGACTTTAAGTGTAAAACACAGAATTCAGATTTGTTTACTTAAAAAAATCTGGATTGAAGAGTTTTGAATCAAGTTGCTTCATGTCAACATCTACCCTATTTCTAATTTCTCATGCTTTTCTTTTTGTCGCAAAAATGAATTCAACTCAGCTTTGTGACACTGTTAAACATGTCAAACAATGTCTCTCTCTCCTTCACACACACACACACACACACACACACACACACACACACACACACACACACACACACACACACACACACACACACACACACACACACACACACACACACACACACACACACACACACAAGACAGGCTCTTTGCGCCTGGACAAAAAAGAAGATAAAAAGTATTTTATTTGAGAAAAGAAAACTCTTACTTGGTTTTGGCACATGTCAGCGGTGGAAGGAAGCGCTTTCTTTCATCTAGTGCTGGTTTTTTAAGGACCGCATAGATTCCCGCCCACGTGATTATGAAGGGCGTTGAAGGGCGTTCGTGGTGGAAAAAAGCTTTTGAAGAAGAGCGTGCGCGAGAGAAGGGAGGCAGCTATTGCTAATGTTTTGAGCTCGGGTCAAGGGGGTCTCGTGGAATGGGTCCCCTCTCTCGTTAATGGCAATGTGACAGCACATCATGGACGGTGGTCCCCCTTTTGGAAGCAGCATGGCACTTTTCTTTTTCTTCTTTACACACAGAAAAATCAAGGATTGGATCCGGAAAATGTCATAGAAGAACGATTTTGGCTCCAGATAGAACCCTTTAGACTCTCTTTGTCGAAAATAACTGATCTGCAAGCTCATTGTGAGCTTATAGATGCTTATAGCTTATAGATGCTATTTTCGGCAAATGCTCGCCTATTAAGACTTGTCCAAAATTGGGATGCTATGGTTTAAGACTTTAAGTGGTTTAAAGGTGCCTCAAAAATATACTATTTGAGGATCCATTTCTGGTTCCACAAAAAAAATCCAGAACCATATATGCTGAACTTGAAGAACCATTCATTAAATAAAATGTCTTTAGTAGGTGATGTGAAACCATTACCTTTTAAAGCAGTGGTTCTCAACCTTTTCAGGCTGTGACCCCCCCCCCCCCCAAAAAAAAAGTATCTTATTTGAACTGAGGACCCCCCACCCTGACAAGCACTTAGTTTGACTCGGTTCCACAGATAAATATTGTGAAAATAGCTGATCTACAAGCTTACAATGTCTGACGCTGCGAGGCGTTGCGGGCTTGTAGATCGGCTATTTTCTAAATTGTTGCCTCTTTCTTACATCATTTGACAATTCGGCCAATGTTTTGACCAGTTTTTATAGTATAGTTTGTTGATTACTTCGGATGCAATAATGGTCTTTTTCTTTTTGTCTTTCTTTTTTGTTGTTGTTGAGGTATTAAAAATGTCTTAAAAGTCCTTAAATTGTCACTTCAATGTCATCTGGAATCCCCCCCCCCCCCCAAAATAAATAGATAAATAAAAATAAATCATGTGGTGACCTCTCTGGGGGTCCCGACCCAATGGTTGAGAACCACTGTTTTAAAAGAACCATCTAAGAGCCGTTTATTTTTCTGTGTGTACCCCCCCCCACCCCCGCCCCCATCCCCCCATCGATACCCCATCCCCCAATCCCTGGAGCCAGAGCCCCCCCCCCCCCCGGAAGACCCTTTAAAACTGCGAGGTCTCGGTGAAGGAGATGGCGTCCGTCTTGTCGACGGTGAAGCCTCCGTTGACGTAGGACTTCTTCTCGCTCTCCTCGTCGTCCAGCGTGGTCTCCAGGGCGAAGGGGTTGGCCACGTCCACGTCCGAGGTCACGTCCATCCGGTCCAGCTCCCGCCGGGACAGCCTCTGGACGATGGCCGCGCCGTAGGCGTCGCCCAGCACGTTGATCATGGTGCGGAACCGATCCCTGGGAAAACGTAAATAAAAACATAATAATCGTTGTTGGAGAGAGAAGGTTACAGGAGTGTACTTGTACTTTTAACCCATTAAAACCGGGAAAGCATCTGCGTCATGTTAGATTCCACGCTGCGAGGTTGTACATCTACTATTTTTGAAAATTTTTGAAAAATCTTGAAAATGTGTGAACTAGCCTACTGGTTTAGGGTGCCGTCACACCGAACTTTAATTCTATTCCTATGAGGGCGGAGTCTGCCAATGCTTTTCACAAGCGTTTTTTTTTGTTCCAAATCCACATAATGGCAACAAACCGCTCCGTTCCCATTGAAAAGCAATGACAGAATCCGCCCGCAAAGGTAGAATTTCAGTTCGGTGTGACCACACCCTTAGGGCATGGTCACACCGCACTTTTAATTTACCTATGGTGAGTAGGTATGAGTCAATGCGAATGCATGGATTCATGGTCTTGCGCATCTTCCCGCGTGTCACGCACATCTTGCGTTTATGCGCTCTATTCGGTTGTTAAGCCGTGACGTTGCGCCCCTTCAGAATAACTTCCGGGTCCGAGTGTGTATTTTCCCAATATGTGTGTCATTGTACCGCTTTCCTGGCAACGTCAAAGAAAAGAGGAAATCGCTATTTTATATATATCTATATATAAATATATATATCTCTGCTGTCCGGCAGCAACCAGCTAACTCCAAAATGTTCATTTTTCAGGAAATGACAAAAACAAAAAAAAAGTGGAGTTAGGAGGTTTTGTTCATCATTGATAAGAACAGCTGAATGGACCTCCAAGCTCACAATGAGGTTGGAGGTCAAAAGGCGGTGGAGCCTGGAGTCAGCTAAACCAGCTAACTCCACCCCCCTTTGGTGAACTTAGCTGGTTTAGTAGAAAGTTTGAGGTTCCAATGGAGTTAGATGGTTTTGTCAGAAGCACTTTTTAATACTTTTCATTGGTTCAATAATTTTTTTATCAACACCGACGTAAGGGGGTTCAATGGCCCTGATTTATGGAAATAAAAATGCAAAAGCGGTAAAATGGAGTTAGCTGGTTCCTGCCGGACAGCAACGATTATAAATACATATAAAAAAATAAATATTATAATGTTAATAATCACAATAAATGAATACAAATATAAATATATAAATTAGACTACTTTTTATTGTCTATGATATTAGCATTAACCCTTTCACTGCCAAGAGTATTTTCATAAAGTACTCCCCCAGTGCCAGCAATTTGCGTTTTTTTTACTCGTGCTGGCAGGGAGGGTACTCGGGAAAAACTTGGGATATC
>NC_137620.1:8569505-8599505 GCF_963280865.1 Gymnoscopelus braueri | reverse complement strand
CCTAAGCTCGCTCAGCAGTGCCTCCCGTGGCTCAAGTCCACTTGAGACGGTGCTCTCCCGACATTTTAACAATTTTTTTTGTCGGACCGTCAAAATCGCTGAGAACTGGACTTCCGCATTGCTGTAATGCGGAAGTCCCGAAAAGTCAACATGTGCCTTAAGTGCCCCCCCCCCTTAAAGGCACATGTTGACGTCCGGTCACTAAATCACAATATGGCTTTTGGGGAGTGAGACAGCGTTGCAATAATCGGTTAACGGTTAAACCATTCATCATTAACCTCCCCAGTTGCTTGCTGTTACATGCTACTCACTGGACACACACTCGCAACGACGCTGCTGCACATTGGAAAACGCATCCATTCTGCCTCTCAGTACACACAACTGAAGCACCGACTGAGTTAACGTGAAGGGGATTTACTGGGCGAGTCTTTAAGCCTGTCTGTTAAGATTTAGAGGCGAAGGGCCTGAACGGCCGACCCAAGCTCTCATTAACCGCATCTGCAGCCCGAGCACTTTTAAAATGTCCTTGGTCCTTATCAGCCCCTACACAGAGCTCAGCTTTTTTTCTCCTTTTTTTTTTTACAGGATCTCTGGAGCGCGAATCAGCCCCAAATGTCAGCCATAAATCCCTGTGTGTGTGTGTGTGTGTGGGGTGGGGTTGTGGGGTGGGCAGTGGTGGAAAGTAACTAAGTACATGAGTAACTAAGTACATGTACTCAAGTACTACAGTACTTAAGTACAATGTTGAGGTATTTTATTGGAGTATTACCAATCATTTTACTTCTACTCCATTACATCTCAGAGGCAAATATTGTTCTTTTTACTCCACTATACAATTATTTGACAACATTAGTTACTAGTTACTTTGTAGATTTTGATTATTATTACAAAACATACATTACCCACTTCAGCCCTATATGTATTTCGGCCATTTGAAAATAGCAGATCTACAAGCTCACAATGAGACGCAGTGTGAACTTGTAGATTGGCTATTTTCAAAAGACTTTTACACATTTTGAAAACTTGAAATGGGACTTTCTACAAAATGAGTACTTTCTACTTTTGGTACTTTAAGTCCATTTTGATACCAATACTTTTGTACTTTTACTCAAGTATACATTTTGAATACTGGACTTTTACCCATAACAGAGTATTTCCACATTGTGGTATTGATACTTCTACTTAAGTAAAACATGTGTTTACTTTTTCCACCACTGGGGGGGGGGCTCAGGGGGGGTGTATATACAGTAATAACAGTATGTACCCGCTCAGCACCGTCACCATGTACAGACCCATCTTCCTGAAGATCTCCCAGTCGTCAACCTCGATGATCTTGGCAGCGATCAGGAACAGGATCCCCACTGGCATGTAACTGGAAGGAGAACACCAACACTGAGCTTCGTTGTTCTGAATGGAACAGTTTCTGTTTGACATGTTCACCAACATGCAGCTTGATGCTGCCTAACTGAACATGAAAGAAATCTGCCTGGACTTCATTTTTTAAAGTATCAAGCGAGGGCAGGCTATAAGTGATTTATTTAGTTAAAACGTAATGTTAAATAGCTCTATATTCCCATATTAATCATTGCTATAGTGTGTTTGTTTAGTAACAGAGGTCTCTCTCCCTGTCTCTCCAGTTCTTTAGCTAACAGAAAATACTTATTTTTTGTGAATTTGTATTTGGTATTATTTTGTTGTATTTTATTAATGGCACTACATTTTTTTCTATGTTCTGTTTACTAAAGAGCTGGGGAGAAGGGAAGACACCTGTTACTGAACAAACACTCTGTAAAAATGATTATTATTGGTGTTTTCATATATAGTCATGTGAAAACTGTGGGATAAAAAAAAAGGAAATGATTATTATGGGAATAGAGGGCTTTATAGAAATATATATATATATATATATAAAATCAGATAGCTCTCGTGCACATCCAGGGTAGAGGTGCTGGTTTGGCAAGATAATGCATATAAGAAAGAAAGAAACCTTCCCACTGCTTCTCTTAGGAAGGAACCGCACACTCCAATGACGATGGACTCAGTTAATGCTTAATTTTGTAAGCTTTATTCGCACGACGCGTTTCGCCGTTTTGACCTCATCAGGTGCTGTGTGTATATATATATATATATATATATATATATATACACACACACGCACACGCACACGCACACGCACACTCGCACACACACACACGCACACACACACACACACACACACACACACGCTATATGACTTACACCTTATAATATCTTACTCACTACATAATTATCTGGACAAGCTTCATGGTGGCTTCGTTCAAAGCGTCGAAGAACTCGAGCAGGATCCGTCCACGTTCGCCCATCTTCCCGATGACCAGGCCGAAGGCGACGCAGAACACGATGAGGCCCAACACGTTGATTCCGTCCGAATATGCCCCCACGATTTTATAGTCCTTGGTGATGTTCTGCCAAGAGACGGGGGACAAGGAATCAATTCATTCTGGTTCGCCGAGCACCCCGGGGCTCCAGGAAGCTTTGCTTTTTCGGCTCACTTTTTCAGCTCACTCTAAAGAGCCATTGATGAGCTGCACAATTTTCTTTGTGCGGGATCACAGCACACTGACCTGTGCCTATGTATACGTTTGGGCTTATGGTGTAGGTCTGCTGCGTTACAGCAGATATTGAGGGCCAAGTGCAGGCCAGTCACAAAAGCCAGTGGTGGGAAAAGTACCGGTACTCACATTGTTTACTTAAGTAAAAGTATAAATACTCTGCTACAAGTAAAAAGTCCGGAATTCAAAATGTGCTTGAGTACAAATTGGCATCAAAATGTACTTAAAGTAGCAAAAGTAAAAGTACTCATTATGCAGAATGTCCCATTTCAAGTTTTCAAATGTAAAAAATATATTTTGAAAATAGCAGATCTACAAGCTCACAATGCGTCGCATCGCGACGCATTGTGAGCTTGTAGATCGGCTATTTTCAAATGGCCGAAATGTATGTAGGGCTGAAGTGGTTAATGTATGTTTTGTAATAATAATCAAAATCTACAAAGTAACTAGTAACTAAAGTTTTCAAATAGTTATAGTGGAGTAAAAGTACAATATTTGCCTCTGAGATGTAGTGGAGTACAAGTAAAAGTACTGAAAATCATGGAAATACTCCAGTAAAGTAAAAAATAATACCTCAAAATTGTACTAAAGTACAGTACTTGAGTAAATGTACTTACCGGTAGTTACTTTACACCACTGGCAAAGGCTATGTTCAGACTGTCAGCCCAAATCAGATTTTAGGCATGTCTAGATTACAATCAGATTGATGTTGTTATTAATGTGTCCGAATGCAACTCCAGTGGTTGTGTGTGGATTGGAGGCTTAGGTGATTCTCAATATTTTTGCATTTAAAGGACCCCTAGTTTGATACACATTAGGCCACAAACCCCCATTTCATACCATCTTTTATCTCTGGGAACCTAATCTATACACTGTAAAATACTCAGTGTTAATTTAACTCTGACAGTGTACAAATGGAACCAAATGGTCCATTCGGTCCTATTCGTATGCTCTCAGTTACAAACCCAAAAGTGTCCATTACTGCTGATGGTCCCTCGATCCGACGTCCGTTGAGTGGTTTCGGCAATTAGACGTTTAATGCATTTCTGCTGCATTTACAACTGGATTTAATGCATTTTAAACCACACCCAATTAAAATCAATTACCCAGGAAGCGTGTTAATGCTAGGTGTAAAATGGGACCATTGTTGTCATCTTTTAAAGCCGAAGACCAGAGTGCTGAAGCAAGCTGCAGACCCACGCAAGGTGATATATTGTTACCACAGCTGCAAGGCAAAGATAGGGGGGGAAATGCCATGTCTGGCTGCCACTTTGCTCCGTATCTATTAGATGTATTATCAACTGAAAGCAAAACATTCTCACTCCCTTCTCTTCACATACAGAAGCTTGGTCATGACCCCTCGGCCTCACCTTTTAACACACTGAGAACCCCTTTGAAGTATTTTTTTTTTATCGTGCCAGGTATACTCTGATAGACTGTGCTGTTATGTGACTGACGACAATTTGACTGGCAAACGGAATGTAGGACGTAATTGAAAGCGAGGCAATGTTGCCATTAACCCATTAAGACTGGTAAAGTATACTGTCATTTTAGATTTTAACCACTTGAACCATTGTCTTTGGCCTTGACTTTGGCTATTCAAAAATAGCAGATCTACAAGCTCATAGCATGAAAATGTGTGCAAATCTTTGAATATATATGCTTTTTAAAGCGTAACTCAAATATTTGCTTCTGGGGATTCTACAAATGTTAAAACCAACAAATTAAAACCAAAAAAACCACTTCTGACTGACTCATATCGACGGGTAAGAACCATTACGATCCGTTCGCGTACGTGAAATGGCGTCCCCTGGCGTCAGCGGATCCCCAAATTTGACCAGACCAAGTGTTGAAACAGGAGGAGTTGGAAGTGAGAATGCCTTGCTCATAGGGGGTGATTGAAACACCTACCTCCATAGCTGCCATGAGGGTGGTTGAGAGAGGCGGGATCGTAGTGGCGTTCACCGTGACTCTGGCCGGCTCCAGCTCTTTGCGTTTCGTCTTGTACTGCGGTGGAACGGTCACATTTTGAGTTTAGATTCCCATCGTCGCTGTCGGGCAAAAACCTCCATCTCCATATTTAAACTTTTTGATTTTTTTCATAAATTAAAGCCCAACTTGATCACACTACAGCGTCACACAAAAGCATCCAAAATAACTGATCTGCAAGCTTTTGATGCTTTTGAATTTGAATCCTGAAAAGTACCAGTTTTGGACATAATGAGGTTTCCATCCGACAGAGACAATATGTTTCACACTCACTTCATCAGATAGGCTTGTGTGGCGTGACTGGCGTGTGCTCGCCAAGAGAGTGCCAGCCGCCATACCATTATGCTTGGTTTATACTGTGTAGGAGAATGCATGTGTGCAAAAAAAGCCACTTTACCTGTTGAAAACAAGCCTGCACCAGGTTTTCAGGAAACATGTTTCTGTTGACAGGAGGAGAAGACAGTTGGAGGTGTTAGTAGTAATAATAATAATAATAATAATAATAATAATAATAATAATAATAATAATAATAATAATAATAATAATAATAATAATAGTCTTTATTGTCCCCTCATGGATATTCATCTTCACAGTCTGTTCCAACAGAAAAACACAACCATAGCACAAAACAACATAGCACCAATACATGTAATACACAAAACCAACATATCAGCGAGGCAGTTTAGTGCAGCAATGGCTGAAGGGACAAAACTCCTACTAAAACAAACGTTTTGCCATTTCAAAGTTCTGTATATTCGTCCAGATGGCATGATGAGTTCGAAGTGACGATGCAGGGGATGATAAGTGTTAATTGCTATTGTGAGAAACTAAACGTGTGATGGCTTTATTGTTCATATTGGAAAGTATGGGAGTGGGAAATCTTAACCTATTCAACCCGGGAACGCATCTCTGTAATCTTTTGATTTCTTTGGGCCATTCAAAAATAGCATACAAGCTCATAGCTTGCGGCTTGCGGGTGGCTCTCAAACTTTGTCATGTCAAGGACCACCCGAAATGATATGTAATTTGGCCGTGGACCCCCATCTCAACATGTTTTGTTCCAGGGACCCCCCCCCCCCCCCCCAGAAGTTAAAAATGTTTGCTTTAAAAAATATATATTATTCAAAGATTTGCACAAATATTCATGATTTTTCAAAAATAGCAGAACTACAAGTTCATAGCGCGGCACTCGGTGCCGTCCAATGAGCTTGTATATCTGTTATTTTTGAATAGCCAAAGAAATGACACAGATGCGTTCCCGGTCTTAAAGGGTTAAGAGGCAATGGGGGAAACGTACAGTGAATGAATGGTGGTTTGCAACACTGAAACATGATTTATACTTCATTGGGTGCCTGTCTCGTACCGGCATGGCGCGCCCAAAATAGCCTATCTACAACCTTCTGCTATTTATAGCGCATGACACTGGCCCGCAACAAAGTACAAATCAAGCCTGATTTGTTTTTATCCAAGGCCCCAGGTTCCCTCTAACATTGTAGTAAATATTTTGGAGGTTGGGTATTTGGCATAAGGTCAATTAGGTAAATTAGGACAGATATAAGGACAGAGTAAGCTGGTGGCACATGAAGACAGGAAGCATCTGACATACGGTAGCTGTTGTCAGACGTCAAACAAAGGCTTTTGATTGGCCCCCAGGATTATAGGGCATTTACAACACAAATCTTCTCTTATGCGGTCTCTACAAAATATTTTCAGATGGGGGTCCGCGACCAAATACATAATTTAAGGGTCCTTGACATGAAAATGTTTGAGAACCACTGGAATTAATTAAACACATAAATAAAGGTTTTCCACAGTGAATAAAAGAACCATGACCAGTTATTTCTCTCCATTCTGCTGTCAAGGCCTCAACGTCAGAGGAAAGTGGACAACATGTGTGTCAATAGGTTGGGTGTTTGTACCGAGAGATTGCAGCAATATCTTTTATCCATATCTCATTTACTGCAATATCGTTTGGGCAAGTACGTATCCATCTAATTTTCACAAATGACTCATCAATTTGTAAGAATAGCTACTTCTTCTAACTATTTGGCTCCATCTGCTCCTCCATTTAAAAAACTATATTTATTGTCTATCTATGACATTAACACAGTCCAGTCCTGTTCTTTCATCCATAAATGCACTTACCTTTCAAATATGCTTCCTACACCTTTTAAAGAATATTGATGAATCAAGCCTCTCCACTTGCTTCTACCATGTAACGTATAGCTTTCTGCATACACACACACACACACACACACACACACACACACACACACACACACACACACACACACACACACACACACACACACACACACACACACACACACACACACACACACACACACACACACACACACACACACACACACACACACACTGACACACTTGTGCAGACACGTGCACACACACACACACACTCAATACACAGACACTCGCAACCACACATTCAACTGCACACAAGGTATTTGTTGTTTGTCGTGTCTTATGTCTGATTATTATGTTTAACTTTATTATTATGTTTAACTACTTGTTTATAATTTGTAGGTGATAACCTGTTATAAGCCCTTTATGGGTTTCCTTTCTCACCTGCACTTATTTCTGCGTTGTTTTAATAATGTTACCTATGTACTGTTTTTTTATTGTGCGAATAAATAAGTCATAAATAAATAAATATCGTCACACATTAAGTTGGTGAAAATCAGTTATTTTCGTCGTTGTGAGCCTTTTAGATCAATATTTTTGCAGAATGTTTGCCCCAGAATTAGTGACGCTATACTGGTTCAAGTGGTTAACCCATTAAAACCGGGAAAACATTTACAGTAGATGTTAGCATTGGCTATTCAAAAATAGAAGATCTACAAGCTCACTGCGCACCACTTAGTGCTGCGCTGCGAGTCTGCTATTTTGGAAAATGTTTTCATTCTTGAAAAGTGTTTGAACATGTTTTAAATAATTTTGATTTATTTTTTTACACAAACGTTTGAGAACTACTGGTTTAAGAAGGCATTATTTTCTAGATCGGGCCTCGGATCTTAATGGGTTAATATCTCCCAGGTGTGTCAGGTCACCTGATGAGGTCCAGCAGGGTGTCCACCGTGGTCACGTTGGGGGTGGTCCCCGCCCGGTCGATGTGGTCCGCCGTCTGGGTCACTCCGGGCTTGATGGTCATCACCAAGATGATACCTGAAGAAGACAGATGTTTAAATGTTCTACTGCTTGATGGTCATCACGATGACGAAGATGATACCTGAAGAAGACAGATATGTGCAAATATTCCACAGCTCAGTGACAGTAGCCTGGCATGGCCAGACTAATATTACTGTGTGGATATTGGTCTGGAATCTCTGTGTGGAACCTACATTTCCAAGGGGCGAATTAAAAAAATGCCTCTGGTGATAAACCCGCCCCATATTTGTATACTGGTCCCTGATTGGTGCCCCACAACTTCGGGGGCAGGGAAATCTAATCACAACCGAGCGGGCCCAGACCAAATCTGCCGAGGGCTATTTTTTTTTTTGCACTGGCAGATTTGTCTGGTTTCCAGGCTACAGTGACAGCGACAGACACTCAGAGAAAAGTGGACAGAAGAATGGAAGAGACTGACAGTGTTTTCTTGTGAAAGATTAAACCAAATAGCCGATAGGGATTAATAGAATGTAGAATGTGTCATTGGAGTGCCATTTGGAAATGGCACAATTTATTTTGTACGTGTACATAAAAGTCACCCAACGTGTCGTTAGAACGATGTCACATGTCACGTGTCTTGCCCCAAAGAGTTTGAATTAAAACGCCATCCGTATCATTTGGTGCAGTGGTTCTCGAAGCGGGGTCCAGGGAGTTCTGTAACTCTGAGAGTGGTACAAATGGACCCTTATGGGAGATAAACAGAATATAATTCAGTTTTTCTCACCCAGGATGACAGCGATGATGGTGGTGGAGAAGTAATAGATGACGGCTCGCAGGCCGATCCTTCCAGAAACCTCGGAGTCCAAAGCTGCAACCCCTGTAAACATAGTACATTGTTATACCCTTGTACATAATCGTCTCTGTCAGGTGGAAACCTCATATGTCCAAAAGTTTTTATTTTTTAGGATTCAAATTCAAAAATAGCAGATCGACAAGATCGAGCTTGCGGATCTGCTATTTTATACATACTTATTTTATACAACGATATACATACTATCAAGGCCTGTAGAAATACATTCTTATATCAACCCCTGTACATATATACACATTCTTATATCAACCCCAGGCCAATACACATTCTGATATCAGTACAGAGGGCGTTTACTAGCCTATAGCCAGACTTACAGGGGCACAGAACCCTAATTTGTAGCTTGTTTTCCTGTACAGGTTAACACTGCAGAAGTGTAAAAACATGGCAGGCTATTGGGCAACGCTGCAGCTACTATGAATAATGGGTGTGTTAAATGTAGGCGTGTGTGTGCCAATGTGCAAGCATAGACAGTATAGTCAACACTATTGTCAATCAATGCACATAACAACACACCCATTACTAATTTGATTACCTGCAGCTGTGTTGCTTACATGTTTATATATTTTGTTCCAGGGACCCCAGAAGTAAAGATTTGAGTTACAAATGTTTGCTTTAACAAAAAAATATATATATGCAAATATTTGTAAAAGAAAATCACAATATTTCAATGACCTATGAGCTTGTAGATCTGCTATTTTTGAACAGCCAATTAAATCTAAAATGACACAGATGTGTTCCCGGATTGAATGGGATAACCTGAACTGGAAAATAAGAACCCTACAAAATCAGCTCATGGTTTCATCCCCCTATAATGACATAGAAATGACAAATTTAGTAAAGTTCTGCTCCAGCCAAGAGATAGGCTCTCTCTATTTGTGTCTGCGCATGTTTTGAGTGTGTGCGTGCGTACGTGCGTGCGTGCGTGCGTGCGTGCACTCTTTGTCTTAGCAGATGATGGAACGACCTTGTTGATAAAGTTTGTTTCCGTGCCATCACTTGCACTGTTCAAATCCATGATGTAGCTCCATTCTGTATCTGTTTGCAATAGTTTTTTCACGTACTTAGTATTTCATTATATTTCATTATTGTTTTTATGTGTCTTCCTGTCTATGTTTGTTTCACTGTTTGCTGCTGCTCCTGTGTTTTATTTTGTTCGCTCGTCGTCACTGTAAATGAGGGTAACCTCAGTGCCTTTCGAGCATAAATATAAGTTTGAAGTAAAAGAAAATAAAGACCAACAGTTGACATTTCATCCCATAACTCCCATAGCCCAGTATTACTGATGCCAGACACTCAAACATCTTTTAATTTCTGTTGCAATTCTGGAATGGATGAAAGACACTTTTTGTTGCCATTTGAAATCCTGCCCTTGCGGAGACAGACTCAGTGGATTAGACAGACGGGAATGAAGCTGATACACTGTGCCTGAATGGTTTGAACCGTTTGAAGTTTATTAACCCATTCAATGTAGGGGGTCTGAGGACTCCCTAAGGGTCCTTGAGGGGGTTCCAGCTGGTCCACAGCAAAATGATTAAAACACTTATTTATTGAAAAATATGGATTATTACATTGCACTACTATGCCCGTAGAGTGAGTTAACATTTGGGGCACAAGTGTAAGCACCTTATATTTTGCATTTGTACATGTTTGAAGAACTACAGGCTTTGGAGCTGACAATCCAGTGGTATATGGGGGGATATGTCCGCTACGACTCTCGTAGATTGAAAATGTCAGAATCGAAAATGTCAGAATGTCGTAATCTACGGCTAATGTTTTGCATGACTTATTTCTCAAGTGCCGCATATTGAGTTTGTGTTCGTATGAAATGTGCCATACCAATAAAAGCTGTCGTACAAAGCTGTCGGTACAAAAGCTCACACCGCGTTGCAACGCAACGCGTTGTGAGCTTGTACATCTGCTATTTTTGTAAATGTTTGAAACATCTTGAAGTGTGAGAACTACTGGTTAAGAAGGCATTATGTAGAATCTCCTTCAGGTCTTAATGGGTTAAAGAATGGGTTTCCAGATTGGCTTTAATGAGGTTATACCTGTTATCATGCTGGAGATGATGAGGGGCAGGATGATCAGCTTCAGCATCCTCATCAGGATCTCCCCCGGGAAGCCAAAGTACTGCTTGTGGAGGTGAGACAGGGAGGTGTACTCCCTCACCACCACACCCAGGCCGATCCCTGGAACACACACACACACACACACACACACACACACACACACACACACACACACACACACACATAATCATTCGTATGATGATGATTCTAATAGATTGTTTTATAATTGACTAACTCGATTGTTCTGATGAACCACTTAACCCGGTATTATACTTCGTTCATGCAATGGTGGTGTACACAAAAAGCTGATCAATAAGCTCACAACGCGTCATGTTGCGATGGGTTGTGAGCTCGTAGATCTGATATTTACACCTAGTATAACATGCCTAGAACAGGGAACGTTAGGGTTCATGTGACTAAAGCCCCGGTCAGATCAAACATTTGGGAAGAGATAAGAACTTACAACCACAGTGTGCGACATAATACCAAAAAACTGTGCCTTGCAACATTCTAAACCTGGACAGTCCACATCAAGGTTCAGGATCGGAGACCGTTTACGTTACCATAGCGACGGCACTTGTCATGTCATCTCAACCTGCTTCCTTCTAATGCTCAAACTCCAGCACACTGACAGAACAATAACCTCTCCTCCTGTACATATGTATGTATCTATATATTGTACAAAATACAAATTCCATTTATATATTATATTGTAGACCAGTAGTTCTCAAACCTTTTCGTGCCTAGGATCCCCAAAATGATATGTATTTGCCCGCGGACCCCCATCTGAAAATGTTTTGTGCGAGGGACCCCCAGAAGAGAGGATTTATGTAAAAAATACGAAATTATTCAACATTTTCCAAATACTTTCAAGATTTTTCAAACATGTTAAAAAATAGCGGATGTAAAAGCTTGCAGCGTGGCACGAAGTGACACGCTGTGATACCCCACTTTGAGAACCATTGTTGCAGACAACCAACCAGCAATTCCAGCACAGTCGCTCCTGGCTATGGGATATAAACAGTTCACAGCCTTGCCCGCCGAAAATGCGTGCATTAACTCATTCACTGCCACTGACGTAAAAAAAAATGTGCAAAAAAAAAATTAAAACAAGATCTCAAGGTCCTTCATCTTTCGCAGTGACACATTTCATTGTAGCACACCCGGATACGGTAATACGTCAAATCGAAGATTTTCGGTTCCGTCCGCTTCCTGTTTAGGTCCCGCCCTAAAATGGTATTTTCTCGGCTTTGCATTTCTCCGCCGTGGAATGCTGTTTAGCGACGCTGTTTTGAAACTGCTACTACTGCAAAATGGAATGTCGCCGATTGAAAATTTCTTCTCTGGGCCACTCACACAACTACCCTGTGTGTCTACAAACAGTTGAACACGCGATCAAAAGGGATTTAGAGAGGTCTGTGGCGAGGTGGAAAAAGTAAGTGAGTTTTCCGTTTACATGGCGAAACATGGTGTTTTTACACTGGGCTGGTGGAGAGAGACTCCGCCCGATCGGAATATTTGTTGTTTGAGTGGCGTGCACGACTCGCCTGTGTGTTTAGAAACGATTGCACTTGCGATCATAATGGAAGAAAAAAAATGTGTGAATTAAAGTTATAAAAAACACTAAATCGCTGCCAGTGGGCAAACACAGCCAGAAATAAGTCTTGCAGGGAATGAGTTAAGCAAGGGATAATTGACGGGTCGCCGGTCATTAATGAGAAATAAATCCCGACAGAGTGATTAGGCACCGACGTGTAGCGGAGATGCCTAATCACCCTGAAGGGATTTATTTCTCAATAATGACCGGTGACCCGTCAATTATCCTGCTTATTACACAGCTACTTGATAAATTAATTAATAACTTGACCCAAAAGTAACAACAAAACAAAGTATTTCCTTGCTTACGGCAATGAAAGTATTCCATTGGTTACTGCATTGCCTATTTCTCGCTTCAAATGTTTTCAAAAACATTCTTGAGAGCAACGTTTAGTTGTAAATGACATGGTGTGTTTGTTTACATGGCTGTCATGTTGGATACGGCATAGCATTAAGCAGCGCAGGTTGATGTGAGCAGGTGCTCTGAGCCTTTGATTAGACAGAGGTCTGTTATAGAGCTCATCGGTCATTATCCAGAAATAATACACCGCTGAATTCAGTGACTGACCAGAATCAAGCATTCAACCAAGCCGTGTAATAAACAAACATCTATATCATCTGTGTGTTAAAAAAAAATGACTTTGGGATGGCATCCCTGCAAGATATGGGAACGTAACCCTTGATTTATACATGGTTGCGCAAAAATAGCTGATCTAACAAGCTCTCAACGCTTTTGTCTGAGCTTGTAGATCTGCAATTTCCCATAATACACCCATAACAGTTTGTGAGAGTGGCTGACAGTCACATACGCACATGACAGAGCCACGCACACACACACACACACACACAAACACACACACACACACGCGCGCGCGCGCGCGCGCGTGCACGCACACGCACACACACACACACACACACACACACACACACACACACACACACACACACACACACACCGCCAGCTATTCCAATATGAAGTACGCAAGAGTCAAATCTGCAAAAACGTTCAGTGGTGGAGAAGATTAGATTGAATGTGAATTGTCATCCCCTGGGACCTTTAAATGACGCCCCTGAGTGACACAGTGGATCCATGTCATCATGCAACACAGTCACCACAGTACGGGGGGGATGTGGATGGAATGGAATGCATTGTGTTCAGTCCTTGAAACGAGATGCTCGGAATGGAAAACGGAGCATTTGTAGATTAGACTACTGTGTTTTTTTTGTTAAAGGGATAGTTCACCCCAAAATGACTTTTTTTCTATCGATTAGTCACCCCATGAAGACTTGAATTCATGGATATGTTTTTGTCGCATTCCTAAGCCAATAATTTGATGACCGGCAGCGGTTCTGGTAGGAGACACAAAGAGTCTCCTTTGTATCTCCTACCGGAACCGCTGCCTTCCGGTCCGAGGGTCATCAAAATATTGGCTTAGGAATGCGACAAAAACAAAAACAATATCCATAAATTGAAGTCTCCATGGGGTGACTAATTGATATAGAAAACAATTACAATGTCTTCCATTATAGCATGCAAACTTTTCAGGAAGATAAAAAGGCTGTGTTCTATTAGCCTGGAATCCCCACTGATGATGTCACTGGTAGGCAGGTTTCTGAACTGTCCATAGTCCACCAATGAGACACAGAGTGAGTAGACGGAAATGGTGCCATCTTATAATGAGCATTTTAGTGAGGACCCATTATATCATCTCTGTCAGTTGGAAACCTCATATGTCCAAAACTTTTCAGGATTCAAATTCAAAAGCAGCAAACGTCGTCAAAAGGCGTCGCTTCGCCCCGTTTCGAGCTTGTATATCTGCTATTTTTTATACTTTTGTGTGACGCAGTAGTATGATCATGTATAGGGCATTAATTTACAAAACACAAAAAGTCAAAATATGGAGATAATGCGGTTTCATCTCGACAGCAACAATATGAAGATAGGTTGAAAATGGGTGAAGTGCTCCTTTAACTCGTCCTACCCCCAAAAATGCTCCACCGTGTTCAGCATTCTTTGAAGTTGCATTCCAACGATACTCCGGGAGCGCTGACCCATTTCATACCTGACACCTTTGATACTGCGGTCCATCCACTGCCATTATGAGCTACTGTAGCTTAAGGTTGAGGCCGAGGCGACTCCTTTATTGCTTAACCCATTCAATCCGGGAACGCATCTGTGTCATTTTAGATTTCTTTGGCTATTAAAAAATAACAGATCTACAAGCTCATAGCGCGGCACCGAGTGCCGCGCTATGAGCTTGTAGATCAGCTATTTATTTATTTTTAATCGTGACAATGTGTGCAAATCTTTGAATATATGAAAACATTTAAAGCCAACATTTGTAACTCAAATCTTTGCTTCTGGGCAGTTTTCTGAAAAAACTTATGTTGCTATGAATTATATCAGTGGAGCTCAAAACCTTCTCATGTCAAGGACCACCCAAAATGATATGTATTTTGCCGTGGACCCCCCAATCTCAAAGTATTTTGTTCCAGGGACCTCCAGAAGTAAATATTTGAGTAAAAAGATACATATTCTAGAAAAAATACATATTCAAAGATTTGCCCAACTTTTCACGATTTTTCTAAAAATAATAGTAGTTCTGCAAGCTCATAGCACGGCACTCGCTATGAGCTTGTAGATCTGCATTTTTTTTATAGCCAAAGAAATCTAAAAATGACACAGATGCTTTCCCGGTCGTAATGGATTAATGCACCACTGCTGAGGGCCGGTACACATGCAATTCACTACATTATGGACTAAAAAGGTACTTTGGTAGTTGAAGTTTCAAGGTCTTTATTGCCATGCCAGCACCAAGGCTGATAGAAATGTTTCAAGGACTATATGTTCACTCTGGCAGGCCAAGTCCGATTTTTGGCCGAACCAGATTGGAAGGAATTGCTTTTGATCAAGATTTTGATCAAGCTTGAACAGCAATGCAAACTTTATTTTGTGAATCAGATTTGAGATATGACTCAATTCTGATTTGTAAAGACATGTCTCAGTCTGGAGTCTCTGGACACTTGGACACTGAAGCCTGAATTATACAGTACCTGTACTTTGTTATTTGGTCTCTGTCGGGTGAAAACCTCATATGTCCAAAACAGTTATACTTTCAAAGATTCAAATTCAAAAATAGCAAAAGTAGCAGATCTACAAGCCTCGAAACAAGCTTGTAGATCTGCTACTTTTGATGCTTTTTGTGTGACACTGTAGGATGATCAAGTAAGGCATTAACTTACAAAAAAACACAAAATATGGAGATAAGAGGTTTCTGCCCGACAGCGACGATATGTTGCTCGGAATGGCAGTGGGCTGCACAAATCTGACTTGATGACTTGTAAATAACAGTGTGGACAGTCAGTCCTAAAGATCAGATTGGAGAAACAAAATTGGATTTGCAATTCCGAAGAAGAGCCTTGGCACTTCATACAGCCACATAAAGCAGTGTAGGAACAAAATATGCTTACAATCTAACGGTGAAAATGATTGCTTAACCCATTAAGTGGTGTCCAAAGTGCGGCCCACGGGCCATTTGCGGCCCGAGGACACATTTTATACGGCCCTTGGCTTCATTCCTAAATTGTATTATGAATGGCCCGCCTGCACCTTCAATAAAATAAAAAGATTTATAAAAGGGAAAGTTGCATTTTCCTTCTTCGCCTCAGGATGGTAGCACCTTGCTTAACCATAAAACCAAAATAAAGTAACAATAAAACGCCTAATTGCTTAAAATTTTAAAGGAATTAAATAAATACAAACTGATATAAGAACTGAGAAATCAGCAGCACCATGATCTGGGCTTATGCGCTCAATATTCAATTTCACGATTGATTGGTGCACAAAAGAACGTTATTATTAAACGATGTGACCTTGTGTACTGTATGATCTGTTGAATGACAACAATTCATATTCACTGCTCAGAACATGGCTGGGATCATCATCACAGACAGTGTTGTTGACAAGCCTTGATATGTTATTATGGTTACAGTAGGCTGATTCATAGAGTTGCTCAAGCGGTTGGCCAATAGAAACTCTATGAATCAGCCTAATACCATAATAATAGATAGCCTATACTCTCCTTTCTTGTGTGATCATAGTGCTAAACATACATTAGTGACGAAGAGTGAGCAATAAGATCACAGTAAACGTGCAAAAAGCGTGGAAGTGCATCATTTAGGAGTTTGTCTCTGTCAGGTGGAAACCGCATATGTCCAAAACTGTTACTTTTCAGGATTCAAATTCAGATATAGCAAACGTAGCAGATCTACAAGCTCGAAACGTGTCGCTTCGCGCCGCGTTTCGAGCTTGTAGATCTGCTACTTTTGATGCTTTTGTGTGACGCTGTAGTGTGATCAAGTAGGGCGTTAATTTACAAAAACAACAAAACAACAAACAAAACCAAAAGTTAGAATATGGATAGATAAGAGGTTTCTGCCCGACAACAACGAGTTGACGGTGCGGACAGTGCTACTATGAAAGAGTTTAGGTTTCGTTGCAATATCTCTGAATCTCTTCCCACAGGGAGAGGAGGGGTGACAAAGAGTCAACAGGCAGGGTGTGAGGGATCAGGTATGATAATCTGGGCTCTTGCGGTGCGCCATGGTTCGAGGACCCCCAAATTGATTACGTATTGGCTCCTATGTAGCGTGACAGCGCATCGTGGGTTCGAGTCTCGTTCCCGACGATCTTTGCTGCACGGCTATGATTAACTCATTTTGGACCCCCTGGAACCCCTTCAAGGACCCCCTGGGGGTCCCCAGACCCCACTTTGAGAACCACTCTAGATTGCAGAACATTCTTAGGTTCTGTGAAAGTCAATCACCATGTTCTTTGTTTTACTGATGTTCATCTGCAGCAGGTTGTTTTTTACTACACCAGTTCACCAGGGCAGACCTTTCCTTCCTGAATGACCATAGCGTTATAAACATAATCATTAGTGAAGAGTGACTATAATAAAGTAGAGAAAGGACACATTCTTGAGTCAATGTTTACATCCTTGAGAGAGAATGTTTACAATGCTTATATGCCTGTGAGCATTTAAAGCAAGCACCTGACATTCTCCTTTCTGGGCACAGAAACGATCAATGCTCAGTTAAAAAACATACTACAGGGAATTCAAAGTATGCCAGGGACATTAAAAATAAATAATCCTGTGACCCGTCCAGAATTATCCAGACCTCTCAGGTCATCTGGGACATCAGGGCTGCTTTCTGAGCCAAGAAGAACCAGAACTAAACCTGGAGAAGCAGCTTTTTTTTATGCACGACGACATATCTGGAACAAACTCCCCAAAAAACTGCAGCTCTGACTGCAACAAGTCTCAATTGGTTTAACACCATTCAATCCGGGAACGCATCTGTGTCATTTTAAGATTTATTTGGCTATTAAAAAATAGCATATATACAAGCTCATATGAGCTTGTAGATCTGCTATGTTTCGAAAAATCCTGAAAATGTGTGCAAATCTTTGAATATATACTTTTAAAGCGAACATTTGTAACTCAAATCTTTGCTTCTGGGGGGTCCCCGGAACAACATATTTTGAGATGGGGGTCCGCAGCCAAATACATATTATTTTGGGGATCCTTGACATGAAAAAGTTTGAGCACCACAAAAATACGTACTTTTTTTCAAAAGAAAACTGCTTCCCCAGAAGTAAAGATTTGAGTTACAAATGTTCGCCTTTTAAAAGAAAATGATATATTCAAAGATTTTCAAAAATGTTCACGATAAAATAAAATAAAACAGCAGATCTACAAGATCATAGCATGGCACTTGGTGCCGCGCTATGAGCTTGTATATCTGCTATTTTTGAATCGCCAAAGAAATCTTAAAATGACAGATGCGTTCCCAGTCTTAATGGGTTAAATCAATACTAAAGAGAGAAGACGTTCAGATAACGGTCATGTACAGAGCCACGGTGAGGTGGCATTCATTGTCAGTCCATATTGTGAAAGATTATTCTAAAGATGAATTCAAAATATTGTTAAAACAATACCTTCTAATATCAGGAACTATATGATTGAACAGTGGTTGAGACAAACAGAAATATGGAGGAGGGGACAAAAAGCAATGTTGAAAAAGCCCTTGGTTATTCTTCATTATGAAATGCAAAATATTGTAAAGTTGCATATCTCTGAAAGTTGTTTCCTTTACAGATTAACATTTTTATATGTGAACTATTGTCTGTGTCTGTTGTGTCTAATAGCATTGTTTGTTGATGTATATGAGTTGTATTGTGGGTGTGATGGGACACCAGGAAGAGTAGCCATGCTTTGAGCTGAGGCCGATTCTACAAAACTCCTAAAACCAGTAGTTCTCATACTTTGAAGAATTTAAAAAATATATATTTAAAAAATAGCAGATGTACTTGTAGATCTGCTATTTTTGAAAAGCCAAGGAAAACATCTAAAATGACACAGATGCTTTCCTGGTTTTAATGGGTTAGGCAAGTGCTTATGGTGGATCCATAATAAAGTCAAGTCAAGTAAATTAAAGACCTTCCAGTTTTCTTTTCTTTTGCACTGTAAATGTATTCTCTTATTCCTCTGTTTTATTTATGTATTGAATTAATTCAAATGCCCTTTAATAATGGAGTTTCGTCTGCACTCTCTTAATGTTCTGTGTCTTAATGTCGCAATGCTTAATGTTTTAAAGCACTTTGAATTGCCTTGTTGTTGAAATGTGCTACACAAATACATTTGCCTTGCCTTAAACAGCAATCCTAAACACTACCACTGCTTCTTTTTCTCCTTTATTGTTCCTTTCTATGTTATTGTCCAATACTCACTTTTTTTTATCAAGTTTTATTTGTCTCTTTTCCCTAAATTTAAATGCCATGTTTCCAGTGGTGGAAAAAGTACTCAAATGTTTTACTTAAGTAAAAGTATCAATACTGTAATGTAGAAATTACGTTAGTAAGCGTCTGGAATAAGAAAATTACTTGAGTAAAAGTACAAAAGTGTTTGTGGTATACAAATGTACTCATTATGCAGAATGTCCCATTTCACAAGGAATCATATGTATGAAATGTATAAAACTGTAGATCGGCTATTTTCAAATGGCTGAAATGTATATAGGGCTGAAGTGGTTAATGTATGTTTTGTAATAATAATAAAAATGTACAAAGTAGTGACTAAAGTTTTCAAATAATTGTAGTGGAGAAAAAACTACAATAAAAGTATCATTTCATGGTCAGCTGTGTGTGTGTGTGTGTGTGTGTGTGTGTGTGTGTGTGTGTGTGTGTGTGTGTGTGTGTGTGCGTGCGTGCGTGCGTGCGTGCGTGCGTGCGTGCGTGCGTGCGTGCGTGCGTGCGTGCGTGCGTGCGTGCGTGCGTGCGTGCGTGCGTGCGTGCGTGCGTGCGTGCGTGCGTGCGTGCGTGCGTGCGTGCGTGCGTGTGTGTGTGTGCGCGCACGTGTGCGTGTCAATCTGTGTGTGTGGGGATGAGGGGACAAAATCCAATTCCTGTAAAATGTCATTTGTTTTATTGTGCTGTTTATCCCAGCCACTGTCTTGCACAAGTTAAACACACCATGCCTTCAGAAGCTACAATAAAATCAGAGGTTTGGTCAATAAATATAACACTCTTGTGGATAACAGGAGACTTAGGACAACCTAAATGACGCACACTCACATTTTAGTTCATGCTTGTTCAAACAAACAAAATTAACCATCTCACAAGCCAGATTTATTTGTATCCGCTTGGTAAAATCAGTAATATTGATCCAATCTATTTTCATTCATTCATACTGAACTATATTACCACTTATCTCTGCATACTGTATATAAAATATAGTGGGTTCAACCCAACTTTCTGTAGTAGAATATGAATCATATAAATATAGATATTTTATTATTCTATCTTAGTTTAGCTACAGTATACGCAGTGACCAATCCTACAAGTCCACAGGTAGACAGACATGTAACTCTGAGAGTGCACAAATGGACCCTCTACGGGCCCATTTGCTTCCATTCTGCACCCTCTCAGAGTTAAAATGAACGCTGGAGGGTTTTAGGGGGCGAGAAAGCTGTCACTTGAGTCTAGTCACGTTTGACTGAGACGGAGCTACAGACACAGACAGTGGTGACACTGAGATCAACACCATGCCTGCCCTGAGGGGGGGGGGGGGGGGGGCAGAGAGAGAGAGAGAGAGAGAGAGAGAGAGAGAGAGAGAGAGAGGGAGAGACACACACAGAGGCTTATGAGCTTATACTCACAATTATATGATTTAAGAATGTGAATATGGCACAGACATAGCTTAAAAGATTCACATCTATAAATTAGACATGTTCTGCAATCCAGACCCCCCCCCCCCCCCACACACACACACACACACACACACACACACACACACACACACACACACACACACACACACACTCTAACCCAAAAACCCAGCCTCCCCCCAGAGCCTATATATGCAAAGAAAAAACACAGCAAAGAGGTTGATTTATGTGTCTTCAGCCGGCCACAGAACGGAAGGCAGTAACAGCAGTGAGATATACACAGACAGTACTGTACAGCATGGGGTTTACACCACCTATACACAGGTATGCTAGGGTCTGTGGGACCACCAGACATTACATCTACACAGACAATGAGGTGGGATGGAGGGTGGGTTTATGGATGGATGGGTGGGTGGGTGGATGGGTGGGTGTGGGGGGGGGGGGGGGGGGATTACATACCTAACACCACAGAAATGATCGTGGCGATGAGGAGCCAGTTTCTCTTCAGCAAGCCTTTGAGGTTCACGCCTGATCCTGATCCGGATCCTCCTGATCCTCTGGATCCTCTGGATCCTCGACGCTCCTTTTTATCCAGCAGGTCCATGATAATGATGATGATAGGGATGCGTTAATTGTCCTGCTATTAGAAATAAGGAGGGACGCGCGGCGTCACAAAGGATAGCGAACGGTGTTATTTAGGCTGCTGTAGCGTACTCTCCTGTTGGCTGCTGCTGTCTGTCTGCAGCCCAGACCTGTGTGTGTGTGTGTGTGTGTGTGAGAGAGAGAGAGAGAGAGAGAGAGAGAGAGAGAGAGAGAGAGAGAGAGAGAGAGAGAGAGAGAGAGAGAGAGAGAGAGAGAGAGATGCCACTGTCAGCCGCTTCCAACGACGGCCTATGCGCTCTATAGCGTGTGTGTGTGCGTGTGCGTGTGCGTGTGCGTGCGTGTGTGTGTGCGTGTGTGTGTGTGTGTGTGTGTGTGTGTGTGTGTGTGTGTGTGTGTGTGTGTGTGTGTGTGTGTGTGTGTGTGTGTGTGTGTGTGTGTGTGTGTGTGTGTGTGTGTGTGATGCGCGAACACACACTGTGCAGGCAGGGGAGCGTGTGTAAAATGTGTGTGTGCTCATGAAGGGAGGTAGAACTGCGCCCCCTACAGATCTGGTCAATGGTAATTTATATTGACCGGATCTATAGGGGGGGCAGTGGAATAAATTAAATAATTGCCATCTGACATATTTCATTTTCTGCCCAAAAAGTGTATTATACAGAGAAGGTGGCGTACTGAGAGGCTTCCCACCCTGGAGAATAGACTTTCAACAACACAAAACTGCCTTTGTTTTGGTAAGTACTGAAGTAGTTTTGTTTAATTTTGACCAAAGACGGAGACCGCTCACGGCAGTGTAATGTTGGGTCTATGAGCAGAGCAGTTAGAGAGAACTCACTAACGCTCTGGACCAGAGCTACAGTCCCCCAAAACCACGTTACAACGAAAACGGTGACCTGTGGAATTCTGTGACACCACACTGACTCCACTAGCCTACGGATTGCTGTTGCTTTGCTGGTGTTGAGCAGATTCGCCACTGCGCCTATACCTACTGTTGCACGCAAACGGCGTGAAGAACTTTAATAGTGACAGAAATCTACGCAACACTGCATTAAAAAAAACACAATATTTAGGCAAGGCAGTCAAGGCAGTAACAATAAACAACAATAATCAATACACAATCAGACAGTCATTCAGCACCATGGACAGCAACAGTTCACTGTTTTTTTCTTCTTTTCTTCTTTTTTTGTGTATGAAAAATGTTGTTTTTCTTTTTTCCTCCAGTCATTATGCCAAATTCACGAATTCTCCATGTCATGATATCTCTGCCAGGCCATAAAGATTAGATTTGAGTTAGTCTGCTCTGCTTCCACTATTGATTGAATTGATTGATTGAAAGAATGTAAAACAACACAGTTACATTTATAATACTTTTGTCTAAAAGGTCCGACCAAAAAAGTCCTTGCGGACTTGTTTCCGTTGGGGTCCTTGAATTAATTTCATAGACATATATAGCAACCAAACAGTTCAAAAATCAACATAAAAATACAGAGGAGAAAAAAATACCGCGATGTACAAAAAAAGCATGAAAAAAATATATATATATACAAAAAAAGGGGAGGGGGGGGGGTCGTCTGTCTACAGGGAAACTGTAGATTATGTTTCCCCCGTCACTGCAGTGTGTGTGTGTGTGTGTGTGTGTGTGTGTGTGTGTGTGTGTGTGTGTGTGTCTCTCTCTCTCTCTCTCTCTCTCTCTCTCTCTCTCTCTCTCTGTGTGTGTGTGTGTGTGTGTGTGTGTGTGTGTGTGTGTGTGTGTGTGTGTGTGTGTGTGTGTGTGTGTGTGTGCATCTGCGTGTGCGTGTGAATGAATGAATGTTTTTAATCATAAGACCCATCCCTTACAGGACACCAAAAACATAAATAAACAACATCACTTTTGCACTTTACTCAAGTACATTTTGATTACTGGACTTTTAATCTTACGTAAAAAAAGAGTACTTTTTCCACCACTGATGGTTCAGTTGAGTGATATGCTCGCAGAACAAGATGACACCAGGCAGTATCACACCACAAGTTATAAAGTTTATTACACACACATAGAGAAAAATATACACAGAATTGGACACATGACGTGACCGATATGAGAAAAGAACAGAATGAGTAGGAACAAAACATGCATCTCGTGTCATTGAGGCACAGACGTCAGTCTATTTGATAAAGTAGTTGATGGTCATGGTATCAAGGGTATCAGCTATCAGCATGTGCTTATGCAGATTAGAAAGATTCACCACAGGCTACTAGAAGTTTGGCCGAACGTCTAGCGCCCACGCAGCGCCCACTTGGCAGCGCAGATCACTGGCGCACCCCCCCAGGGGGTCCCTGGAGACCCTTGGGGGTCCGCGGACCCCCCCCCCCCCCTTAGGGGGGGGGGGTCTGTAGGACCCTTGGACCTACAGACAAAAAAATAATAATAATACCCAGGGGGTCCACGGACCCCCCCCTTAGGGATCCCTGGAGACCCTTGGGGGTCCCTGGGACCTACAGACACGGCGAAGGAAAACTCTAAAGCCACAGCCACGCATGCAAGATGTTGCACATGAACTCTGCAGCCACACTGAGGCGCTCCAACACAAACACTCTGACATTAAGCGTCACACAACAAACATCAGCACCACACACAACATTCACCACACTAACGTTCATTTTTGACAAAGTGTTTGCACAGCCGATTCAGCCATGACAACCACGTGAGCGTTAGCTACATGCTAACGTTGAAAGTGCGTTAGCCGCATGCTAAAGGCTCATGCTTTTGGTGCTCGTTTGCATAGACCACGGCAGCGCTTGTTTCTCGCCCGTTTCACGGATGTGGCAAGGAAGGCACACACACACACACACACACACACACACACACACACACACACACGCGCGTGCGCGGTGCAAGGGGAAACGCGCCCAGGGACAGAGATGGATGTACTTTCATTAAGTGGCGTGTAAGAACACACTGTGGAATGAGTGCCTTCGTCTGGTTCCGATTAAGCTCGTCATTGTGGAGGAGTGGGTCAGCTCATCATTGTCGCAGTAGGTAGGTATGCTCCGCTGCGTGGGTTGGTGTGTTATTAGCTCTGTGTTTTTTCATGAAGCTGGTTGCTTGTTGCTCGCGCACAATCTGGCAACACTGATCTGCCAGGGTGAAACATGATCCCTCGAGACAGTGCGTCCACGCATACACATGCGCAGTGCGCATTAGTTGACAAAGTTTTGACAAACTATGTACTGGGTCAAGCAGATCAATTTCAGTCCCATAATCATAACACTCTCTTAGGGCGGTTTCAGACTGGATCCGTTTGAATCGAAGCGTTCCCGAGTACGCTTGGCTTCTCCCAGCTGGTCAGCATTCACACTGGCCAAAATCCTTTCGTACTCGACCATTTAATTTAGCAGTAATGGTAAATATGTGCCTCATGGGGGCGCTGTTGACTATGGGGCTTTGGAAGAGAGAATGTCATTCTCAGAAGAAAAGTCACTCTAGAGTGAATAATAAAGTTTGACTGTGTTCCTGACGATGTCTTGAGTTATAATAACAACAGATCAACAATACACAACCAAAGCAGTGTGTGCACTGGTCTTTGAAACCTCGAAATGTAACGTCGTCTGTTAATATGATATTGGCGTCACGGACGCATCCTTGGTATGACGTCACGGACTAACCCTTGGTGTATTTATCCTTATAAATACGTTCGCCACACATGTGTTTTTTGTTTATTATTTTTCACGGCTCGTGCTACTCAAACACTAGCGGGATTATTATTTCTTGTCAACATTCAAGTAGAACAATGAGAAGGTATAACCCAGCTAAAATAATGCGTCATTATAACAAATATAAAAATGATATATGATTAGCAGTCCAGTCTGTCCACTTCCTTCTCTTGGTACGGATGGATTCACACTGCCGCGTTCCGTTCCCGACTCCGCAGCAATCGGACCCGAGACTACCTCCCCAGGTGGTTTCGAGTACGGTACGGTGATGCGTTACGGGGAACGGTTCGCTACGTTCACACTACCACAACATCTGCCATGTGGTCTGGAGTGCGCACCCGGGACCTGAGTGTGAAACGGCTCTTAATGTCTCCTCTCTGCATATGCTATACGTTGAAGGAGAGAGAACTAAGGTGACTTCTTCATTGTTAAATGAACTCTGCGAAATTCACACATCACTGCATTATAAAAGACACTTTATTTAGGCAAGGCAGCAATAACCAGCAATAAACAACACACAACCAGTCAGCACCATGGACAGCAGCCAGCTGTTTTTCTTTTCGGCAAATCTTTTTTGCAAATCTTGTGTATCTCATACACAGCCGCCCTATTGGAAAGAAATTGGGCCTCTCCCTTACTTCCTTCACAGGTCTTGCCACTTATGCTAATTAAGAATCTGTTCCATTTAGTGTAGCACAGTGGTTCTCAAACCTTTTAATTTCAAGGACCCCCATAACCCTGAGAGTGTATAAATGGAATCAAATGGACCCTTTTGGTTCCATTTGTACACTACACTATAGTTACACACCCGTAAGGGGCCATTTGGAACAACCTCAAGGAGCCATGAGGGTTTTTCGGATTGGTTGTATGCATTCTGAACATGGAATGTGATTTTAAAAAAGTGCTTTTGTTGTTCAGACTACATAAAAACAATGCAACTCCAATCTACATAGGCCACAACTAAAAATTCTGAACCAGTCTGAACAGGGCCTCTACGAGTGTTGCCATGTCTGCTTATCAAACGCGACATTGGGCTTGTTTTTCTGTAAAGTCGCTTGTAAATATTGGTAGTTGTGGGTTTGCGTTTTTTTGGGCTTGTTTCTAAAATGTAGTTGCTTATTAGGGCTTGCTTCCTCATTTTGTTTAAAACTGTGTTTCTCAAACATTTTAATGTTAAAGTAATACTAGGTAACGTTTTCAACAAAACTAAAGTTAAATTGTATATCTTTTGCGAGTGGCAAAAGTTTCACAACACCCACTCCGTGAATTTCACCCCCGGAAGCCTTTTATTTATATATTTTCTATTGAACGTGTACGGGGGGGACTTTCCCGGGAAAATGACGTTCCTGGCCAACGTCATGACGTCGTGGCCGACGTCCTCAGGAACTACCGCAACGGTTTCCTGTTTGGCCAGGAACTACCGCGCTATTAACAAAAAGGAACCTCATGCTGATTTTAAGATAATGTAGGATTGGAAGATCGAAAAAGAACAGAAAAAGAAAGCACAGCTCATGGTAACTAATGCTCCACTGGCTAAGAGAAACGATCCGTAGATAGTATAAAACAATTAAAAGATCGCTTTTTGAAACGCTTCCGGCTTCCGGTGAAAACGAATGGAATTCTGGGTAATCGAGGACTAGGGAAATTGTATGCAGTGACGGTAGTGACCAGCAGAGGTTGCTAAAAATCGTTATTTGTGATTCTGCATTGTACAACTTTAAGGACCCCCAAATTTATGTGATTGTTCACGTATCCCCATCTGAAAAAAAATTGTGCCAGGGACTCCCGTAAGCTTGTAGATTGGAGCCGACGTATAGGTTTAAAGTGCTCAAGTCGCTTCTTTTGGGCTTGTTTTCATAGACGTTGCTCTCCTGGCCAAAATCTGTTAACACTGCCTCTCCCATGCAGCAATTAGAAAAGAGCAGGCGTGGTGCATGAAGAGTTAACGAATCCCATGCGATGATGCAGGTAAGGACAGCATGATTCTTCCATTGGTTCCTGGCTTAATGGCTCTCCCTAAGGCCACCAACTGAGCCAGAATGTAGATCTCCTGGATGCAGGGATGTGTGGACCTCCTCAGGGAAGTGGAAAGTGGAGACCTGGTTATTTATTATTTCTATTTTGTTCAGCTTCACCCAGCTGATGGATCCTCAGATGGGGCCATCAGCCTCTTTTATCTGTTGGATCTTTGCCTAGAGCCGATTGGAGTTGGCTTGAGATTCAGGTACACTGCATGACTTTGATTTGTTTATTTTGGAGGGACAGAACATGATTATTCATGAATATGGCGTACAAAACTACATGCAGTAGAGTTGAGGATGAAATGTAAATGTCTACGGGTAACTGTAATAGTGGGCTCCTGAGAACTCTGGGCAACATAGGTTTTAAATTTACAGTGTATTTTACAATGTAAATATAAAGTTCATTTTTAATATTTTTCACATTTAAGGACTAGTATTTCTACAATTGCTGAACTGATGCAAACCTGAGTATAGCCAGTCATTATGTGCGTATAAGGGTCAATTCAGTTTTAATAATGATGCACTGTGCATGTTCAAATCATGTATACTTTATATTATTAATTTCCAACATTTTCTAAAGCTTTTATTATATTTTTTGGGGGGGAGGCAGACAAGTTGAGGTGTCAATTTGACCTGTTTCCTTAGCAAGAGTGCTAATTTCCATCCATATTCCCTAATGGGACAGAAGGCAGTTGCTCCTGGACACAGACAGTGTGGACCTCCTGACAGTGCAGTGGAGAAGGATCTGTGACTGCCATCCGGTCTCACTGGACCCTCCCATTTGAAAAGGACAGCTGCCCGCCTGCTCACCCGTATCCATGCTCCAGAGACTGTATCACGCCGGTCCTCCACGACCTCCAAAATAATCCACTTTAAAATGCTGCTCACCACCTCCAAGGCACTCCACAATAACCTGGCTCCCTCCTACCTCTCTGGCCTCCTCAAGCCACATGTCCCGTCCAGTTCCCTCAGGTTCAGTGACGCCGGCCTCCTGGAGGTCCCCAAGACCGGGCTCCGAACCTGGCCAGGGCAAGGCCTTCTCTGTGGCTCTGCCCCCTCCCTCTGGATGCACTCCCCAAACATATCAGAGACGCCCCTTCACTCCCCTCCTTCAGAACCGCCCTGAAAACCCACCTGTTCAGAATTGCCTTGCTGAGTTGACTTTGATTTCAGCTCTTGTAATTTTGTGTGTTTTATTGCTTTTAATTATCTTTGCTTGTCTGAGTTTTTTGATACAGTTTGTGGTAAAAGGTAAATGGTCTACTATAAGAACTGTGTAAGATGGGTGTTTGGAAGGACTGTCACACGTCGTGAGGCTGCTGGGGGGTGGACAGGGGCTCTGCCCCTGGATGAAGTTGCTATGATGCTGTTTGTTTGATGCTGAATAAATGAACATGGAACTTGGAAACCTGACGTCTCTTCTCTTCCTCTACTTTATTACAACTACCAGCCTGCTAACACGCAGTTTAATGCCTCAAATACACGACAAGTTCTCTCTTTTTTTTTGTCCTCTCCCCTGGCTCACACACATGTAAAGCATCTTTGAGTACTTAGAAAAGCACTATATCAATTCCAGATATTATTTACTCTGCCCTGTGCAAGATAAACCCTGGTCTGACTTTGTGTGGAATTGTCATGTTTTGTTACTTGTATTTAATAATGAAACATTTGTGCTTTGGACTGCTTTGAGAGACGACACACTCGAGTATATTTTTGCTGTTGGGTGGAAGTGGAAGGTGAGGTGCTGGAGCCCAAAAGGAAACCAAATTAACTAGGCAGCTTCCGCACACTCAAACTGTGCAACATCTGATTTTATTTTATTTTATATATAGCAAGCAAGTATCCTGAAGGTCTGTGACCGAAAGCTTGCTATATATGAAACAAATCATCTTTTGCACAGTTTTGAGTGCGTGGAGGCTGCCATTACTTGTTAAAAAAATTCCAATCTACAAGCTCACAACGCGTTGCACTGCGACCTGTTGTGAGCTTGTAAATCTGCTATTTTCACTACTTACGTAATGAGATCATTTACAAAAGAAGTTGAAATATGGAGATAAGATTTCTGCCTGAAGGCAATGATATAACATTTCTGCTTTGATATTAATTTGAAATAAAACTCTCTTTCTGGTCCTTAAGTTTGAAGAAATAAAATAACAATCTTCTATTTATAGCATGGGTATTTATAGCATGTACTTTCTAATAAATATGACTGTTTGTATGCTTAATTTCAACTATGAAATTGCACTATAAATCAAGTGTGGTCAAGTGATATAAATTGAATGTACATGAGAACATGGGGCCAGCTTAAAAGCTACACGTTAATAATTGTAGTTAACTAGTGTGGACACTAGGTGGCAGTGTCGTGCACACACTAACTTTAGCAAGGGAAGTGGTTCTCTTTTTTCCAAGGACCCCCATAACTCTGAGAGTGTGCAAATGGAACCTAAATTGACCCTTTTTAGTCCATTTAGTTCCATTTGTACATTCTCAGAGTGACAGAACTGTAAGGGTCCATTTGGAACCATCCCAAGAAACCCAGAGTACCAGTCTGAGTATCAGTGGTGGTAAAAGTACTCACATGTTTTACTTAAGTAAAAGTATCAATACTGCAATGTAGAAGTACTCTGTTACAAGTGTAAGTCCGGAATTAAAAATGTACTTAAAGTACAAAAGTATTGGTATCCAAATGTACTTAAAGTAACAAAGGTAAAAGTACTAAAATGTTGTGATCACGTTGTGATCTACAAGCTCACAACGTGTCGTGATGCGATGCGTTGTGAGCTTGTAGTTTGGCTATTTTCAAATAGCCTAGGTTTGGATAAGGCTAAAGTGGTTAATGTATTTTTTATAATGTAATAATGTATATCTGTATATTATATGTAACTAGTAACTACATTTTTCAAATAATTGTAGTGGAGTAAAAGTACAATAATTGCCCCTGAGCTGTAGTGGAGTAGAAGTAAAAGTATTGAAATGTAGAAATACTTTAATAAAGTAGAAGTACCTAAAAATTGTACTTAAGTACAGTACTTGAGTAAATATACTTAGTTACTTTACACCACTGCTGTCTGAGTACTGACTCCACTTGGGGGAAAAAGTACTCACATTTTTTACATCACATATTATGGCCTATCTATCATCTATCCTTAAACAGAAGTTCTTGCAAACAAGGCAATGTATGTACCGTCACTTTAAGCAAGCACACCTGTTGA
>NC_137620.1:8414505-8564505 GCF_963280865.1 Gymnoscopelus braueri | reverse complement strand
GTGGTCCCTGGTGTCGCCCCGCCTACACTCCCCAGGTGTGTCGGGAATATCGTTCCGGGCAACAACATCGAGACTGAGGGATGGTTCCGCTATCTCGCCACTCGAAGCGATGGTGCCCGCGTCTCTCACAGGGACGGGCACGCACCTCGGCCGTGTGACCTCATCACGTCCACCGCACGCACTGACACTGCCACGACTGCCCCTGGTGGACACCTCCTGAACGATCATGGTGATCAAAATGGAGTCGTCGCTGGTTTCCTAGGAGACGGGCAGGCGCTCCTCGGAGCAGGTGACGTCAGTGGCCCCCACCTACCTCACGAACACTCTGGCTCATCAACTAGAACCCGGGAAAACGTGCGATCCGAACCTCTGGACGGACCAGATGGACTACGGTTCGCATTTTTTCAGCAGACTTCCATCGTCAATCGATGTTTTGTCTTTTCAGGCAACGGGTCTAACCGCCCGAATGCTGTTAACGAAGGTTTTGGCGCTACGGAGCAGAGGTGTAATCAGAGAAATTTTACCGAGGCAGAGTATACTGGACTCTTCTCCGAATTATTTTCTGGTGAAAGAGAAGAGGGGGGGGCGTAAGGCCTTTTCTGTACCTGAGGGTGTGGATCAGGTCCCTAACAGTCAGCGTCTGGTGAGTGCTAGCAATGGACACGTTGTTTCACTCGACACGACGAACGGACGGGGAGACGAGGTTGGGTCTTTTGGACACCCACTATCGAGTCCCAGTCTATCCGTGGCACTGGTGGTTCCGGCGCCACGGCTTTGGAGCCATGATGATCCACTACATGGTGCTTCCGTTCGGCAGCCCACGGAGCCCCAGGGTTCTAGTGGATTGCTCGGACGAGGACATGGCGCAGTGGCAATAGCAGGTTCTCCTCCGGGAGATAGTCCTCATTGTTCTCGAACGCCGTGTGTACCACGTCGCCGGTCGGTTTGCCCCGGATTAAGGGGTCAGTACCACAACGATGTGCTATGCCAACAAACAAGGAGGCTTGGATCCCCTTGTATTGGGCTGCTTGGCGTGCGTAATGACGCAGTGGAGAGGGTCACTCCTGGCTCTACCACACGCCGTCCGGTCATGGAGCCTCCTGATTTTCAGGTTGGGCTCGCTGCCCGGGAGTGGTCGTCAGTACGGGAAACGGTCATACAACCCCCAGGTTATGGACCTTTGTTGCTCACTGAGACCCTGGCCGCCTGCTCCAGCGCGGCACGGGTGGAAGTAGAGGGTCACTCCTCCTCCACGACCTCCCCTATAGTTCGGAGATGTTCTGGAACGGGACGGGGTCGTGGGGTCCTACGGACACCCTCGGGAGCCAGGCCTCGGGGTCTGGCTCGTGAGCGGACGAGTCTAAGCTCGCAGGGGCTGCCTCCTGATGTGGTGGCCACCATTCAGGGTGCCAGGGATAGTTCCACGAGGTCTCAGTATGACATCAGATGGAACATTTTTGAGTCCTGGTGCGATGGACGCTCGCCTCCGGTGATAGCCTTCCAGGCGCCGGTGGCCAGCGTCCTGATTTTCCTGCAGAGCAGAATTAACCAGGGCCTGGCTTTCTCCACCATCAAGGTGTACCTGGCAGCCATCTCCGCTTGCCATTTGGGGTTCAATGGCGAGTCAGTGGGCCATCATTCACTGGTGCAGCACTGGTGCAGCGTTTTATGGCCGGTGTGAAAAGGGCCAAGCCGGTCAACAGGCCTTTGTTCCCTAAATGGGACCTGGTGGTGGTGCTGGACGCACTCTGCCTCCCTCCCTTTGAGCCACTGGAGACTGTATCTCTGAGGATGATCAGTCTCAAAACGGTTCTTCTGGTGGCCCTGTGTACGGCTAAGCACGTTGGCGACTTGCAGGCGCTCTCGGTGAGCTCTGACTGTATGCAGTTCTCAGGTGACGGCAGGAGGGTTTTGTTGAAAACGGACCTGGCCTTTGTCCCTAAGAATGGCGTTATTGCTAGGGCCCCAGTGGAGTTGGGGGCTTTCCATCCCCCGCCGTTTGGTTCAGTGGAGGATATGCGGTTGCACTGTCTCTGCCCGGTAAGAGCTCTGAAGCTTTACTGTCAGAGGACAGAGGCCGGCAGGGAGTCGACTCAACTGTTTGTCTCCTACGACCCGGGCAGCCGGAGGAAGGCTGTGGCTAAGCCTATGCTCTCCAGGTGGATTGTGGAGGCTATCCGGTTGGCCTATGAGAGTAATGGGACTGTGGTCCCGGTGGGCCTCAGGGCCCACTCTACTCGGGGCGTGGCTGCATCTTGGGCCCTCTACGAGGGGGTTCCGATGCAGGACATTTGCTCGGCGGCAAACTGGTCGTGTCCCTCCACGTTTGCGTCCTTCTACAGCCTAGACGTGGCGGCGTCTGAGATGGCGCACACGGTCCTGGGCGTGGCGGCCGGTAGCAGTCAAGCGGTGGGTGTGAGGGCCTAAGCTCTTTTCGCCTTCCGTTGACGGAGCGTCCTCGGGCCAAGAAGGATCTTGCCTCTGTGGTTTTCTACCTGGCCGTGGCGACACGGTGCTTCCCCTGGCCCAGCGGGGCTGGAGCTGGGGGAAGGAGGACCTGGTCTTCTATGCCGGAGGGTGACCGGGGTCTTTACCTCTGTGGCTGGAAGGGGCAGACTTCGGTCTTTTGGGTCCTTGCCTTGAGGCCTTCCTCGCCTCTGACCCTGGGGGTCATGCGTACGGAGGCCTGGGGTCCTGTTCTTCGGTCTGGGAGACGGTCGAGTCCAGTCTCTTTTACCGATAGAGTCAGACTTTGGTCTGTCAGGTCCTTGCTTTTGGTCCTTTCCTGTACTAACCCGAAAGGGTCTGGCACCTGGTGGCCGTGGCCGTACGGTGTGGTACAGGTGGGGTTTCGGTAGAGGCTCCCTCAAGGGGACGTGTATGTGTCCCATAAGTACGTTTCTTACAGAAACGCTGGAAAACTAGGGGTTACGTAGGTAACCCCAGTTTTCTTAGTTTCATAGTAAGAAACTTACTATAAGCCCCTTTCTGTGCGCTTTTTAGCATGCAGAGTGAAGGGTTAAGAGGGTGTTCCCTGTGACTTAAGGGGTTTTATACCCGAACCGGTTCCGGTTTCGCGTCCCATGACCCTGAACAAATTAGAATTAATACCGGGAGCATATGTGTTGTGCTCTGTGCCATCGCCGGAGGGCGATGATATCCCATAAGTACGTTTCTTACTATGAAACTAAGAAAACTGGGGTTACCTACGTAACCCCTAGTTTTCAAATAATTGTAGTGGAGTAAAAGTACAATATTTGCCTCTGAGATGTAGTGGAGAAATAAAGTACTGAAAATTGGAAAAGTTCCTAAAAAATGTACTTAAATACAGCTTGAGTAAATGTACTGTTACTTTACACCACTGGTCGGAACACCACCTGCTGGCCTGCCACACTCGATGACTTTCCTTTATGTTGAACTACTCTCTATGTTGGATTACCTTCAGTATGGTGGTACTTTCCCTTTATGCAGATTATTTTCCTGAATGCAGATTCTTTTTCGGTGAATTATTTTACTTATGATCAACTTTCCTTTTTGTGTCCCAAGGTCCTCAATGAACATTTTACATCTTATTATAGACTGATAATTAGAATAATGTAGAATACATTATTCTAAATAATGAATATTATGAATACATAGAATATTATGTCAATAGTTTATTCATAAAACGCAGTTTAATATATATGAATGATAAAAGCAAGATCAATTCTGAAGAAAGTGTTGGACTTCTAAAATGCTGATGACATCACTTGATCCAGTTTCACATAATATGTAGATTTCAGTTCCTTTCTGCTTTTTCTCAGTTCCCTGTTGGCTGGAAACGTCTTGTCAAATGTTTTGTGGTTTGACAGAAAGTGTCTTTCCAAGTTCGTGGAAAACAGACTGTCACATTGATGTCACATTTTGTTGCTCTGCCTCTGATCCTATACTTTCATATGAAATGACAAACAAAAATGAAAACATGTCAATAACCAGGGGCCCCATGGCCTAGTGCTTATGGCGCATATAGGCTCTAATGTAGCCTAACAGCGAGTTGCGGGTTCGATTCCCGAGCCTGGCGTCCTTTGCTGCGTGTCACTCCCCGTCTCTCTGTTTCCTGTCATTCTCAACTGTACTATCCAATAAAGGCAGAAAAGCCCCAAAAATATATGTGAAAAAAAAATAAGTTGCTCTGTTCACTAAAATTATTTAGTACACTATCACTTTAGTTGGCCTATAATAGGCCAACTAAAGTGATAGTTTACTAAATGGGCCTATACAAATGTGATCCTTTTCGTCAGCATTCAGAGTACATGTCACAGTTTCTGAGAACTCTTTACAAAGGGTGCTGTTTCTGTATGACCATTTCACCAAAAATATGCTGATGTATTTTTTATTCATGCTTCTCGGTAATAAAGCTTTTTTTTTATATATATGGGTGGAACAAACCAAAATGAGGAAGAATGGCACAGACATAAAAGACCACACTTTTCCTTGTGTTCAGTGCGTTGTGAAGAGGTGGACCAAAACTGCAAGAAGAATTCAAGTCACAAAGGTAGAAATGGCTGTAGATGGACATTATGACCACCTTGAACTCCAAGATCAAGACAATCTAATCTGTGATGATAGTGAGACCACGACTACAGCTCAGGAGAAAGATCTACGGAAGAAACTCCAGTCTGGTAAGAGATGTTATTAAATATCACAATGACATAGAAACTTTTAATTTTTTTAAACAAGAAGTTCAAAGAGTGTACAAACTGTGTGTGTGTGTGTGTGTGTTTGTGTGTGTTTGTGTGTGTGTGTGTGTGTGTGTGTGTGTGTGTGTGTGTGTGTGTGTGTGTGTGTGTGTGTGTGTGTGTGTGTGTGTGTGTGTGTGTGTGTGTGTGTGTGTCTCATAGCCTCACTTCCACCCTCCGTCTCCGTGTGTGTGTGTGTGTGTCTCATAGCCTCACTTCCACCCTCCGTCTCAAAAATCATAATCCATATAGGGACAAACGATACAGCCCTCCGACGATCAGAGGAGTTGAAACTTGACTTCCTACAGCTGGTCGATATTTTAGTAGACAGTGGTCTCTCCTTCTTCCTCTCGGGTCCAATCCCAATCCCTGCCCGTGGCGACGAGCGATTCAGCAGGATCGCTGCTCTTAACACCTGGCTCCAGCGCCTATGTCGCACCCATGCTTTTAATTATATCGACAATTTTAACCTGTTTTGGGGCCGTTCATCTTTTTATTGTAGCGATGGGCTTCACCCTAACGAATTAGGAAGTAAGGTCCTAGCGGCCAATATAGCCGTTAGCCTCCGTTACCGAGCTTTAGATACAATCTCCGTACTGTCCAGCCTGGGCGTGTCCGCCTCAAAATGACGTCCCTCTGGTCCCAGCTCCCATCACTTCAGTTCCACATCATCTCCTAGCCAACTCCCTATCGGGCTTGGACCAAATTCCACACGACCTCTCCATGCAATAACCACTAAACAAAATATTAATACAATTCACACTATAATTACACACAGACACCATAAGCCATCGTCAGCACCTGTCCTCCGACCCATCATCCACTACCATCTCCGCCCGTTAAGGCGTGCCACCACACCATCCACCCAGGGGGTTAATCTCCGTATGGCCCTGTTCAACACCAGGTCAATCAAACATAAATCTTTTATTTTAAATAACTTTTTTAAAAATCATAATCTTGATTTTATGTTCCTCACTGAAACATGGGCTCAAGCTGGCGAATGTGTGTCATTTTCTGAGCTTCTCCCCCCACATTGCACTTTTTTCAGTACACCCCGGACCACCAGCACCGGTGGGGGTTTAGCCTCCATTTTTAAATCGATCCACCAGTGCCGCCTGACCCACCCCATTGTCTCCTACTCCAGCTTTGAGCTACAAACCTTTGAATTGAACTTGACCTCCCCCCTGCTCTGTGCAGTGCTCTACCGCCCCCCTAAATACAATAAAGACTTCATCAATGACTTTGCTGAATTCCTGTCGGCAACCACTTTAAAATACGACCAATTCCTGATCTGTGGTGATCTAAATATTCACGTATGTTGCCCCTCAAAACCATTAGTTAAGGACTTTTTTAATCTCATGGACTGTTTTAACCTCACCCAGTCTGTAACCGGCCCGACTCACGAGAAGGGTCATACACTGGACCTGGTACTATCGTATGGTCTGGCTATTCCCCAAATTGAGCTCTCCCCATTATCCAGCAGTATTTCAGACCATATACCTATCCTCTTCACTGCCGCAATTCCCTCATCAATAGCCAATAACCTCGCCCCACAAACCCAGTCACGCATGATAAATCACCAAACTGCATCTCAGTTTTCCGATATGTTTTTTGCCTCCCCTACAAATGTACCAGACCACAGCCATGGTCTAAATGTGGATGATCTTATTTTAATATTTGACTCCACATGCACTGACATTTTAAACTTGGTCGCCCCTCTGAGGGCTAAGCGCACACGACCACTCACTGAACCATGGCTAAACGACTCTACTCGTATCCTCCGGCGCGCATGTAGGCGAGCGGAAAGAAAATGGAAAAAGGACAGTCTACATGTTTCCCTCCAGATCCTCCGCACCTGTTTCTCTGACTACCAAAAATCTGTCAAAATTGCCAAAACTAATTATATTTCAAACCTGGTCTCCATGAACTGCCACAAGCCACAGGTTCTTTTTAATGTTTTTAATTCTCTGATTAATCCTCGTTCTACATCACCTGTCGTGCCATCATCAGCTCTCTGTGAGAAGTTTTTAAAGTTTTTTATTGACAAAATTGATAACCTCAGGTCAACTCATATGTTTGTCACACCTGCACCCCTCCCACCATTACGTCACGCCGTCCTTGATACCTTTTCACCTATATCTCTGTCATCACTCTCTGATACTGTTAAACACCTGCGACCCACAACCTGTCCCCTTGACACTATCCCCTCTCGCCTCCTTAAGGACGTGTTCGACTCTATTGGGCCCACTGTGCTGGTTTTAATAAACTCAAGTCTCTCCTCAGGATGCGTCCCAGCTGTTTTCAAACAAGCAGTGGTCCAGCCCCTTTTAAAAAAGAAAAACCTGGATCCCACTGTTCTGTCAAATTTTAGGCCCATCTCACAACTCCCATTCCTCTCGAAGGTCCTAGAAAAGGTTGTCTACGCCCAGCTCCAGTTGTTTTTATCTACAAACAACATCCATGAAAAATTTCAGTCTGGATTCAAGCCTGGCCACAGCACCGAAACCGCCCTTTTAAAAGTTTTTAATGATCTACTCCTATCTGCTGACATTGGTAAATCTGCTGTCCTGGTGCTGCTAGACTTGACCGCTGCCTTCGATACAATCGACCACAGAATCCTCCTATATCGATTGGAACATTATGTAGGCATCACAGGCACCGCCCTCAAATGGTTAGAATCATATCTAGCTGATAGGAGTTTCTCCATTCGGCTAGGTAATCACACCTCTACTAAGGCCCCTCTTACCTGTGGTGTCCCCCAAGGGTCGATCCTGGGCCCTATCCTCTTCCTGCTCTATCTATTACCCCTAGGATCCATCATAGAAAAATACAATATATCCTTCCACTGCTTCGCTGACGACATCCAGCTATACCTGCCCTTAGAAACCACCTCCTCAAACTCACACCAACCCCTGCTCGACTGTCTTGCAGACATTAAAGATTGGATGGACCAAAACTTTCTTGAACTAAATGAAAATAAGACGGAAGTCATATTCTTCGGCTCCGGCTCCTCCGTCCCTCCACCCGGCTCCCTAGGCCCCCTAAGCGCCAACATTCACCCCCACGTCAAAAACCTTGGTGTCACCTTCGACACTGATTTTAAATTTGACAAACAGGTCAGCTCCGTGGTAAGTGCCAGCTTCTTCCAGCTGCGCCTATTGACAAAGGTCAAGCCTTACCTCTCTCCCAGTGACCTTGAAAGAGTGATCCATGCCTTCATTTCCACCCGGCTGGATTACTGCAATTCCCTCTATATCGGCATTGACAAATCGCTCTTAAAACGATTGCAGCTCATCCAAAATGCCGCTGCCCGCCTCCTTACCGGTACTAAGAGGCGGGACCATATTACTCCCGTCCTGGCCTCTCTCCACTGGCTCCCGGTCCGTTTTAGAATTGATTTTAAGATTTTAACGCTTGCTTTTAAAGCATTTAATGGGCTAGCCCCCCCTTTCCTCAACGACCTCATTAATGGATATATTCCACCCAGACCCCTAAGGTCGGCCGATCAGTTGCTACTGATCGAGCTCGCAACCAACAAAAGGTCTAGAGGCGACCGAGCCTTCGCTGCGGCCGCCCCGAGGCTCTGGAACAGCCTTCCGTTTAATATACGAGCCTCTCAGTCCATAGACATTTTTAAATCTCTACTAAAGACCTATTTCTTTTCCATGGCTTTTGAAAATAGTTAAACAACTACACCATAATTATCGTTTCTACCTCACTATCTTGTTATCCTTTTCTTAATCAGCGCTTGCATTTTGTATTTTGTATTTTATATTTGCACCGTATGTATTGTAACATTGTTGTTTTTGATGTGTTGTATAGCACTTTGGTTGGCCTTGGTCATTGTAATGTGCTTTATAAATAAAATTTGAGTTGAGTTGAGTTGAGTTGTGTGTGTGTGTGCGAGTGCGTGTGTGTGTCCACCAGACATAAGACGGTACAAGAGGGTTGGAGTCGGTGTTGGATTGCTTTGTGCTGTTCTAGCTCTCCTCAACGTTGTTCTCCTGGTCCATCACTGTAAGACAAGTTTAATCATGTATTATATATTTCTTACAATGTTTTAGATATCTATGATGAACCAAAAGTGTTGTTTTCAATACACTGGCACATTATACCTCATAAAATATATAATAACTTAGTGGAATAGTGGACCTCCCAATTCACTAAAATTGCTTCACTACAGATCAGTCCAACAAAGTGGACAAAGTCCAAACTGTGTTACAAGACAAGAACAACAACCAGACTGGAGAGATTGACCAACAACTACTGACCAGTTGCAAGCAATTAGAGAAGATGCTCGGTCAGTTAGACATCACAGTTTTTATCCATTTTTATATCATGTTGTTCATTATTTGTCATTAATTTGAACAAATGACAGAACAGTAGTTAATATTATATTAATTATGTTGTTAGAAACACCCGGATGGCTGAAATTTGGCAGAGGTTGTTTCTACATCTCTACTGAGAAGAAAACCTGGGACGATAGCAGACAGTGGTGTATAGACAACCAATCAGACCTGATTGTCATAAACAGCACAGAAAAACAGGTATATGTGTATGTTTGTGTGTGTGTGTGTGTGTGTGTGTGTGTGTGCGTGTGCGTGCGTGCGTGCGTGCGTGCGTGTGTACATTAGTCCACTATTTCTACACATACATCTATTGTACAGTTTGTACATCAGTAACCAGCTGTTTTTCTGTCCAGGACTTTGTTGAACGTGTCGACAAGAGAGTGTGGCTGGGTTTGACTGACAGAGAGAGAGAAGGATCGTTCAAGTGGGTAGATGGAACGCCACTGACCACACCAACGTAAGACTGATGATCATATTAATTTTACCTTCATTCTAATACATGGTATTACATGATATTATAGAATACAAACCTACTACACTGTCACTATTTAATTATCTAGTTAATCTTCATGTATCTATAATAGTGGTTTCTAAACAGTGTGTCGAGACACACTGTTATTTTGTGAGACACGTCCAGGTGTGTCTGAAAATGAACTGATTCAAAACCCTAAAAGTTGGTTTGGAACTGGAACCAAAAATACTTGTTTTTTCTTGCTCTGAACTGGGAACCAAAGTGGGCGTGTCACTATCCTACAGGTTGGAAGATGCAGACGTGATATAAACAATGGCAAAAGCCATTGCACGGTGGAAAGCGGTAGGTTACAAGGAAGCACCAAGGTTCCAACAATCTAGAACGGAAAGTTCTTTTGGTGGAAAGGGTGCACTCATTTCTCAATACAGAGGGGAATTCTATACGCTTTAATAAATAATTTTCAACCAATGTCAACGTGGCATCCTATTTTGGGCAAGTCATTATAGGCAAAAAATTTAAATCTAATGTATTTTTCTTTTGTTTTCAAATATAGCGGAAAATAGCCGATCTACAAGCTCACAACACATCACGATGTGACGTGTTGTGAGCTTGTAGATCAGCTAATTTTAGTATGAGTATACTGTAGGTGTGGCTTGGATGCCTGGTCAGCCTTATAATGCCACACCACATGAAGACTTTGTTAACTTTTATGATGGGTCTCAACATGACATTCCTCAAAGAGGATGGAACGATCATTTCTCAATCCTAAAAAAAATATTTGTCCCTATTTTGTGCAAGTCACCATAGTGCTTATTTATTTACTTTATTTTTTCCCACACATTTTCAAAGGTGTGAAAAATAGCCAATCCACAAGCTCACAACACATTGCGATGTGACGGGTTGTGAGCTTGTAGATCAGCTAATTTCACTAATACTGGTGTGCCTTTGACACAAAACGTTTGAAAACCACTGAATATAAAATGAGGTGATGATTAACAAACAAAGGATTTAGAGTGAAAAACCATCCTTGTAAAAGTATTGTACTAATTATATGTTCCTACTTCTACAGGTACTGGCAGCCTGGTGAGCCACATCGTGAAGGCACCACGACCCTTAATGCAGTAGAAGACTGTGTTGAGTATTATGATGGGTCTCATTCTTCCTCTTCTACCAAAGGATGGAACGACCACCCGTGTTCTATCGGAGTCGGTATCTGGATCTGTGAAAGAGCTCTGTGCTGAAACCATCATGTTCACAATGTATCAGTTAGCTGGTGCGTTGATACAGCTAAATGATGGCTGTGTTTACATGTTTGCTGTGTTTACATGTTTGCTTTGGTTTGTCTGCCCTGCAGTTCTACCCAATATGCACTGTAGACATTATATTACAATTTATATTCATATTTTCATTATTTAGTCAAAGGAGAGCCTAATATTAATCTAACCCATTCAATGTTAATGTTTAATGTTTTATTATGCATCTATTTCACAATTTTTGTGTTTTTTTCCTCCTTTTTTTTTATCATTAACCACTTAAGCCCTATATTTTATTGATAGATTATTCAACAACAAATACCTTGTATGAGTGTGTGTGGGGGGGGGGGTTAGAAAATATGAAAATTTTAAGAAAGAAAGAAAAAGAAAGTAGAGAAGTGTGATTGCAGTGTGAAAGTGGTTCAGAATGTTCGCTATGAGGAGATCTTTATTATTCTTGTTTGATTCCCTTCAATCAGTTTTTCTCCTTATCGTTTTAATGTAAAACACTTAGCTGCATGTTTTATATGAAGTGTGATGTACACATAAAACATATGATGATGACGATGATGATGATGATGATTATTATTATGTCTATAATGCATTAAAACACATTAGGGACATTATAATGCACGTATACGTGTGTTTTTAATCATGCATGACTGCGATGTTTATAAAGTATTATAAGTGGTAGAAATGAGACAGATTATACATAAATGCTATTCTATTATGTAGATTTGCTTACACTTGTCACTTGTGCCTTGACACATGAGGAACACATGTATCACTTTGACCAGTAAGCTCCGCCCTTAGATTTTCCGCAATTTTGAGCAGAGTTTGAAGAACACTTTAACCCAGGATTTTTTTTTTATTTGTTTTACTGAGGTTAGGGTTAGTGAGGGTTTAAAATGGTCATGTTAATTGCATGGTCTTCTTTCTCTCAAGTTCAGTATTCTATGTTTCTATGGCTTATTGTGCACATTACTTATCATTGCTTCTTTCTTTCTTCTCTCTGCAATCGCTGGCCCCGTGTTGCAGCTATATTTATTATTAGTATTGCGCAATAACATAGTTTCATACAAATATACGGAAAATATGAAATTTTCAAGGATGAAATGTAGTGTGTTAGATTTCCCATGGCATGCAGCATATTTGTGTGGAGGCTTTTGCACTAACGGTGTGTTAGTAGTAGGCGGCCTAATAAACAAAGTACGCTTTCTTCTATTAGGGTGGCTAGATGATATAAGTGCTTTAGCCCCACCTTGTGGTCGTTGAATGTTTCACTACTAGATGAAACAGAGTTTAGAAGGTTTATTCAAACAGAAGTTAGACAGTACTTATAGTTTAATAGAACACCTGGTAGGGCTGTGCTGAGAGGACATATTATTGATTATACATCATCAGCAACAACAACTAAACTACATGAGAGAGCAGCATCAATTAGAAGATGAAATTAAAAGATTAGAAAACAGTATCAGTTTTATCCTCAACTCAAAATATGTGTTTAAAGATCTCGACCTGCTTATTGAAATTATTAAAATAGAGCTTTTAATGAAAACAGTAAGAGCAAGCAGACTTTACTGTCAGCAAACATTGCAGACTTAAATCTTTATTTACATCATCATATTCAGAGGCACCCAGTCTATGTGTCGAAGTGTCCCTGAGCGATACACTTAACCCCATAAATGCTCAAAGGGCACTGACTGTATTCATAACATCCACTGCTCCTAATAATAGGATGGGTAATGCAGAGGACACATTTCACATAATTATGTGTTAATAGTGACATAAAATGTGCAGAGCGCTCTGACAAAAAAAACAGTGGATGCTGAGAGTTGAAATGCAAGGTAGGCTACATGTTACTGGGAAGAGTTCCAATGTGTCTTTACCAATAAAATGCACCAAGTTAGTGCACTATGAATAGCTTTCCTCCCAAAAGTGGGAGTCTGTCTGTCTGTCTGTTTGTCTGTCTGTCTGGCTGTGCACACACGCACACACACACACACACACACACACACATACACACGCACACGCGCACACAGAACAGAAACTTCTTGCTAAGTGAAAAGTATCTCACAGTTGTACTTCCTCTTCTTAGGAACACAGAAAAACTGGTCTTTTTGTAGACGGTCTATTCCAGGAAAACACAGTTCTGTCAGGACAACTCATAAATAGAAAAGACAAATAATGAAGAATAAGATATATTTATTGAATATAAAATGAGCAATATATTTATTATGAGCAATATATTTATTATGGTTTGGCGATGAATTGGATCTGCTTTTAGGTACTCTGATAAAGCGCATTTCCCAACCATAGGGACTCAGAATCCCCCGTGCATAACAGCAGATCCAAAAAAACAGGTGGTAGTAAGGGGTGGTGGAGGGTGAGCAGCAATTTTAGCAACAGCAATGAACAGCAGCGCAGCAGCAGCAATGGTGTGTGTGCAGCAAAACAAGCAGAATAAGAAGTGCAACCTTCCAGCTTAAATAGAGCGGTCTGAGAATGAGATGAGTGTGAATGGATGAGTGGATGTGTACGTGGAGCTGATGTGGTCCAATAGTAGGCCATGCTCACTGCACTGAGTTCCCTGACAGAACTTGCTCTGCGCATGTCTGTGACAGGCGCGACGCTCATTTCTGTCAGGACAACTCATAAATAGAAAAGACAAATAATGAAGAATAAGATATATTTATTGAATATAAAATGAGCAATATATTTATTATGAGCAATATATTTATTATGGTTTGGCGATGAATTGGATCTGCTTTTAGGTATTCTGATAAAGCGCATTTCCCAACCATAGGGACTCAGAATCCCCCAAAACAGCACAAACTGTGCAATGTCAGAATCCCCCAAAAAAGCAGATCATTCAGCACCAACCTTAAGCTATGTGTACAGTAGAGCGCCTACCGTCTCCTGATACAGGAAGACCATGCCGATATCCCTCCATTCTTGGAGACAGAAACACAGCTGTGTTCTTCTCTTGGATCAGACACTGGCCATACTAGCATTATGTGATAAATCTATGTGTACAGTAGAGCGCCTACCGTCTCCCGATACAGGAAGACCATGCCGATATCCCCCCATTCTTGGAGACAGAAACACAGCTGTGTTCTCTCTTGGATCAGACACTGGCCATACTAGCATTATGTGATAAAATCTATGTGTTCAGCAGAGCGCCTGCTGATCCTGAACTTCAGGTGTCTTAAACGGTGTCATAAAGCGATGTCCACCTTACGGGTGCCGCACCACGAGTAGGAATCGAAAAGGACATTCTATCTCTTAAATAAAGAAATCAGTAATCAGTACCCATGCACCACCTGGAGCAGCAATTTTCTTTTTTTCATTTTCTTTTTCTTTTTTCATTTTCATTTTCATTTTTACCTTTTTTTTTTTTTTTTCTTTTTCTCTCTCTAAGCAAGCATTGCAGCAACAACTTTAAGAGTATTTATTATACCCATAACAGCAGTAGTAAGGTAATTAGCAGTAATAGCAGCGAGCTACAACATTATTCACTCATCAGTTTTTGAGCCTGAAGAATGTCCTTTGTGTTTAGCCTAACATAACTTTCATAGCTGCAGAGGACCACCGGCCCAAAGCTTTGAGCGTTGCAGCTGGCACTTTTGATGCTGCTGTGGTAGCGGCGCCGATCCTGAAGGAGTGAGATGTATAGCGATCAGAAGGCAGCCCACAGCCTTGACACAGAAGTCGAAGTTTGCAGAACCAAGGACCAGACATGGCTTCCCCCGAATCCGTCATGAACAGCTCTCATTGGCATTGCAGATGGACGGCATGCAGATAACGAGACATGGAGGAGACAGACAAAGATCAGTGTTAGTTTCTGTTATTATCACAGACATACCTTGACCAAGACTCTGATTTTTAGTGTTTTAATTTAATGGTGAAAAGGTGAGCATCAAAACTAAGTCAAGTGGAAAGACAATGCGTGGGATTAAATGAACAAGTAAGAGTGCAGAATTCACAGTGGCTGGATAAAGTTCATGTGAACAGACAAGTACGTTCTATGTTGCTATGTAGTAGCATCATTTTAGCTATAGCATGAGGAACATAGTATAATCAGCATAGTATTAGTACCTTGACTGCAGTAGAATTAGTAGCACAATAAAATAGTAGCAGCAGTGTTAGCTGCAGTTAGCTTAGTAGTTTTGTCCGTCAGTACAATGAGTAGTACTAGAACTAGCAGCAGTATTTAGCAAGCATAACTTGAAGCAATGTTAGCAGAACATGTAAGTAACTTAGCAGTAGAATCGTAGGCTAGCACTTTTAGAACTGGCAGCAGCATTTAGTCAAAGCATGATTTGTATCTGTAATGTTAGCAAGTATAACTTGTAGTAGAATCAGTAGCTAACACTTTAGAACTAGCAGCAGCATTATCCAACATGATTTGTAGCTGTAATGTTAGCAAGTGTAAGTAGCTTATTAGCTGAATCACTAGCTTGCACTTTAGAACAGTATTTAGCTGTATACAATACCCTCTCTAATCAGTAAGAATACTTGGAGGACTCTAAGAGCGGCCCTCATCCAAGTTACTTCAACCTTGCATGGACCTCATGGTATCACACCACTAAGGCCTTAAACAAAGCTCCAGACATCCCCAAAACAACTGGTAAGGCTACTTCTTGGCCTTACACCTACAACTCATCTAACCCCTGCTCACTTTGCTAGGGTCGGATGACTCAGGGTTGAGGACAGAGTACAGCAACTTGCCATGGGCCTAAGAAGATTGCAATGGGTTAAGATACCCATGTACCTGCAAAAGTACTTCGTAAATGAATCCCACAGTCACAACACCAGAGGTAGCTCCACTGATTACAGCCAACCGACATTTGGCACAACGAGGGGTTAAATTAGTTCTCCTGCTATGCCACCAAAAGGTGTGAAGGATTGTAACACCCTACTCTCCTTCAAAATGCCCTAAAAGAGTACCTTCAGGAGGCTGCAATTCAAAACTAGCCCCTGTAAAGGTCATACCCTAGCCCCCCCTCTAATAAGTATTCAACAAAAGCCAAAGCATGATTGCTTAGCTGAAGTGTTAGCAACATGTTTGACAACACCACGCCTTCATTAAACGTTAGCAATAAAGCCATTTCCTGATCTCTTTAAATTCAACCGACTCATGTTTTTGTGAAGCAACCATTTGAAGCAACCATTACACATCACATTTCTGTGATGACATAATCTCTATTATACACTTTTATATGCACCCATTCCATGCCTTTATGTATATAGTCCGCATATCCATGTTGATATCGGACCCATTTCCTTTAATTATCCTGACCTTTCTTGACACAAAGATGGCGCATGAATGCCACCTTGACTCATCCCACCCCTACAGCAAGTATAGCTTAATTAGCTTTGCCTTACAAGAGCATAGGGGCAACATTAGAACGCAATCAAAAGCTTACATCTGACCAAGCACTGCAGCCAACACAGTATAATAGCCCATTACTTAATTGATTTACTTATTATTATTATATTTACCAACCTCCACTACATCTTAGAGGCAACTGAAACTGAGTAAATGATTTGACAACTCCAATGCCATTTAGCCTACATTGCAAATTAAGATTAGCCATTTAGCCTACATTGCAAATTAAGATTACCAGAAAACGTAGCTACATCAGATGGAAAATAGCTATAGCCCCCAATCAGCACATACTAGCTACAACATTAAATCGATTACCACAATATAATGAACAGTCTGCACACTATAGTCTACTTTTAATATAAACGTTTCCTGTGCACCATAATTCTCTTTACAGCATTGTTTTAAATGCATTCTCCTAGATTGAGATACTGCTGAATAAATCGCTATATAGCCTATATATTTTTTAACCACTGTAGACTTACTTGGAACATAATTAATTCCTACACTAGATACTTGGCATTATGCTGCTTTACTCAAGAAAAATCTGCATACTACTGCAACTGCAACACTAAAGCAAGATAAAAATAAATGACTATATTACTTATAACTGTTTTATAATAAGCAGACATGGCAACCCAAATGCGGTCCCATTGCCTGGAGGGAACGCACTAAGATTGGTCAATGAACTATACCAAGTTTGAAAACACAAGAGCACAACTAGCTCTTCATCCACAACTGTACTTCCCTATCCTACTCAAGATGACGGCCAGACTGAGCATTAACCGTTTCTAATCAGTACATTATATGAAACATAACAGTTGAGCAATGCACTGCATAAAAGTGACGCTAAGTAATGGTCCTCTCTGCTCACAGTCTGCAACACTGACTGCACAGTGTTGCCAAGTTTTGAGAGAGAAATCAGCCAGACTAGAAACATCCTAAAGAAGCGACTACTAGCCAAGAAAACTTGTCTTTAACCTGTATACATTGCCATACTTCTCCTTGTGCTGCTACCTTGACGTGGTGGAGAGGCTTGCGTGCCTCCGTGACTCAGAAGGCTATACCGGAGGGGGTTCATACCCTCAGCAGGTGCAACCATGCCGGGCAGGTTTCTAGAGTAGAGGCCGGACGAAAAGTGGCACCTGGCCCTCCAGGTTGGGGGTTGGGCGTGGGGCTAACACCCCTACCCCGTAAAACACTACTTTGTTACAGAAACGCCAACAAGAGATAAACAAGACATCAACACCTTGGCCCAGGGAAGAGAAGGGTCTTCGATAAGAAGGTCTATGACGCCATGTGGTGAAAGCCAGAAGTCTCTGGAAGCTACACGGCCGACCACCCTTCTTTCGACCAGGGCTACCCACATCGGTTCGTGGAACGTGAGAACCATGTACGAGACAGGGAAGACATTCCAAGTAGCAGCAGTGATGAGGAACTACAATCTCACGCTGCTCGGAATAAGCGAGACAAGATGGACACAGTCCGGACAGAAACGACTGCCCTCAGGAGAGATGCTGCTGTACTCCGGACACGAAGAGGACAACGCCCCCCACACCCAAGGAGTAGCACTGATGCTATCTAAAGCAGCACAGAGAGCGCTCATAGGCTGGGAAGCCCATGGTCCAAGGATCATCACCGCGTCCTTTCGAACCAAGAAGAAGAGGATCAATATGAACATCATACAGTGCTACGCTCCTACCAATGATGGTGAGGAAGCAGACAAAGACCAGTTCTACAACAGACTGCAGTCCATTATAGAAAATCACTCAGAGAGAGACATCACCATCCTGATGGGAGACCTTAATGCCAAGATGGAACGGACAACACGGGATATGAAGATATCATGGGAAGACATGGACTGGGGACCATGAATGAAAATGGGGAGAGGCTGGCGGACCTGTGCGCTATGAACAACTTGGTCATTGGCGGCAGTGTTTTTCCCCATAAAAACATCCACAAGGCCACCTGGGTATCGCCAGACCACATAACTGAGAACCAGATTGACCACGTCTGTATCAGTAAGAAATTCAGGAGGTCCATGCAGGATGTAAGAGTAAAGAGAGGAGCAGATGTGGCTTCAGACCACCACCTCGTCGTAGCCAGCCTGAAGCTGAAGTTGAGAAAGAACTGGATGTCGGCACACACAACACGACACAGGTACAACACAGCTTTCTTGAGAGACCCCAGCAAGCTGGAAGAGTTCAGAGTAACACTCAGCAACAAGTTCCAAGTTCTACAGGAGCTGTTGGAAGAGGACGAATGCAACCTGGAGAGCAGGTGGAAGGGGATAAAAGAGGTAGTAACATCTACCTGCCAGGAAGTGCTTGGCCCCAAGAAGCACCAGCACAAGGAGTGGATCTCAGGAGACAGTCTGCGAAAGATCCAAGAGAGGAGAGAGAAGAAGGCGGCAGTGAACAGCAGCCGGACAAGAGCAGAGAAGGCCAAGGCACAAGAAAGGTATGCAGAAGGAAACAAGCTAGTAAAGAAGAGCATCAGAGCGGATAAGCGAAAGTATATGGACGACCTGGCAACAGAGGCAGAGCAAGCAGCAAGAGGGGGGAATATGAGAGAACTGTACAACATCACCAAGAAGCTGGCAGGAAAGTACAGCAAACCAGAACGACCTGTGAAGGACAAGGAGGGAAGACCGATAACAACCGGAGATGAGCAACAGAAGAACAGATGGATGGAGTATTTTGAAGAACTTTTAAACCGGCCAGCACCACAGAACCCACCAGACATCACACAGGCTGACACAGACCTACCCATAGCCTGCAACACCCCAACCATGGAAGAAATTAGGAAGGCTATCAAACAGCTGAGAAACGGAAAGACCGCAGGACCAGACAACATCCCCGCGGAGGCACTAAAGTCCGATCTAGAAACTACAGTGAAGATGCTCCACCCACTCTTCAGGAAGATATGGGAGGAAGAAGAAGTGCCAGGAGATTGGAAAGAGGGCTACCTTATCAAGATCCCAAAGAAAGGCGATCTTAGCAATTGCGCAAATTATAGAGGGATCACATTGCTATCAGTGCCAGGGAAAGTTTTTAACAGAGTCATCTTGAACAGGATGAAGGACCTCATCGATGCACAACTCCGCGATGAGCGAGCTGGTTTCCGCAAGGACCGATCCTGCACAGATCAGATTGCAGCGTTGCGCATCATCGTGGAGCAGTCGATAGAGTGGAACTCACCCCTGTACATAAACTTTGTGGACTATGAGAAAGCTTTTGACAGCCTAGACAGAGAGACCCTCTGGAAGCTTCTCCGACATTACGGGGTGCCGTCAAAGATTGTTTCCATCATCAGGAACTCCTATGAGGGACTGACATGCAAGGTGGTCCACGGAGGGCAGCTCACAGAGGCTTTCCAAATGAAGACAGGGGTCAGACAAGGTTGTCTGCTCTCGCCTTTTCTCTTCCTGCTGGCCATTGACTGGATAATGAAGACCTCCACAGCACAGAAAAGGTACGGGATTCAGTGGACACCTTGGACGCAACTGGACGACTTGGACTATGCCGATGATTTGGCACTACTGTCGCACACCCATCAACAGATGCAGGAGAAGACCAACAACGTGGCATCCACCTCGGCGCAAATGGGACTCAACATTCACAAAGGAAAGACCAAGGTCCTGAAGACCAATGCAGCAAACAACACCAACGCAATCACGCTGGATGGCGAGCCATTGGAAGAAGTCGAAGCCTTTACCTACCTTGGCAGTGTTATTGACAAGCAGGGGGGCACAGATGCTGATGTTAGAGCACGAATTAGGAAAGCACGTGTAGCATTCGTCCAATTACGGAACATCTGGAGCTCAAAGGAACTGACTACCAACACCAAAGTTAGATTCTTCAACACCAACGTGAAGGCAGTCCTCCTATACGGAGCAGAGACGTGGAGAACGACAGCTGCTACCACGAGGAAAGTGCAAGTTTTCATTAACAGCTGCCTACGGAAGATCCTCCACATCCGATGGCCAGACACCATCAGCAACGTTGAACTCTGGCAGAGAACAAACCAACTGCCCGCAGAAGAAGAAATAAAAAATAAAGAAACGTAGATGGCGCTGGATAGGCCACACCCTGCGAAAGCCTGCAGATACCATCATCAGACAAGCCCTAACATGGAACCCGCAGGGCAAGCGGAAAAGGGGTCGGCCAAGAAACACCTGGCGGAGAGACCTGGAGGCAGACACCAAGACCATGAAGATGACCTGGAACCAACTGGAGAGAACAGCTCAAGACAGAGATGCCTGGAGATCGCTTGTTGACGGCCTATGCCCCAGAAGGGGTAGCAGGCGTAAGTAAGTAAGTAACATTGCCATAACCTCACCCACTTTACTCCAGAACCTGTGACAGTTGAGTATGAACTACATTGACTGTAGCACTGAGCACATGACAAGGTCCCTCTGGGACCATGTGGCATAGTAGGCCTATCAGGTTCCTTGCACCCATGCGTGGGCATAATATTTTAACCATTAACAAACGGGGTCATACCTATGTTCCCCGGACCTATGTTCCCCCACTAAGGTTATGGTTAGGTTTAGGTTAGGTCCTATAATCCCCTGATTATTAATTTCCCCCTCAATCATCATCCTAAAGTCCTCATAATGTTCTTTTACCATGATAACGATTTGCAAACTGTTTTGAATATCATGAACGTTTTAACAACAAAATTACAGATTAATCTGGGGGTCCTTCACATGGACTGGTTTAGTCAACATAATTTTCTTAAGTGATTTAACAGAAAACAAACACAAGTCACTTATAATAAGCCGACATGGCAACACTGATTTTGACAGCGCTAGTCCTTCAGACGCGCACCAAACACACCAAACACACTGTTCTTCTATACTTGAGAGGACTTGAACTGACTTCCAATCCTTGCCTTATTTATGCCCACAAATGACTCGACAGCCTTGATAAATGAATAGAATGCACATACTCTGCATTAAAGCCTGACCACTGAATGATTATAAAATAAATAGAATATTGACCTGGATTCTCGACATGAAGAACAGCAGGGAAGCAGTCAAGCAGCGCAGCAGCTGGCCAAGGTTTCATCTCGGAATAAGCAGCACCCGGGTGACGTGATCACTTTTTTTTCTTAACAAACAATTGCGATTTCAGTGTAAATTACCGCACCACGGTAATGCCAAAGACAAGAACAAAAGCTGCTCCTTGGTCTCGGCTACAGATGGTCTACCTGTGCGAGTTCTTCTAGCCAGATCAAACTTTCTGTCTCACCAAGATTGTATCAAAGCAGAGCATTTGATGCATATATTAGCCTGCTCAGTGGAGTCCGTATTTGAGAAGCCATTTGAGCAGCAATTTTAGCAACAGCAATGAACAGCAGCGCAGCAGCAACAATGGTGTGTGTGCAGCAAAACAAGCAGAATAAGAAGTGCAACCTTCCAGCTTAAATAGAGCGGTCTGAGAATGAGATGAGTGTGAATGGATGAGTGGATGTGTACGTGGAGCTGATGTGGTCCAATAGTAGGCCATGCTCACTGCACTGAGTTCCCTGACAGAACTTGCTCTGCGCATGTCTGTGACAGGCGCGACGCTCATTTTTCCTATTAAATTAGACATCTCCGTAGCCTTACTGATCAATAACATATTAGACTATGCCCAGTAGAACCTGTACTGTATATACTGGTTCAATGCTGTAAGTGCAGAAACTTCAAGGTTCAAATCTTCCTCTGTATTATGCAGCGCTACAATATAGAACAATAAGTTCCTTATTATTTTAATATGATTTTTTAAGTATTTAGATATTGACAGCCATGAACCACAGAAGAGAGAAATTGAAAAGCTCCAACAACTAGCCTGTAACTATCTGAACTAAACAAACAACACATTCTAGTCACACAGTGTTTTTGAACACATTACAACCACAGAACGTTTCCAGAGCCAAGGTGGTTAAGAACAACCTTAAAATGCTACTATTTGAGCGTTTGCTGATGTTACATGATTTTTTTTCCATGCTTGTGTTGTCCTGCTTGAGATGAATTGTACAGACTTTTTCTGCTTTAACGCCTTGTTTTGTTTTTAATCTCACTGTTAAAGCACTTTGTGAGACCTCTCTGTGAGAAGTGTTATATAAATAAAATGCACTTACTTATTTATTTACATACTACCAGGTTTCCATCAGGCTACCATTAAACTGTTGAACAAGGCCTGAACACCACCTGCTGGCCTGCCACACTGGATGACTTTCGTATCGCTCCAACGAGTCATCAAAACTGCAGAGAGGATTATTGGATCAGATCTCCCTGCCATGGACACAATCTACACACAGCGCTGTAGGAGGAGAGCACAGAGCACATCCTGCTCCCACAGTAACAGAGCAAGCAGACTTTTACTATCAGCAAACTTTGCAGACATAAATCTTTATTTTAAATCTTTATCTCCTAATAGTTAGGATGGGTAAATGCAGAGGATATATTATATTTCACATAATTATTTGTTAATATAAAGTGACATACAATGTGCAGGGCGCTCTGACAAAAAATACTGGATGCTGAGAGAGTTGAAATGCTATGTAAGCTATACATGTCACTGGGAAGATAAGGGTTCCAATGTGTCTTTAACATAGATATTTCATGGCAGAAAAATGCCCCCCCAACACACACACACACACGCACGCACGCACGCACGCACACACACACACACACACACACACACACACACACGCACACACACACACACACGCCGTGTAGATTTAAAACGACTTTAAATTCACACCTCAACAAAGTTTACAAAGACTCCCGACTCACACCAGGGAATTAACATAGGAATGAGCCTAGATGCATATCAGTTGTCCATTGTGTGACCTGTAGTGTAGGTGTTAAGCGACGAAATAGAGTGCAACCACCTTCCAATTCAGCATTGCAGCACTGACACACACACACACACACACACACACACACACACACACACACACACACACACACACACACACACACACACACACACACACACACACACACACACACACACACACACACACACACACACACACAGAAGAAGAAGAAGAACAAAAGGAAAAGAAGAAGAACAGAAACTTCTTGCTAAGTGAAAAGTAGCTCAGAGTTGTACTTCCTGTTTTTAGGAACACAGAAACAGGTCCTTGTGTAGCCGGTCTATTCCAGGAAAAAAACTGTTTTCCTATTAAATTAGACATCTCTGTATCCTTATTGACCAAGTGCACGTACTTGTCATACTGGCTTAATGCTGTAAGCGCAGAGACTTCAAGGTTCATATCCTCCTCTGTATTATCATGCAGCGCTGCAATAAAGAACTTAGTTACTTATTATTTTAATATGATTTAGATATTGGGTGTACTGCCCTCATTGAAGTGTTAGGCAACAACAATTAGGCAGCCAGCCAAACTCCATTCAAAAAAGAGACAGGAGTCAGGGATTGGGCGTCTTGCTCCTTTTTTACTGATCTTTGTCAGGAGTGAAAATACAATACAGTTACGATAAGCATGATGTATACAGGCATCAAAAGGCAATCAAATAATTGTCATCACAGCATTTCAATAAACATAAAACTTACAAACAATGCTTCTTCTGTAGTGTTAAACCGCACAGCCAACATCTCTCTGCACAACAAACATTTTTCTGCCTTCTCTCCCTCTCACATGTGCAGACTGATTACCCCTCAATTGCTAGTTACACAGGTGATACAATCAAGGAAAGTGGGTCAGAAACAGGCACACAAAATCCTTCAAAATAAAACAGACAATAGCCTGGAAGGCAAAACATTGGGTTTGACAGCCATGAACCACAGAGGAGAGGAATTGAAAAGTTCCGACAACTAGCCTGTGTATCTGAACTAAACAAACAACACATTCTAGTCACACAGTACATTTGAACACATTACAACCACAGAACGTTTCCAGAGCCAAGGTTAAGAAAAACCTTAAAACGCTACTATTTGAGCGTTTGCTGATGTTACATTATTTTATTTCCATGCTTGGTGTTGTCCTGCTTGAGATGAATTGTACAGGCTTTTACTGCTTTAACACCTTGTTTTGTTTTGAATCTCACTGTATGTAGAGCACTTTGTGAGTAGCCTGGTTTCAGACGAATCTGCCATTGCAAAAACACAATTGCCTTCGGCAGATTAGGTCTGGCCCCTCTCAACAGAGATTGGATTTATCTCCCTCCGAAGTTGTGAAGGACCAATCAGGGCCCAGTATGCAAATATTAGGCCAGTTTATCGCCAAAGACATTTTTTGAATTTTCCCCTCAGAAATGCAGGTTCCACACAGAGATTCCAGACTAATATCTATGCAGTGATACACACACACACACACACACACACACACACACACACACACACACACACACACACACACACACACACACACACACACACACACACACACACACACACACACACACTACCAGGTTTACATCAGGCTACCAGTAGATTGTTGAACGAGGCCTGAACACCACCTGCTGGCCTGCCACACTGGATGAATTTCCTTTATGTTGGACTGCTTTTTCTATGTTGGATTACCTTCAGAAAGGTGGATTACGTTACTTACTAGATTCCTTTATGCAGATTATTTTCCTTTGGTGAATTATTTCACTTATGTGGCCAACTTTCCTTTTTGTGTCCCAGGGTCCCCAGCTGAACTTTTTACACCTTATTATAGACTGATAATTAGAATAATGTGAACATAGAATAACATGTCAATAGTTGAATCATAAAAACCTAACATAGAATAAGTCAGCAGTTTAATATGAATGATAAAGGCAAGATCAATTCTGAAGAAAGTGTTGGACTTCGAAAGTGCCGATTGCAGCACCAGTTTCATGTAGGCTACGTAGATTTCTGTTCACTTCTGCTTTTTCTCAGTTCCCTGTTGGCTGGAAACACCAAGTTCCCTTTCTTCACCCTACGCTGTTGCTGACGAGAGAACATTGTGAGAAATCTTTCCCATGGTACATGTGATAGGATTCTGAAGTTGCTGATTAATATGACTTTATGAAAACAGACACATTGATGTCTCATTTCATGGCTCTGCCTCTGATCCTATACTTTCATAATTATGACAAATGAAAATTAAAACATTTCACTAACCAGAGCCCCCATGGCCTAGTGGTTATGGTGCATGCCGCATATAGTCTAGGCTCAGATGTAGCCTAACAGCGAGTTGCGGGTGCGATTCCCAAGCCTGGGGACCTTTGCTGCGTGTCACTCCCCGTATCTCTGTTCCTTGTCATTCTCAACTGTACTATCCAATAAAGGCAGAAAAGCCCCAAAAATATCTTTTAAAAAAAGATCACTTTAAGTTGGCCTATCCAAATGTGATCCTTTCGGCAGCATTCAGAGTACATGTTACAGTTCCTGAGAATTCTTTACAAAGGGTGCTGTTCCTGTATGATATGACCATTTCACAACAAATATGCTGATGTATTTTTTATTCATGCTTCTTGGTAACTTTTTTTAAAATACATGGGTGGAACAAACCAAAATGAGGAAGAATTGCACAGACATAAAAGACCACACTTTTCTTGTGTTCAGTGCGTTGTGAAGAGTTGGACCAAGATAACTGCAAGAAGAGTTCAAGTCACAAAGGTAGAAATGGCTGTAGATGGACATTATGACCACTTTGAACTCCAGGATCAAGACAATCAAATTCACGATGATAGTGAGACCATGACTACTACTCTGGAGAAAGAGCTACAGAAGAAACTCCAGTCTGGTAAGAGATGTTACTACTAGTATCACCATGAAAAACGTAAAAAAAAAACATATTTTTCTTACTCTGTGTGTGTGTGTGTGTGTGTGTGTGTGTGTGTGTGTGTGTGTGTGTGTGTGTGTGTGTGTGTGTGTGTGTGTGTGTGTGTGTGTGTGTGTGTGTGCGTGTGTGCATGTGTGTGTGTGTGTGTGTCCTCCAGACATAAGACGGTACAAGCGGGTTGGAGTCGGTGTTGGATTGCTTTGTGCTGTTCTAGCTCTCCTCAACGTTGTTCTCCTGGTGTATCGCTGTAAGACAAGTTTACTCATGTATTATATCCCTGCTGTCTGGCAGGAACCAACTAACTCCAAAATGTTAATTTTTCAGGAAATGAAAAAAAGTGGAGTTAGGAGTTTTGTTCATCATTGATAAGAACAGCTGAATGGACCTCCAAGCTCACAATGGGATTGGAGGTCAAAAGGGGGTGGAGCCTGGAGTCAGCAAAACCAGCTAACTCCGGTGGACTGGAACATTTGAGAATCCAATGGAGTTAGCTGGTTTTGTCAGAAGCGCTTTTTAATGCTTTTCATTGGTTCAATATTTGTTTTACCAACACACAGACGTAAAGGGTGTTCAATGGCCCTGATTTATGGAAAAAAATGCAAAAGCATCAAAATGGAGTTAGCTGGTTCCTGCCGGACAGCAAAGAAATTTTCCTTACAATGTTTTAGATATAAATGATGAAACAAAAGGGTTGTTTTCAATACACTAGCTGATACCTCATACGATAACTTATATATGGAATAGTTGTAGCCTCGCGTGGCCAGACAATATCACACGACACACTGCGTGGATATTAGTCTGGTCCCTATCAACGATAGAAAAAATTCCAAGGGGCGGTTACAAAAAGATCCAAACGGACTCTATTGGTTAGACCTAAACCAATCAGAGCAGTGCTTCCTTGTTCACGAACTAATCAGAGCAGTGCTTCCTTGTACGTCATTGCTCCAAATAAGGTGATAAGCCCGCCCACATTTGGATACTGGGCCCTGGTTGGCTCCACACCACTGCGGAGGGAGAGAAATGGAATCTCTATGGAGGGGGGCCAGACCTAATCTGCCGAGGCCTAAAGTGCGATGCGATTTTGCAAAGGCAGATTCGGCTGGAACCAGGCTAGAATAGTTGACCTATATAATAAGTGGAATAGTGGACCTCCCAATACGCTAATATTGTTTCACTACAGATCAGTCCAGCAAAGTCGACAAAGTCCAAACTGTGTTACAAGACACGAACAACAACCAGACTGGAGAGATTGACCAACAACTGTTCACCAGTTGCAAGCAATTACAGAAGACGCTCGGTCAGTGAGACATCATGTTTTTATTCACTGTTATATCATGTTGTTCATCATTGTCTCCGCCAGGCCGAAAGGCATGGCGAGAGAGTATGTTTTGCACCCTGTTCGTCTGTCCATCCGTGTGTCTGTGTGTGTGTCCCTCCGTCTGTGAACAGCTAATCTCCCGCACCGTTGGCTTGATCGCAGCGAAACTGTGCACACACACTCCTTGGATGCCAATTCAGAACCTCTGCCATTTTTCACATGGGCCTGTTATAGCGCCACCAGGAGGCCGCTTTTGGCAAAACGCATTTTTTTTTACATTACTGGTACAGATGTTGTCCAAACGTCACATAAATCGGTACACAGTATCCCAATTAGTCATTAAGCGAAACGGGTCTTTCAGATTTTTCATGTTCCATCCTGATTGGCTAGAATGGCTTCCAAAGTTTGCAGGAGTGCTCCGTTTTGAACAAAATGCCTCAAATCCTGAACACAGCATGCAATTTCCGTCAAAGGCAGAGGAAGAACTTGAAAATGTTCAAATCAGCCTCATGGTGGTGCTATAACAGGCCAATTTGTGTTCTTACCTATAACTGCACCGATCTGTGTAAAACGTTGTATGTGCACTCCTTAGAAGCCAAGGAAAAAACGTTGCCCTGCATTTTTCGCATCTGCCTTTTATAGCGCCACCAGGAGGCCAACTTATGTAAAACACATTTTTGGATATTACTCCTTTAGATTTTATCCAAATTTCACGTAAATCGGTACACTTGATCTCTGTAGTCACGTGATCAAGACGGATCTGTTAGCTTTTTCATATTCCATCTTGATTGGCTAAGATTGGTATCTAAAGTTTGCAGGAGTGGCCCGTTTTGAACAAAATGCCGCAAATCATGAACGCAGCGTCCGATTGCGGTGAAACTTTGCATGCACATTCGCACTACGTTGAGGAACAAATGCCACCATTTCAACATTGCCCTATTATAGTGCCACCAGGAGGCCAATTTTTAAAAAACATTCTTTTTATATTACTCCTACAAATGTTGTCCAAACATCACGCAAATCGGTACATATCTCTTTAGTCAATGCCCACACTAACCTACCTGACCTGGCGGAGACCTGTGCTCCGAGGAGCTTTTTTCATACATTTTAACTTAATGAAAGAACAGCGGTTAATTTAATACTAATTATGTTGCTAGAAACACCCGGATGGCTGAAATTTGGTAGAGGTTGTTATTAGATCTCTACTGAGAAGAAAACCTGGGAGGAGAGCAGACAGTGGTGTAGAGACAGACAATCTGACCTGATTGTCATAAGCAGCACAGAAAAACAGGTATGTTGTGGTGTGTGTGTGTGTGTGTGTGTGTGTGTGTGTGTGTGTGTGTGTGTGTGTGTGTGTGTGTGTGTGTGTGTGTGTGTGTGTGTGTGTGCGTGCGTGCGTGCGTGCGTGCGTGCGTGCGTGCGTGCGTGCGTGCGTGCGTGCGCGTGTGTGTGCGCGTGCGTGCGCGTGTGCGCGTGCGTGCGTGTGTGTGTGTGTGTGCACATGTACATTAGTCCACTATTTCAAGACACACATCTATTGGACAGTTTGTACATCTGCAATCTGGGTGCCCATCGTCAAATAAAAAGGGAAAACAGCGCCCTCTGATGTTTTTCACTTTTGCATTTGGCTCTGGGGGGGGGGATTAACTAGACACATGCTCACTGGAAACCGGGGTTTGGACATGCCTTCAGCCCTCTACTTCCGGTGGTGCGCCTATGTTTTCATTCCCACTAACAATATTTCTCCACGGAACACTAACACCATTTCTCCCAAAGAACATGGATCGTTTTGGTTATAAGCCCACTTGTTTCTATGATGAAAGAACAAGTTAAAATGTATCTAACTTTCTGCGGTTTTGTCTGCTCCGAGGACGCTATTGTTAAATCAGTTTCGTTTTTTTCCAGTGGGAAGCGAGCCGCACACATGTAAATCCCGCCCACTACATTTGATTGGGTAAAGTGTGGCCTGCTTCCTGATCTGAAGGCACGCCCACTTGTAGCCAATGTGCATAGGTTCTCAACACAGCTCCCGACAGATTCAAGCGCAGCTATGAATCTGTTCTTGAGAGATTAGTACATCTGTAACCAGCTGTTTTTTTCTGTCCAGGACTTTGTTGAACTTGTAGACAAGAGAGTGTGGCTGGGTTTGACCGACAGAGACGAAGAAGGAAGATTCCAGTGGGTAGATGGAACACCACTGACCACACCAACGTAAGACTGATCATCTTCATTTTGCCTTCATTCCAATAAATGGTATTATATGTTATTATAGAATACAAACCTACTACACTGTGGCAAGTCATTATAGGCTGAAATCAAAAATCTAATGTATTTAGTTTTTACAATAATTATAATAACAATACATCAGACTTATATAGCGCTTTTCTTAGTACTCAAAGTCGCTTGTGAAACCAGCTCAAAATAAACCATTTCATTTAGGAGCAAAAAAATAAGTTAAAAGGCTAAAAACATTAAGCTAAGACTAAGGAGCAGAAGGGGAGATTTGGTTTGAGTTAGGTGGTGAAAGCAAGTCTGAAAAAGTGGGTTTTGAGGGAGGCTTTGAACACAGCAAGAGTGGGGCCAGCTTTGATGTGATGTGGGAGTGGGTTGAAGGCATGGATGAGTGTCTCTGCTGCAGTTTGGGATGATACAAGTTCACAACACATCACAATGTGACGTATTGTGAGCTTGTAGATCAGCTAATTTTACAATGAGTATACTGTAGGTGTGGCTTGGACGCAAAAACACTGAGAATATAATAATGTATAAAAACAAAATATTTAGAGTGAAAAACCCTCCTTGTAAAGGTATTGTAATGAATTCAATGTAACTACTTCTAGTACTGAGTACTGACTGCCTGGTCAGCCTTATAACGCTACACCAGATGAATACTGTGTTGACTTTTATGATGGGTCTCAACCTGACATTCCTCAAAGAAGATGGAATTAGTCTTATTTTAAATGTGGTGTCCCTATTTTATGGAAGTCATAAAATAGTGCTTATTTGTTTACTGAAATATTTATGACATTGTTAAAGGTGGCAGAACTAGCCAATCTACAAGCTTGCAAAACAATGCCATGCAACGTGTCGTGAGCTTGTAGATCGGTTAATTTCACTATGAATACTGGTGTGGCTTGGACACAAAATGTTTGAAAACCACTGAATATAGAATTAGTATAAAAAGATAGATTTAGACAGAGTGAAAAAAACATTCTTGTAAAAGTATTGTATTAATTACATGTTCCTACTTCTCCAGGTACTGGCTCCCTGGTCAGCCTGATTTTGAAGACAACAGGTACTATAATGCAGATTCAGACTGTGTCGAGTATTATGATGCGTCTCATTCTTCCTTTTCTAAAAGAGGATGGAACGACATACCGTGTTCTGGTGTCACCTACTGGATCTGTGAAAGAGTCGTGTGCTGAAACCATCATGTTCACAATGTTTCAGTTAGCTGGTGTGTTGGTACAGCTACATGATGGCTGTGTTTACATGTGGTAGTTTGTGTGTTTGCTTTGGTTTGTCTGCCTTGCAGTTCTACCCAATATGCACTGTACATTATATTACAATTTATATTGATGTTTTCACTATTTAGTTAAAGGGGAGCATAATATTAATAGAACCTGTTCCATTTTAATATTTCATGTTTCATTATGCATCTATTTCACACATTTCTGGCATTTTCCCTCTTTCTTTTTTCATTAACCAGCCCTATTTTATTGATAGATTATTCAAAGAAATTTGATCTGCAAGCCCACGCATACCTTGTATACCAATTTAAATTCAAAGTTGTTCTATTGTTTAGGATATCTTTTTAAAAATATTAAAAATGTAAGAAAAAAAAGTAAAGAAGTGTGATTCCAGTGTGAAAGTGGTTCTTGAATGTTTGCTATGAGGAGATCTTCATTATTCTTGTTTGATTCCCTTGAATCAGTTTTTCTCTTTATCGTTTTAATGTAAAACACTTAGCTGCATGTTTTATATGAAATGTGATATACACATACAATATATGATGATGATGATGATGATGATGTAAATGTACGTTTACACCTCAAAATCCGTTTTTTGTTGAAAACTTCTGCTGAGATGAAATGATCATTCCATAGGCAGAGAGAGGACCCTATACTGAGCATGTGCACAAGAAGTCTCACCCCTCTAGCTTATTTCTAATTAGAATTATTGAGTGTGTTACTTTTGCCCCCTGTTACTTTTGTCCCCAGTCTCCCTAGGCAGAAATTATTTTGAATGTAACAAGCATTCTGATAGGATGAGAACATAGACTAAGGCAGGATTAATCAGCAGTAGAGAGTAGAGTTAGGCAGATATAAGTAAAGGCAGACAAACATGACTTATAGAAAAAAATTGTGTGTTGACTTAGGCACTTTTTGAAGAAGTTAAAAAGTTTCAAAAATATGACTTAGGCAATTATGCTGAGGCCAACGGTATGTAATATTTTAAGTATTAGATCATGGACCTTATTAGCAATTATGGAAACTAGAGCCGATCCGACTGATATGGCCATATATATATGGCTTTGTGGCCATATATGGAGCTGAGTGATTTGTTTGTGCCTGCTATTTTTGCCAGACCCAGGGGGTCAGGCCTACATGTGGCTTTGTCGGCCCCCTTTTGCTATCGTTTTCGTCCATATATGGACGAAAACGTTTTCTTACATGTCCCTCTTTTTGATTGGCCAAGCTTAGCGTGACGTAGTTTAGAAACCATTCAGATTTCCGGCCATTCAGATTTCAACCACTAGGGGTCTGGCAGTACCAGGTCCCCTGGTTCCCTTGTTACCATAGTTTGGGTTCCGGGGAGACCGGGATCAAATGTATCTCTTGGGTCTCAAGCTAAAATGTTTGGGAACCACTGTCCTATAACACCTGGTTCTAATCAGCAGATGTTTGAATGATAGTGTGTTTGTCAGAGTTTGTGAACCTAACCTCTCTGTTCTTTGACTTCTGTCAGGAGAGTAGTGTCCCTGTTTAATTTCACTCCTCACATATTTAGTTTTGTCCAGGTCGAAGCGTTGGTTATCATTAACACATTAAGATCTGAAGCTGATTCTAAAAAAGTTTGGTCTGGGGGTCCCCAGACCACACTCCGAGAACCACTGCTCTAAAGATATGATAATATTAAATATGTATGTACAACTGTAGAATTGAAGAAACTTCGAGAATAAATTATTTTTGCAGAAACATGTCACACTTAAGAACTCAAAGACCCTAAGACACTCTAAGATTGCTCTTCAGTGTGCGTAGATTCTGTTCTTACCGAAGAACAGATCACAGCTAGAAAACATTGGTGATGGAACTGTTTTTTCCTTATCACCCACACAAAGTACCAGACACTTTATAAAGGCGACAAAGAAAATTCAGCCGGAGACAAGCAGCCATTTGGTTATAAATATTATATTCAGACAGAGAGACTGGGAAGGTTACAGTATCACAGGTATGGTAGGCATCATCGGTCGTGTCTCTCTGAAGTTGAACAGAGAAAGCATTGGATTTTAACAGCGCCCGTTAACATAAACATATGACATCATGGAAGACAGATCAAGCGTCCAGCCGTCGGAGGTGTAATCCTGCCATTGGTGGAGAGTGATGATGCTAGTTGTCGTCAGATGAAGATGTTGAAGATGAGGATGGTAGATGATGATGATGGGTGTGACAGTTTATCTTTGGACAAACAGCGTCCACATGTCTCAAACAACACGTTGACCTCGGCTCTGACCGGTCACTGGTCAGTGGTGACTTCGTGACACTGAAAGAAGGGTTATGCATTGGAGAAGAACACAGAGATAGTGTTCTCAAAACATTTCCATATTGACATAACTTGAGGAGCCAACAGATAGCCACAGAAAGCCTGTAGCTAGTTTGACCTGGTATGAGAGACAGGAGAATAAGAGAATAGACTAGAGTACATGACTGATTTAGGCCAATATGACACCATTATATTAAATTGACATTTAAAGCAGGTTTAGGACACTAGACAAATTATGATCAATCAAGATTAACTCTATCAATTGGAGTATACCAACATCTAAAAAACTTCTTAAGTGGGTTTAAGACTAAATTTCCTCTTAAGAACGGTTGCTGCATGAGGCCACATTTAAACTGATGCTAGGTTCATTGTTTACCATATAGTTTCAATGTGCAGGTTATTCTTTTGATAGTATATATTGTTTAGACTGATGCTAGGTTATTGGTTCACCTGTGATCCTATAGTTTTTTGAGGCTCTACACACTGTCTCTTCTGCATTCTAGAGTTTAGAGATTACCTTGCTTACTGTAAGTCGCTCTGGATAAGAGCGTCCGGTAAATACTTAAATTGTAAAAAGCATTTTGTGGTTAGACTAGTACCAAAGCTTTAATGGACGTCACCACTATAACAACATTAATGGTTGTTACCACAGTTAAAAGCACAAGGCCTATATTGTTGTTAAATCCAAGAGCATTAATGGTTGGTACCACATGAAACTTTCAGCTGCTGCATTCATCATTTTTGACAAAATGTGTGTCATGCACAGAATGGGAATATGGTTGAGCGAAGTGGTGTAAAGTAACTACTGTTAGTACTCAAGTAGCTTACTGTACTTAAGTGCAATTTTGAGGTATTTTTACTTTACTGGAGTATTTCCAATTTGCAGTACTTTTACTTCTACTCCACCACATCTCAGAGGCAAATATTGTACTTTTACTCCACTACAATTATTTGAAAACTTTAGTTACTAGTTACTTTGTAGATTTTGATTATTATTACAAAACATACATCTGCTGATCACCCACAACTGCATAAATGGACATGCCCCTCCCTACCTACAGAAATTAATTAGGCCCCCACAAGATTCCACCCGCACCCTCAGATCTACGAGCAGATTCCTCCTCGATGTCCCTGGTACAAATCTACGTACTATGGGTGACCGGGCCTTCTGCTCGGCAGTGCCGCGCCTGTGGAACAGCCTTCCTATTGACCTGAGAGCACCACAGACCCTGGACTCTTTTAAAATAGGCCTGAAAACGTTTTTGTTTCAGAGGGCATTTTCGTGTTGAATTGTTGTTTAGTCACATCTGTTTTTAAATCCTGCTTTTTAACTTTATATGATTGATGATGTTTTACCATGCATGTGGCACTCTGAGATTCCTTGTGAATGAAAAGTGCATTACAAATAAAATGTATTATTATTATTATTATTACATACATTAACCACTTCAGCCATATACATTTCAGCCATTTGAAAATTGCAGATCCACAAGCTCACAATGCGTCACATTGTGAGCTTGTAGATCTGCTATTTTCAAAAGATTTTTATACATTTCATACATTAAAACTTGTGAAATGGGACATTCTGCATAATGAGTGCTTTTAATTTTGGTACTTTAAGTACTTTTTGATACCAATACTTTTGTACTTTTACTCTGTAAATGTTGAAATATAAATATATAATATTATTCATTTATGTTCATGGTTTTATTCTCATTTTTAACGCAATGGTTTTATTACTATGCACAGAATGACCGGAAGTGCCCTAACCGTTCCATAAATCCAATTGGTCGAGGTCCGAGTCACTCAACCCGAGTTCTGGCCATAGACTGTATAAATGAAGTTCTGGCCAATCCGTGACAGTTAAGCATCAAGTTACGTCACAGCCTTGTCGTCACCCCGCCCCCTTTCTTCGCCCCGCCCCCGTGCTTGCAATCTTGCAGAGAGACGACCAGTGTTGCCATGTCTGCTTATTATAAGCGACTTTTGGCTTGTTTTTCTGTAAAGTCGCTTGTAAGTTAATGGCAGTGGTGGAAAAAGTATTCACATTTTTCACTTAAGTAAACGTATCAATACTGCAATTTAGAAATACTCTGTTACAAGTAAAAGTACGGAATTCAAAAAATAATTAAAACATCTTTTGACAATTAGCTGATCGCACACTCACAATGCGTTGTGAGCTTGTAGATCTGCTATTTTCAAAAGATGTGTATACATTTTATACATTTGAAAACTTGTGAAATGGGACATTCTGCATAATGAGTAGCCTACTTTTACTTGTGGTACTTTAAGTACATTTTGATGCCAATACTTTGTACTTTTACTGCAGATGAGTGAGGCTGGGCCTGGGACCGAGGCTACTTTTACTTAGGAAAATTCTGAATACCGGACTTGTACTTGTAACAGAGTGTTTCTTACATTGCAGTATCGATACTTTTACTTAAGTACAGAATGTGAGTAGCCTACTTCTTCCACCACCACTGGTTTTCATAGACCTGGTTGCTTATTTCTCTCGCAGAATCCGGCAACACTGGAGACGACGCAGCAGTGTGTGTGTGTGGGATTATTTCATGGTTTTGGACTCACAGATCGTGCTCGTATTGCTCGTGCGCGCCTCTCAAACAAACACGATGCGGTCGCAATTCATCCGAGCGACGACCTGCACCTTATCATTATTGTGCAGGGAAATAAACGGATGAATGATACAGCTTGAGCCTGTTTCTTTTATATAATAAAAGCCCACCATCACCACAAAGCCGTGACGTCACCGTGACCGTTATTTTTTTTATTGTAAAGGGAAAAATAACGGTCCTGCCGACCGTTATGATCCAACAACCATGTCTGGGAATAATTACTACAAGGGTCATGAGGTCAGCTGTTGCATTAAATACTTCATCTTCGGATTCAACATTCTGTTCTGGGTAAGTAGGTCAATATATTCTTCTATGTCAGTGCATTCTTTTTATCTATTTTTTTTATTTTTTATTGACAAAATATCAACATTTACAATTACAAATAACAGAGACAAAATTACAATACTGGGAAAAAAATCTAATAAAAAACAAAAAAATCTAATAAAATAAGCTTGAGGTTTTAGACTTTATAGGCAATAGTATTCATCACAGATTATAGTGGTCAATATAATGGTGGGGTGACGTTGTTATTATCATTAGGCCCCAAATCCACCACACACAAATGCTATTATTTAGATTTCTTGAATCTATAATGATCTTGGATTCGTTTTTCTAAAATGTTCAAACATAGCAGATGTGCAAGCTTCATGCGGCGCTGTGAGCTTGTACATCTGTTATTTGCTATTTTTTTAGGACCTCTGTTCTAAACCACTGTTCTGAATCCTAACAGTTTTTTTGAAAAACGTATGTTGCTATAAATAGGCCTAAAAGCTGTGATGCTGCATTCATACATTTTGTGTTTTTTTTTATTACATTTTGGCTTTTATTAGTGATGCCCAAGCCTTATATTATTCTGTGGGTGGTGGTGGGATCATTGTAGCCTACTAGCCCCTAATCGGCTTTCTTCTTGTTGCTACACTAATGACAACCCAAAGCTTAGCTACGGTATAATGCAAACCGCACACATTCAACATCACAACACCAGCACATGACAACATATACAGTAAGAGGGCTATATAGGCCTTTGATCAAAATGAGAACGGTTGCCATTAAATACATAATAATAATCATACAACAAAGACTAAGAGTCCATATGGCCCTCTAGCAGGCCCTAGAGGCCGTGCTGCTTCTTACACCCAACCAACCAGGCCAAAGTGGTTTGAATCATCATTAACCACATGATCCCCCTAGTACCCTATTCTGGGGGCCAACATTCAGCTGAAATAGCTGATCTGCAAGCTCACAATACGGCGCATTGCGACGCTTTGTGAGCTTGCAGCTACAAAGTGAAACAGGAAACAAGTGGACTTTTTGGGCTGAGGACGGTGCTAGAAGAAAGGTGCTGGGGTCACTTATTAAATAGTCGCTGTCGGGCAGAAACCTCTTACCTCCATCTTTTCACTTTTTGTGTCTTTTTGTAAATTAACGCCCTACTTGATCATACTACAGCGTCACACAAAAGCATCAAAAGTAGCAGATCTACAAGCTCAAAACGTGGCGCCAAGCGACGCGTTTTGAACTTGTCGATCTGCTACTTTTGCTGTTCTTTCATTTTTATCTAGAAAAGTAGCAGTTTTGGACATATGAGGTTTCCACCTGACAGAGACTAAAGAGTTAGGGTTCCAGGGAGCGTCAATGCACTTGGCATGTTTTATAGCAATCTATCAATCCATACCTATTATATTTTGAGATATTTTGTGTGTGTGCAAGTGGACATTATGGGCTGACGGTGGCGCTTTACCATGGGTAGCATCCATGGTCAGATAACATGATACCATGGTAACATCCCTGTGACAGGACTGTGATACCATGATACTTATCATAGTCATTAACATGGTCATTATCATGGTCAGCATCATGTCAGTATCATGGTCAGTATCATGATCATTAACATGCTCAGTATCATATCAGTATCATGGTCATTAACATGGTCAGTATCATGGTCAGTATCATGGTCAGTATTATGTCATTATCGTGTCAGTATCGTGTCAGTATCATGGCCAGTATCATGGCCAGTATCATGGTCAGTATCATGGTCAGTATCATGGTCAGTATCATGTCAGTATCATGGTCAGTATCATGGTCAGTATCATGGCCAGTATCATGTCAGTATCATGGTCAGTATCATGGTCAGTATCCTCCAGGCAGGGCCGGACTGGGACCAAAATTCAGCCCTGGCATTTTGGTCCGAACCGGCCCACCACCCCCCAGGCCGTTTTGTCAACGGGGGGGGGAGCGGGGGGGGGGGGGGGGGGGGGAGCGTTTCACTGTTTCAGACCTGGGCTGCACATGAACTCTGCAGCCGCACTGAGGCCCCTGCTGGAAAGCATCCCAGCCCAAACATTATCGTAACTAATAATTGGGCCCCGCGACCCAGAAATGATCGTAATAATCCTAAAACCGGAGCGTTTTTTCTTATTTTGTTTTTGGGTGGCCCAGTGGCCCACTGGCCCAGCGGCCCACCGGGCATTTGCCCGGTACGCCAAATGGCCAGTCCGCCGCTGCCTCCAGGTAGCATAGTTTTCGACACACTTTTCTTTTCTTTAATTTTCGTTGATAGCAACGGAACGACTGACTTCACCATCCATATGCCTGATTTATACATGGTTGTGCGCCGTGTCACACACTGAACATATCAGATCTTTCGAGCTTGTGGATCTGATATTTTCAGAGTATAAATGACCCTGCGCTCTGACGTCTCTGAAGAAATACAGTACATAATGTGTACGTGTAACTGAGGAGGGACATGTAAAAAAGACTAATCAATTGCCTTGTGTACATTGACAATAAAACTATCTTCTCTAAATCAGGCTTCAGACCCCCTCTGCTAAACAAATCAGGTCTATGTCTCTTTGAAAACTCTTTAACTCCAAACCAAACTGCTCTTGTTGTTGGTGAGTGCATTGTGACAGCGCGTGTGAAGTGAAATGGATGCAGACACAACAACACAGAACAAAGCCAATACTGTCGACGGTCGAGCATCATCATCGATTCAGATCCCACATGGTCACAAGTCAGAGTCAAACTCATTGATTTGGTTTCACACATACAGTGCATTCCATAATGCAGGGGTCATCACAATCACTTTAACCACTTTAACCCCATTTCATAATTCAGCTATTCAAAAATAACAATTTCATAACGTGTTAACCATGTGTTTTTTTGGAATTTGGAATGATTATGATAACACAAATCTTCTCTTATGGGGGGGGGGGGTGCTTCCCTGCCACAAATTATTTTCAGGTGGGGGTCCGTGGCCAAATACATATATTTGTTGGGATCCTCGACATGAAAAGGTTTGAGAACCACTGCCATAACGTGTATCCCAACAAGGTCGTGACTTGTGAATATATACAATCATTGTTCTCTGAACAAGACACACATGAGCATAATGTGAAATGTAGGCAGAGAACAACTAATAATAAGAGTATATGCCGAACTCAGCTGCCAGGGTTCTCACCCACCACACCACGCTTTGACAGAACATCAACCACAAGGAGACAGACCCCTGTTACTGAACACTCCATAGCAGTGTTTCTGAACCCTTTTTTGGGCCAATGCCCCCCTATCCAATAACCAGCAGTGCCCTTAGCCCCCCCCCCCCCCCCAACACACACACACACACACACACACACACACACACACACACACACACACACACACACACACACACACACACACACACACACACACACACACACACACACACACACACACACACACACAATATGGTCAGTATCATGTCAGAATTATGGTCATTATCAGGTCAGTATTATGGTCAGTATCATGTCAGTATCATGTCAGTATTATGGTCACTATCATGTCAGTATCATGGTCGGTATTGTGTCAGTATTGTGTCAGTATCACGGTCAGTATTATGTCAATATCATATCCAGTATCATGACAGTATCATGTCAGTATCATGGTCAGACTCAGTATCATGTCAGAATTATGGTCAGTATCATGTCAGTTTTATGGTCAGTATCATGGTCAGTACCATGGTCAGTATCATGGTCAGTATCATATCAGTATCATGTCAGTATCATGGTCAGTACCATGGTCAGTATCATGGTCAGTATCATATCAGTGTCATGTCAGTATCATGGTCAGTATCATGTCAGTATCATGGTCAGTACCATGGTCAGTATCATGGTCAGTATCATATCAGTGTCATGTCAGTACCATGGTCAGTATCATGGTCAGTATCATATCAGTGTCATGTCAGTATCATGGTCAGTATCATGTCAGCATCATGGTCAGTATCATGTCAGTATCATGGTCAGTATCATGGTCAGTATCATGGTCAGTATCATGTCAGTATCATGGTCAGTATCATGGTCAGTATCATGTCAGTATCATGGTCAGTATCATGTCAGTATCATGGTCAGTATCATGGTCAGTATCATGTCAGTATCATGGTCAGTATCATGTCAGTATCATGGTCAGTATCATGTCAGTATCATGGTCAGTATCATGTCAGTATCATGGTCAGTATTTTCAGTATCATGGTCAGTATCATGGTCATATGGATGTCAGGCCCTGCCACATCAGGCAACAAGCTTGTGAACATTTGGAGACAGAGCTTTCAGTGTGGCACCCCCCACCCTCTGGAACTCTCTCCAGATTCACCATGCTGTACTGTGGACACATCTAACGTACGCACACGCACACGCACACGCACACACACACACAGCGCATTATCACATGCCTGAGAGCGAGGATAGGAGGGTGTTAAGTCTGCTTTTTAAAGATTACAGTTATATGACATGTGAATGTTATATGTTATCTTTCAGTTGCTGGGCATGGCGTTGGTTGGCATCGGACTGTGGGCATGGAGTGAGAAGGTGAGTAGAGAGAGACATCAAGCATGTGGACAAAACTACAATGCAGCGATTGTGAGATATTGCAAGTTGGCCCCCAAATAAATGGCAACACACTAAGGCTTTATTGATAACAAATCAATTGAAAATTGTTAAATAAAACATTTTATTACACTGCAATAGAGGATTGTTGTATTCCACATTTCATTATTCCACAGTTTTCCTGTTTATCACCATATTCTTATGAATAATACTGGCTACACCAATTGGCACAACCCAGTTACAACAACACTAATGTTGCTTCTACAGTCAAATTGTCCTCTTTGCTGAAGAAAGTAACACTGAGAATCAAGCACAAGTGTCAATAAGGTCAAAATAACTTATTGTTTTATTTAATTTCACCTGAACAACAATTAATCAGGAGGATAACAATGTAAGACATGTGTGTGTGTGTGTGTGTGTGTGTGTGTGTGTGTGTGTGTGTGTGTGTGTGTGTGTGTGTGTGTGTGTGTGTGTGTGTGTGTGTGTGTGTGTGTGTCTGTCTGTGTGAAAGAGAGAGGCGGTGAAAGGGAGAGAGAGTACTTACAATGAGTGACCCTGAATCATTCAATCGTATCATCCAAAATTAGATTGGTTTGAGGTTGTTTTTTTCACTCATTCAATCACATTCTGTGTAGAATGACTTAGTTTGTCTTACACAGTTATGTTCACACAAGTCACAACAGAAGTAGAATACAACTCGAAATTTCTGAAGCTCAACCTAGAAATCGTCTCTGTCGGGTGGAAACCTCATATGTCCTCATATGTCAATATATCTATTCAAAAATAGCAAAAGTAGCGGATTGGCAGGCTCAAAACTTTCGAGCTTGCAGATCAGTAGCAGATCTGCGACGGTATCTTCACATGGTCTGTCCAAAACCTATTGTTAATGTTAATACTTTTCATTGGTTAAATATTTATAAAAAAAAACACAGACACACTTAAAGGACAACTTCACCAATTTTCAACCTATCTTCATATAATTGGCCCTCACTAATGCTCATTATAATAAAAAAAATGTGTGTACACGGTCTGTGTCTCAGAGGAAGGCTGTGGACAGTTCAGAACCCGCCGACCAGTGACATCATCAATGGGGAATCCAAGTTAATAGAAACTGCACACTTTCTATCCCTGCAAAGTTAGCATGCTATAATGGAAGCCATTGTTCTTGCTATAATAAAAAATAAAAAATTAATTGAAATATCTTTTGAAAGAAAAAGAAACTTGCCTTCGATGATGTCACTTGTAGGTTTCTGAAGTGTCCACAGCCCTCCCCTGAGACACAGACACAGACAAATATTACCAACAAACAATTTTACCATGAGCATTAGTGAGGACCAATTATATGAAGATAGGTTGAAAATGGGTGCAGTCGTCCTTTAAATACCGCGTCAACCTGATACTATAATGATGTGATGCGAGAGCGCGGACTAGCCAACATCAACTCAGGACTCCTGAATCACTGCCCTCCACTGTTGTTAGCTCCACTGTCGCTCCGCTTTCACGCCGCAATGTGTCTTAAGTAGTGATCCATTAATATTCATATTTCATATTCATATAGATTATTGTTGTCTGAATATTAATCAAAAATTGCAAAAGTAGCAGATCTACAAGCTCAATTTTGCACCGCGTTTTCAGCTTGTTGATCTCGACACTGCCGGCAAATACATTTGTGTTTAGCGGTGATGTCATGGTGAGTTGGTTCATCTTTTTTCTTTATTTTCTTTGGTCTTCCCTCCACCAGGGTGTGCTGTCCAACATCTCGTCCATAACCGACCTGGGGGGTTTGGATCCCGTGTGGCTCTTCATGGTGGTCGGGGGGGTGATGTTTATTCTGGGCTTCGCAGGATGCATTGGCGCCCTGCGGGAGAACACCTTTCTGCTCAAATTCGTAAGTACACCATGTACCATATGGGCATAGTTGTGATTAGATAATGATTGGTATTGGCAGTGCTATGGTCCTTTATGTCAAGGACTGTCCAAAGATAAACAAACCCAAAAACAAACCCACCAAAAATTATAAAAATGCAATTAGTGGACAAAATGGTCTGTGTTTATGTACCATATGGCCATAGTTGTGATTATAATGATTGGTATTGGCAGTGCTATGGTCCTTTATGTCAAGGACTGTCCAAAGATAAACAAACCCAAAAACAAACCCACCAAAAATTATAAAAATGCAATTAGTGGACAAAATGGTCTGTGTTTATGTACCATATGGCCATAGTTGTGATTATAATGATTGGTATTGGCAGTGCTATGGTCCTTTATGTCAAGGACTGTCCAAAGACATTTTTCTGATGATGTATAGTTTTCACCAGCTAATTGTTTGTTTCCAATTTAATAGATGCCAGGTTTGTTGAACTGGCATCCTATAGTTTATATAGTTTCATTGTACACATTATTTATTTTGTGATATTATACTGTTTAGACTGATGATAGGTTCTTGGTCTACCGATGATCCTAGATTACCATCTCTATGAATTTTATGTATTACGTTGTGTTCACCTTGCTTACTGTAAATAGCTCTGGATTAACCCATTAAGACCGGGAACGCATCTGTGTCATTTTTTGATTTCTTTGGCTATTCAAAAATAGCAGATCTACAAGCTCGAGTTCCGCACTACTTGTAGATCTGCTATCTATTTATTTTAATCGTGAAAATGTTTGCAAATCTTTGAATGTATTTTTTAAAGCGAAACATTTGTAACTCAAATCTTTGCTTCTGGGGATTCTACAAGCTCATAGATCTACAAGCAGATCTACAAGCTCATAGCGCGGCACTCGGTGCCGCGCTATGAGCTTGATGAATAGATCTGCTATTTTTGAATAGCCCAAAGAAATCTTAAAATGACACAGATGCGTTCCCAGATTTAATGGATAAAGAGCTGCTTAAATTGTGTTGGTTCTCTTCCCCAGTTCTCTGTGTTCCTGGGCATCATCTTCTTCCTGGAGCTGACGACGGGCATCCTGGCCTTCGTGTTCAAGGACTGGATCAAAGACCAGCTCAACCTGTTCATCAACAACAACATCCGGGCGTACCGGGACGACATCGATCTGCAGAACCTCATCGACTTCACTCAGGAATACGTACGTTCACACAACACAGCAGCATTGGTCATCAGTGAGGCACTGGCCACAGGGGTTTGGCTCGACCAATAAGGCTAAAAGGTTTTATGATATAGATGAGTGGTTCTTAAACTTTTTAATTTCAAGGATCCCCAGTTGGATATGCATTAGGCCATGGACCCACATAACTCTTGAGCACATGGAACCAAATGGACCCGTAAAGGGTCCATTTGGTTCCATTTGTACATTCTGAGTTACAGACCTGTAAAAGGTCCATTTGGTTCCATTTGTATATTGTCAGAGTTAAAGACCTGTAAGGGTTCATTTGGTTCCCAACTATCAGTCATTTTGCTGGGGACCCCCTGGAATCCCCTCAAGGACCCCTGACCCTGAGAAACACTGATATTGATCATTTTTTTAATGAAAACTAATACTGTATAACATAAAATAAAAAATACATCCACATATAGCTTTTAAAGCACAAGGACACTTTGGTAGAGTTGTGGGTTGTGTACTTAGCTTGTGTCGTGATGTATCGAGTCCAACTGGCGAGATGCATTAACAATTCAAACATCTCCTCCTCATTGACTTACATTGTATGGTGAAAGAGCTCTTTTAGCACATAAAGGAACACAAAACAAAGCTGATTATGCCAATATACTGTACTGTAGAACATCTCAGAACCCAGTAAAGCTAAGATCCGGGTTTTCATCCATAATACAAATAGCTAAATCGACATCATGTTGACATTTTTCTTTAACCCATTAAGAGAGCCCATTAGCAGATCTACAAGCTCATAGTGTGGCACCGAGTACCGCGCTATGAGCTTGTAGATCTGCTATTTTTGAAAAATCAATGTGTGCAAATCTTTGAATATATATATTTTTAAAGCGAACATTTGTAACTCAAATCTTTGCTTCTGGGGGGGTCCGTGAAACTAAATATTTTGAGACGGGGGTCCGCGGCCAAATACATATACATTTTGGGGTCCTTGACATTAAAAAGTTAGAAAACCACTGACATAGCAACATACGTTTAAAAAAAACTGTTAGGATTTAGAAGACATTTTTGTAGAATCGGAACCTCAGGCCTTAATGGATTAAACTAAAAAAAATGTTTTGTGGTTTTCTATAGTGGCATAATCTGCTTCGTTTGCGTTTGTATTCTAAAAGCCTTTGAGAGCTGTTTCACCGTGCAGTGTTAAGTCAGCTTAATGCATATACTCCATCATGCCAGCATGTCAGCGTAGCCTGTTTTTATTACATAACACAATGGAAAGAGACAGAAAAGGGTAGATTGAAAGGGGATAAAAAATGTATGACAAACACAGCATTCCAACCATGTCTGTATGGATGTGTTTTGTGTTATCAAACCCAACTGTAGGGAATTATGTGAGATAATCACACATAGTCGTCGGAAAAGCAAAAATAGCCGATCTACAAGCTCACAATAATGTGCGCTTGTAGTAATATCTTTGTGTATGTAAGTACATGGGTAAAATGACAAGTAAAGTGATTCTTAATGTGATGCGTTGTGAGCTCGTAGATCGGCTATTTTGGAAACCTTTTGAAAGTATACAATTATTAAATGCACGGCCTGTTTTGTTTATTTTGTTTATGATTGAGATTGTCACCTCTTTGTATATTTAAATTATTCTGTGTATTTCTTGCAGTGGGAGTGCTGCGGGGCGTTCGGTGCAGACGACTGGAATCTCAACATTTATTTTAACTGCACTGACGGGAACCCCAGCAGAGAGAAGTGTGGGGTCCCGTTCTCCTGCTGCACCAAAGACCCAGCGGTGCGGAACCTAGGGCTACACACACATGCATTTATGCATGCACACACACACGCATAGTCGCATGCACGCACGCACGCACACACACACACACACGCAAGCATGCACACATGCACGGTTACATGCTCTCTTCCTTTCAGCCTTGCTTCAAGGCTCTATCTTTCCTTCTCTTTGTCTCTCACTGGCTTTCTTTGTGTCAAAGAAGGAATCAAAACATGTTCTTAGAAAAAGGCAAAACACAACACAGCAATTAGAAGACTATACCGCTTTCTCCCCCGTTCCCTTGTCATGTATCTACCCGTCTGTCTAGTCGTTTACATTTTGTGGATGGTGGATTGTCTTTGTTTCTTCTTGAATCAAATGTGTCTACTTGTCCTTGTCAACAGGAGGACGTGATAAACACACAGTGTGGTTACGACGTACGAGCAAAACCGGTGAGTATCTTGCGAATGAAAACCTTAAAACACTAATTTCAGGAGAATTCATTTCTAGTCTATTTACTCTGTGTAAATACAGCTTCTGAAACAAGCTGGCTTAGTAAATGAACACATTTGCCTTTGGAGGGTTTTAGAAATAGAGTTGTTCTGATTCCAGTATCTTAAATACCCCTGATACAACTCATAATGCTGGATCGGGTGTCAGCGAGTACGCAAGTCTATATGCCCTGATCCGATTTCACATAGTTTATCACCTGATGATAGCTCATTTACGCTACACAGGCACACAACATTATGTGCAGTGCTAGTGTAATGTTAGGCACAGCTAGCAAAATGTCAGCAATTTGGCAATACTTACACCCTCCAGCTTGGCCCGAAGCACCCAACACAAACATTTTTGCGTTTTATGAGCGGGAGGGCGCTTTGGATACCATCTTCAGAGCACTAGCACGCAGATTCACACGTGCAATGTTCGAATCCAGGTTGTGTTATTAGCACACATAGCTTGCTGAAACAGTGTAAACATCAACTTCTCATGCTTGTGGGAGAGAGAGAGCACGTCCTCGGGTATGGACTAGTGTTATATTATTAATTAAAATCTTATTGTTTTGCCAATTGTTTTGGGGGGTGACTTGTAATACCCTCGTGGCCCCCAGGTTGTGAATCACTGGTGTACATGCAAGTTTAGTTTTGTGTGGTGGCACTAATGTTGCTAATAAAAATGTCCCTGTGTGATTATGCTCATGTTTTACAACGTGTTTAACCTGAGCCATATGCAAGCTCACAGGTATTGGGGAGGAAAAATGTATATTGGAACATCTTTATTTTTAAGCATACTTTTTATGCATACATTGTACTTAAAGGGATTGTAGGCGATTCAGAGATAAACAAAGGAAAAAAATCCAGCAGTTCGTTTCCCCGACCACCAGGGGGTGTCGCACGGAGGACTTCCATAGAGTTAAGGAGACTTCTAAACCGTCCATGCCGAATATAGGTTACTTTATTCGGATACAATTCGCGGAACTGCCCGCCCCTGCCGGTTCTCTGAATTTTTTTTAAAAAATAGGCTCTTTCATGACAAATTGACCACATATATGAAGTTAAACAACTAAATCTATCCAAACGCCGTCTGAAAAGTAAATTATGTGCATCAAAAACGAAGTTTGAGAGCATTTTAAAACCGAAAGTAAAAAGTCCACACGGACACGGACGCGCACGGATGCGCACATGCGTGCGTTAATTTACGGACCGGATACCCGGATGTGTAACCTAAATAGTAGGGAAAATACGGATTTCAGAAAGAGGAGTGTTTTTCAATGCAGGAAAACACCCCAGCATCATTATATAGTGGCTGATAGAGGGGAAAAAATGCAAAATATATATATAGAGGTATTTTTCAAATATAGGCTTAATGTTGCCAACTATACCTTTAATACAATAATAAAATGTATCTGGTTCACTCGCAGTGAATACCTAATGAATAAGGTAAGTACCGTAAAAAAAAAGAAGAGGAAACATTGTTAAGCTCTGGTGCTGTGCTTCATGCAGGACGCGGAGCAGAAGGACTCCATCAACGTGAAGGGCTGCGTGCCACAGTTTGAGAAGTGGCTCCAGGACAACCTGACGCTGGTGGCGGGGATCTTCATCGGTGTTGCACTGCTGCAGGTGTGTAGGATGGACCTCTGGTCCCTCGCTGACCATAGTGGTTATACCTAAACCAGTGGTTTTCAACCCTTTTCATGTCAAGGTCCATTATTTATTCTGCATTTGAGCCACAGACCACTGTTTGATGAGATTCTTGAGACTCTTAGACCCAAAACGTAGAATATTTCGTATTTGGTCCACAATTCCATGCTGTATTGATGTGGTACCATAGTAGAGACAACAGGCAAACGCTGATCAAAATAACAATTCTTCTACATTGTCTAATTGTGTAGACTTCTTGTAAATTAAGTAATGAAGATGTTTAACAATAATTTAATTATTGAGAGAGTAAAATTAACCGGTTTCACTTTACGCACCGGTTTCACTTTACGCACTAAAGAGTTAAAGATCTATAAGGGTCCATTTGGTTACCAACTCTCCATCAATTAGCTGGGGACCACCTGAACTCCCTCAAGGACCACTAGTGGTCCCCAGACCACTGGCCTAAACCTAACCCTAACCTTAACCTCACAAAAACTATGCCTCAAAACCACGCCCTCCTGGTCGAAACACCAAAGAAAGAGGCTCTCCCGACCACACTCACATGGCGGACATTTTTTTCCTTACTTGACTTCACACGTGGAATGGAGGGTGTTAAGTCAGGGTTATAACGTTCTAAAGACAGATTTATACTTCTTTGCTCGCTGATGTCGTATCCGAAAAGAGCCAATCTATAAGCTCACAACACATCACGCTACAACGTGTTGTGAGCTTATAAATCAGCTGTTTTTGGTGCGGTAGAACAAACAACAATAAACCTGTCAGGTCTATTATTGGATAGTAAACTTCATAGTGTAACTGTTCATAATCAGAACTGTAACTGAATACTAAATAGACGACAATAAAACACTATGGTTCCATACAGTGTGAATCAATTCATAATAGGAAAGTGAATGACACTGTGTGTTGTGTGAGATTGAAAATGTTTAATATTGTCATTTTTCACACAGATTTTCGGGATATGTTTGGCGCAAAATCTAGTGAGCGACATTGAAGCTGTGCAAGCAAGCTGGTAAGAAAAATGTCATGTTGTTTTATTGAGCTTTATAAGTAAGTTCATGTTATTTTATTTTTCCAAGAAGAAAATGTGAAACAGAATTATCATAGTTAACAACCAAGCTACTATTTCTCACGAGTAAAGGTTTTTGTTAATCTACCGTTGAACTGGCTTTATGCAAATTGATGTTAAGGTATATCGCACTTATGCCTCGTTTGTCCCTCTTGGACAAGCCAAGTCATTTCATGAAGTCCATGTCCAGGTTTAGTTTCATTAAGATGTACCAACACAAAATACACCAGACAACACGATGAAGATCGCATTGCTCGGTTCTTAGTCGCTGGATCATCTTGTGGCCCTCTTTTGGGCTCCCAGCCTCCCACCTTTGCACCAAACGCAAACAGTTGAGAAACACTGGTCTAGGTTCCTTGGTACTTTCTGTCACATTCATTCACTACCAGGCCTGGAGTGAGAAATACTGGTCTTGGCTCCTATCAGCTATGCTTTCCATACATTGCCTGGGGTGGGGGTGGGTGGAGGGGAGCATAAAGCTTAATTCACACTCCATTGCACTAAGGTGTCGCTTGCCAGAAAGCACAGAGCTACAAGCTCACAACACGTCGTGAGCTCATTGTGATCTGTACTTTTCGGGCAAGCAACGAGATGAATAAGCTGTTCCATCCCAATGCCGACTCATCTCATGCATCATTCTCCCTCCTCCTCCCCCTCCTCCATGGCTCATCATCAGGGTGCCCCCCTCTCTGTCCTCCATGGGTCGACCCCCACCACACTGCAGCAAGAAAGCAGCCGCCTACTACGCATGAGGGACACACACGGGGTGGTGTGTGTGTGTGTGTGTATGTGGCCGGTAGGGTGCCAAGGATCCATTTTTCTCCTTGTTTGTTGTTGTCTTGAATGTTGCTGTGATGTGCTAGCAAAATAGTGACCATAGCCGAGTGTGTAGAGAGGTCGTCCGAGAATCGGAAGGTTGCTGGTTCGACCCTCGGAGGCTCACTCTCAAGTCTCCCCTGTCCCTGACCAAGACACTTAACCCCTAACTATCAGCCGGATGAAGCTGTAAGCAACTTCAACAACCCAGGCAGGGACCAGAAAATACTTCACCCGGACATTCTCAGGGACGGAAAATATTTTAATGACGCAAAAAATTAAGAAAAAAAAGATGCAACAACACAATCTGTTTAGCCAGCTCCTTTTAGAACTGAATCCATTTTTTGGGAATAATAATAATAGTAATAATAATAATAATATGAGTCACTCGGCCTAAAAGGCTATTCAAATAAAGCAGCAATCTCTCTTGACCTTTTAAACTAAACTTTTTCAAAAGGCAGCAAACAAAACCTGAGTAATATATAATATGTACTATTTTTTACATAGTAATATGGCATAATATTACTGTTTTGGCAGAGTAATACCTTACACGTTACTGGGTAAAATAATAATATTACAGTAATATATTAAAAGTAACTTGTAACTGCCCAACACTGCTCTTATCTATGAATATATTATACATTATCTGGAATGCGACACACTTGAACTTGAGGTCACGTGACCATGCGCTGCAGCTCACTGCTCTAATCAGCTGTGCAGTCTTGCCCTGTGAATGTGTACACACGCAGTGATGTTTGTAAACATTACTGCATGAAACAAGGAACCCTGTCTATGGCCTCAGGAGGTGCACGTGGATGTTGCTGAGGTTATCAACGTATGTTTTTAGTCCAGTGATGTATAGACCTCATTGTACCAGAGGATGCACCAGAGGATGGGGTGATTTCAGGGCGACTTTAATGACCTGACAATCACTTTGATTCGGTTTTTCTCCTGGAATCTGCACCTCGCAGGCAAACAATCAAGGACTGCAGGCAGTGCACAGCCAGCAAAGCATACAAATATGTCCGTCCACCTTTTTTTTTTTATTGTAATGCTGGCTGCAGACAGCTACTGTGGCTTAGCTTAGTTTAACCCATTAAGATCTGAGGCTGATTCTACAAATGCCTTCTAAACCAGTGGTTCTTTTTCGTGCCCAAAATGTATTTAGCCACGGACCACCATCTGAAAATGTTTTGTGCCAGGGACCCCTATAAGAGAGGATTTGTGTTGAAACATTCCAAATTATAAAAAAAATAATTCAAGCACTTTCAAGACTTTTTAAAAATGTAAAAAATAAGACAAACGGAGATGTACAAGCTTGCAGCGCGACATGAATGTAACACACCCATTATTATATCACTGTTATTAGCTGCAGCTGACTGTGTTGCCATGCTTTTAACCAACTAGAAAACAAGCTACAAATTCAGCCTATAGGTTTCCATGCCCCTTTAACTCTTACCCTGCCAGAGTTTTTTCAGAACAGTCTGTAGCCTCTGCCAGGGTTTTGACCGATTTTGGTACCTTTTCGCATAGCCACAAAATATTTTTCTCAAGTATGATTGATCCCCAGAAAATTTCTAATCACAGATGAGATTCAGGTGTGGTTTCACAAATGTCAACGAGGTCAATTTGACCTTGTTGTCATGTGTTGTTTGATGTTTGAAAATAGCTCAAAACCAGTGGTTTCAAACCAAAAAACATTGTGAATTGTTTGTCCGTTTCAATTTTAACATTGAAGTGGATGGAGCAGCAAATCTTTGGAAATTGTTATCTCCTTATTCGTTTGGAATATCGAAAGGGTGTCAATACTAAATAATTAGAGAATCTTTTTAGAATTTTTTTTTTTTTTTTTTTTTTTCATGACGTTTTTAAACGTCTTTGGCAGGCAACAGCTAATTTCTCAAAGACGTTTATAAACGTCTTTGGCAGTTATAGAGTTAAGCTACAATTATACTTATTATGAATTATTCTAGAAATTTAGTTGATGTACATTCCAGTCTAGGGACCAGGGGTCGTCAATGTTTTTCAGGCCAAGGACCCCCCTTGCTGAGAGAGAGATGATGTATTGTATAAAATTGTGTTTCAGATTCAACTTTTTTTTACTTGGTCTGCTCTTTTTTCCCTCTACACCTAGGCCTACCTCTTTGCCAAAAAATAGCCGCTGTAGATCGTAGGCGTTGTGAGCTTGTAGATCGGCTATTTTTGTTAAAGTTCTCCTCAGAGAAGGGATGCTAGGGTTCAAGTGACTAATGTAAAAAAAATAATATATATATATATATATATATATATATATATATATATATATATATATATATATATATATATATATATATATATATATATATATATATATATATAAAATAATATAATATTATATAATATAATATTAATATTAATATTAATATTAAATAATGTTAAAATAATATATATATATATATATATATCTCACACAAAGATTTGGCGGACCCCCTGTAGTAACTCTGAGGACGCACTGGACTGGACAAGCTGTTTAGTGTGTCTGTCCAGAACTGGAGAGGAGAGTCCTCTGCTGCAGTGCATCATGGGAGGTGGAGGGCTTCAGTGAATGTTAAAAAGGCTCTCACACTTTCTCTGTCACATGACTGAACTATAAACAATCCCCTCATTCTGCTTTCTTTCTTGGGTCTGGTCTTCCACTTCCTGGTTGCTTTCTGTCTTTCACTTTGTTCTACTAAAAGCAGTGGTTCTCAACCTATGGGCCGGGGCCCACTGGTGGGCCGTGAGGGTGTTGCGTGTTGCAAGTGGGTCCCCAACTATATGGCAAAACATTCAGATTGAATGATAATATAACATTAATATATATATATATATATATATATATATATATATATATATATATATATATATATATATATATATATATATATATATATATATATATATATATATATATATATATATATATATATATATATATTTATAAAAGAATAATGTAAAACAAACTGTCATGGCATGTTTTCTTTACAGCAATTAGTTTTCATTGTGATACCAATAAATAGGAACTTAATGTTAGTTCCTTTGATCCAAGCCAGAACACAAAATGCTCTGAGAATGCATGCGGTCCACCCATCTGACCACTTAACAGTTAAGTGGTTAAGTGGCCGCAAGCACTTTTTTCAAACACTTTTTTCCTAGTGGGTCTTGATCCAGAAAAGGTTTAGAACCTCTGAACGAGAGTGATCTGTGTGAATGTGAACTTTAAATCAGTTATTGAACAGTTGCTTCCAGTGCACAGCTGTACACACAATCCTATGTCTCTAAATCTCTGACCTTGCTAACCCAGTGATCATAATTCACACAGTGGCCATTTTGATCTTACGTCATACGCAGTGTAGTTTCGCGTCGTCATATTACTATTCCACAATCTCCGAATGTTATATAGAATCTGGAACTACACCTCCTGAAATCCGAGAACGGAAGCTATCATCCGTTCGTCATTTCCATTCACGAAAATATATTTGAAAATATATTTTATTTTAGAATTTCAGTTTCTAATAAGCAGCAAGCTATACTGTATAATACTTCGATGATTTTGATTTATATTAGGACACAGTTATGCAACTGTAAAGACGAAATGGAAGTGGGGAGGAGGAGGAGGAGTCACATCCACTTTATCCTCTGATCATTTACAGAGCTTTTGTTGCTCCAGACTGTATGACAGACAGACAGACAGACAGACAGACAGACAGACAGACAGACAGACAGACAGAAGCATTTGAACATTGTGGGAGGCAACAGTCTGACTCACGAGACTATACGCAGTGTGATGCCTCCTGTCTTTGCCTGACAAATTTAACTGATGCCTCAAATGCCTTGAGAATTCCATGATTCTTCTCGCCAGGTTATCCATGTAAAGATATGTGAAACACAAATGTTTTTGTTCTGTAGTTATGTATTTGTAAATGTATTTGTACTCTATGGGATTATTTACCTTGCTTACTCTGCTTATTCCGATCTCAAACTTGTAAGTCACTCTGGATAACAGCGTCTGCTAAATGCCTAAATTGTATTATTTAAGATATTCCTTGAACAATTAGTGTTGTTGGTTTTCTTAAAGCTGCAGAGGGGTAGATGTTTGGTCTCCTATGCAGGAGATCCGGGTTTGAATCCCAGGTAGGACATAACACTTAAAGGACGACTTCACCCATTGTCAACCTATCTTTATATAATTGGTCGTCACTAATGCTCATTATAGTATGGTACCATTTGTGTCTGTGTCTCAGAGGAGGGCTGTGGACAGTTCAGAAACCCGCCTACCAGTGACATTATCGATGGGGAATCCAAGGCCAAGCTAATAGAAACGGCAGGCTTTCTATTCCTGAAAAATTAGGACGCTATAATGGCATGCCATTGTTCTCGTGTTCATAAAAATCTAAATAAAGCATTTCAGATCTTGTAAAAAAGAAAATAAAAACTTGCCTAACGATGATGTCACTGGTAGGCGAGGTTCTGAACTGTCCACAGCCCTTCTCTGAGACACAGAACAAGTACAAGTACCATTTTTTGTCATGAACATTAGTGATTATATATTATATATTAATTGTATGAAGATAGGTCGTCCTTTAAGGATTGCAGGTTATATATAGTGTGGATTGTGGTGAGTTTTGCCTAGCCCTAGTGAATAATACATACTAATAATACTGTATGTATTAAATGGATTGTCATGGATTAAACTGTACTTCTTTCTTTTCCATAGCTTCTTCACCTAATGCAGTGGCAGCTTTCACATTCTAACAGGTGAAGTGTTTTGTTGTTATTGTGGAAGGGGAGGGTTGATTAGATTTCATATCGTCTCGGCTAGATCTGCTATTTTCACTATCATTTATATCAAAATCGTAGAATTTTGTATATCGTTATTTGTTGCTGTCGGGCAGAAACCAGCTATCTCCAACTTTTTTATGTATTTAAATCAGTGCTATTGAACACCCTTTACGTCTGTCTGTGGGTTTTACAAATATTGAACAAATGAAAAGTACTAAAAAGCGCTTCTGACTAAACCTCCTAACTCCATTGGATCCTCAAACTGTCAAACCACCAAACTCCAACCTGTGGAGATAGTTGTTCATTTCCATCATTGATTAGAATGACGACATTAATTGTCAAAAAGCTAACTCCACTTGAGCTGTAAAGTGATGATAATATAAGGATATATTCAAGTATCTGACCATTAAGTCACCGTACCAACTTTGATGAGGCAGTATTGTTTTATTCTAAAAACATGTTTTTTAATTTCCGGAAATTTTATATTTTGGACATAGCTGGTTTCTACCCGACAGCAGAGATATAAATTCTAAGACAGCAAGGCATTAAGATTAATAAGAAAATATACTTCTGACAGAGCAACTTTCACTTGTAGTTGAGTCAAAGTATAGATGCTCCTGGTCAAATATTACTCAAGTACTGGAGTTGAGTACTTTGTCCACCACTGGCTACATGAGCAAACCCTTTCATAATAAGGCTTCGCGGCCCTCACAGCTACGTTGCACCAGTGATCATCCAACTGATATGGCCATATATGGAGATCTCTATCTGTCAGTCCTTGTACCGTTTATGGCCATATATGGCTGGCTGATTTGACAATGTGGTTCGCCGCCTGCCCATCCTTCCTTAAGGCAATTTCACGCTGGCATCGTGCTCCAAATTAGGTGGTTTGCCGCTAAGCATCGGAAACCTTGGTAACAGTGTGCGCCCATGTCACACATGCAGTGCGCCTATGTCACACATGCGCAGTAGGGTCCCCACCCTACTGCGCATGTGTCACCCTACAGCCACCTTTCAAAAAGAAAGGTGGCTAAAAATGTGCCTGAATAAAAATAATGTCGTTTTATATTAACTGTACAGTATGTAAGTACATTGAAGGTGGGGAAAGAAGCCTAGGTATTAGCCAGAGCACTGATAAATAGTATGTGGCAAGTTTGGAGGCAAGTGGAGTGATCGTGTGCTGGCCAACCCCGGACGTACACCACAGCGTGGGCATTTCAATTAGAGTAGTAGGATAATAATAATCTGGTTTATTTGATCATTTCCCAGCAGGTCTCTGCAGCATGACTCCTTGCACATCAAAACTAAACTTCCATCTCCATGGATGACGTGTGGGAAACGACAGGAGTGTTGTAGTGTGTGTGTGTGCGCGGCGGAGGAAAAGTGTTCAGAAGAAGAGGACTCCACTGATCATCTAGGAAAGTGTTCAGAAGAGGAACTCCACTGATCATAATTCTCCTCTGAAGAGGCACATTTTTTAATGCACTAATACGTGACATTTTTCTGTGTAATACACTGTGTGTGTGAATATTGTAAAGGATAGATAATTGGCAGGAGGAGGTCGTAGTGTCAATAGACCCGATTAATATTCAGACATCAATAATCATATCGTCTTTGTCGGGTGGAATCCTCATATGTCCAAAACTGTTACTTTTCAGTCTTTGATTTCGTAGGTAGCAGAAGTAGCAGATCCACAAGCTCGAAACGCGTCACTTAGCGCTGCATTTCGAGCTTGCAGATCTATTTTGATCAATAGCAGATCTGCGACGATATCTTCACATGTCCAAAACCTCTTGTTAATACTTTTCATTGGTTAAAATATTAGTCAAAACCCACAGACACACTTAAAACACAGCATCGACCTGATTGCGATAATGATGCGATGCGAGAGTGTGGACTATAGCCAACATCAACTCAGGACTCCTGAGTTTTTTATATGCATTTGGCCGCAGACCCCCATCTCAAAATGTTTTGTTCCAGGGACCCCCCCCAGAAGCAAAGATTTGAGTTGCAAATGTTGGCTTTTAAAAATATATATATTCAAAGACTTGAATATATTGAAAAAATGTTCAAGATTAAAAGAAAATAGTAGATCTACAAGCTCATAGCGCGGCACTCGGTGCCGCGCTATGAGCTCGTATATCTGCTATTTCTGAATAGCCAAATACATCTAAAATGACACAGATGCGTTCCCCGATTGAATGGGTTAAATAGTGATTCATTCACAGTCATATTTCATATACGATTATTGTTGTCTGAATATGTACCGGTCTTATCAATACTACAAGGGATAGGTGTAGTTGCACTGCATGCCTATCATCACAGCACTCCACCTTTTTGATAGCTACACGTAGGAAAAAAGTGTAGGGCTTTTGAAAGAAAAAAAAACGCTTTTGATATTAGATTGGTATTTTTCACTGTGAAATATTAAGCTCTGTTTGTAGCCTGTTATCCCAGAACTGGTTTAATAGTTTGATAAGTGTATTTAACCAACCTGGATGGGTGTGGGGAAGGCAAAACCGATGAGGAAAAAAAAGGGGGATTTCTTTGAAACTGAACATGTTTGTATATAAGAGGTTCATGCCCGCCTTTCCATGCTTCGCCACTAGATGGCGAGGTTTGGGTGAATATTTAAATAGGGACAGTATTGTAAACATGATGGTGACTTTGCTTAGGGTTTTGGGTTTGATGTTGTTAGGCCTGATTCTGTGAAGAGGCATTTGAGACAAACTCAACGTCGATCGGATCTCCAAAATTAACACCTTCACACGCAAATATGACCATTTCACACCGGATATTGTCGCTGTCGGGTGGACATATCTTGTAAGTCCAAAAAACGTTAAAATGTTCCATTTGATCCAATGTAGTTATTATTTTGTCACAAGCTCTGGTTAATACTTTATTGGTTCAATATTTATAAAACCCAGAGACAGACTTAACCACTTTCAACCGGGTGTCACCATGTATGGCATGTCATTATACGCAAAACAATTGTCAAAAATAGCTGATCTACATTGTGAGCTTGTAGATTGGCTGCTTTCGCACGACACTGTCATAATGCCAAATATCAAACTATACATTTTAAACATAAAAAGATTAGATCTGTCCCGACAGCGACAATATTTTGCAAATTCTGCTGATGGACAAGGTTCCGATGTGCTTATTGCTAATGTATAAAATGTCAAAAGATAAAGACTAAATGAAAGACTACTGAATTAAATGACACAAAAAAAAAGGCACATCCCTAAGTCTACACAGCATATTATCCTTGGGAGGTCAATTTATTATCGATGCACGCAAGATTTCACTTTCACAAGGTCCTACAAAAAGTACTGTACAGTTACTGAATGTGTTATGGAATAACTATTCTATGAGAAATACCGGGTTCCCTTATGCCCTACGACGTGTCGTAGGGCTAGAAAGTTTGTAAAATATTCTTTTTTTTGTTCCTTTCTTGCACTTGCTGATCTGAACATAACATGGGAAGGGAATTAAATGTTTTGCTCTTGTTTCATAGACACATGCATACACAGTATGAGTAGATCCGTGGTCATTCGATCCATTGTGGAGTAGATCCATGGTTATTTGATCCGTTGTGGCATTCGTTGTAAAGACTTGAGTGAAATGACGTCACGGTCCAGCCATATAGATATCGTCTCAGTCGGGTGGAAACCTCATACGTCCAATAAATAAATAAATGTATATCAAAAGCAGCAGATCTACAAGCTCAAAACGCGTCGCGTTTCGAGCTTGCAGATCTGCTACCTTTGATACCTTTGTGTGACGCTGTAATATGATCAGATAGGGCGTTAATTTACGGAAAGAAAAAACACAAAACGTTAGAATATGGAGATGAGAGGTTTCTGCCCCGACAGCAACGATATACATCATAGCTACTGAACACTGACCAGTATATTGAATATATTGACTTTTGAAATGTAGACACTTGGTAGAGACACTGTTCTTGTCGGCGTCAGGTTAATGGGGTCAATAGTCTCTCGAGCCAGCTTATACTCCTCCACAATCTTCAAATGCTGCAGCGAGTCTGCAATTCCGCCTCGGAAAAAAATGCAGACAGGAAGCTGTCATCTGTTATATTTTTAAAAACATTGTTTGAAATGTACTTTTGAATTTATATATTTCTGCTAAGCAGCTTGCTAGCTAGGCTTCAACAAAATGTTAATTCCAGTTGGATATTTTTACGTGTCATTCACTTAATTTTCTGCTGATTTTCAGTGCTTCCAGTGACTGTTAAACGTAAACATTTGAAAATCGTGACCAGCAAATCTGTCTTGAAAGACTACTGAGTCAACCAGATGTAAGGGCCGTTCACACTAAGCACTGTATAAAAGGTATCGTTTAAAAAATCGTTCTAACAAGTGGATGGCAGAGTCCACACCACAACTGTATTGACGACAATGGCGAACGATATAGTTAAACATGTAAACCCCAGCATTCGTATTGTGGGGAAACCTTTAGCAGAAAATAGCAGATCAAGCACGACGCGTTGTGAGCTCGTCGATCGACTATTTTCAACGAAAGCTTTCCCCACAATAACAGAAAACAGAAAATACACTAGTATAGAGCCCTGAGGGACACCGGTCAATCACATATAGGGTTTAAGTGGTTAATCGTTATGGTTACAGTGCTTGGTGTGAATCGCCCTTTACACATCAAGCATCATAACGGTGTCAGTTTGTTCGTGCAGTATTCGCCGTCAGTATCATGAAATAAATCGCTGATGTACAAACAGTAGATTTTTGGAACTCAGGTTGGATTCGGCCCAGACATCGTATCGTTACCGGTGAAAGTGTTTGATAATCTTTGTTTTATTTTATTTCACATTTTAACGTTTTCTTTTCACCTGATGGGGCATTTTATTTACAGTATGTCGTTTGTTCATAGTGCTTTGGAGTGTGAAGTATTTCAAAAGCATATTTCGATCTTGACTGACTGTTGACTACTCATGTTGTCCCTTCAAAGTGTTGTGTGTGTAAAAAAAAAAGAAGTCCAATCCTATTGTTGCCAAGTCTTAGAGGTTTTACATTTTACATTCCACTTTGGAGCATTTGTAACGTAAAAAGCCTAAGTGCTCTCGTCGTATGATGTTCTTGAACACCGAAAATAGCAGTTCTACAAGCTTGTAAAAACTACTTATTTTCGGTATGCGACACCTTTGTACGACAAAGTATATCGTTTCTGTCGGGTGGAAACCTCACAAGTCCAAAAAAATAAAACTGTTACTTTTCAGGATTCAAATAAAACAAAAAATAGCAAAAAATAGCCGATCGACAAGCTCGAATCGCGGCGCAAGCTTGTATATCTGCTACTTTTGACACTTTTGTGTGTCGCTCTAGTATGATCACGTAGGGTGTTCATTTAAAGTTAAAGTACGGAGATAAGAGGTTTTTCCGCCCCGACGGCAACGATAACTCAGGCTTAATGATGAAGGGTGCAGAGATGGACCTTGTCAGCTCCCGTAGGAAACTCATTAGGCCGCGTGTCATCTCCAGGAAATTCGATGAGGAGATGACGAGATAAACTCACAACAGCATTCCACTGTAACTACCTCCTCCCTTATTTCTCCCCTCATTTCCTGTGTAATATTGACCCACTGATATGCTTAATATCAAATAAATGAGGGTAACAACTAAACGTCTTGTCCTTGTCCAGTGAATCTCACATATAAGTGACACTTGAACTCAATTCGTAGTGTTTTTAAAGGACCACTACACCCATTTTTCATTTTCAACCGCAAATCAAGGTAGGGTAAGTGATATGTTTTGGTTAAAACAAAAGTTTTTTTGTTAAAAAGTTAAAGTCTATATTGTGATCGTTGCTATAGTGTTTGTTCAGTAACAGGAGCCTCCCTTTCTTTCCAGCTCTTTATTAAACTGAAAATACATTTTTAGGTAGGTGACAAAATTTCAGCCAATCAGAAGAGAGTACCCATTTATCAGCTTCATTTTTATAGTGTTCCAGTTCCAATTGCGTCTGCTCATTTCTTAGTGCCATCACTTCCAATTTCCCCAGTTTAATCTGTATCCTGTCTGAGTTCTCTATCCTGATTGGATAAAATTGGTATCCAGACCTGAAAATGCCTTTTCTGTTTAATAAAGAGCTGGAGAGACATGGAGACTCCTGTTACTGAACAAACACTATATAGCAATGAGTACTATCAGAATATAGAGCTATTCAACACATATTTAAACTAAAGAAAATCACTTGCCCTACCTTTAACGCCCTACTGGATCATACTACAGCGTCACACAAACGCATCAAAAGTAGCAGAACCACAAGCTTGAAACACGGCGAAGCGACACGTTTTGAGCTTGTTGATCTGCTACTTTTGCTATTTTGTATTCGGGGGAGGAAGACTAGTTGGGGAATGGTGATATTTGCCGCTGCACATGCTCCTATGGGCTGGGGGTGGAGACTTTCATCGGGGAGTGTTTTGAAACGGGTGGAGCAGGACGGTGGCACTGCGTCCGTCCTCGCGTAGGGGGCTCCTCACTGGCAGGTGAGCCAGTAGGTTACAGCCGCAGTGGTAACACAGACATGTGTGGGGAGAAATTCATTGGCAACAACAACTGAAGAGAAGAAAGTGGTAAAAATGCATTGGCTACTCTGAATTTAAAAACATATATAATAAATGTAATAAACTTTAACATTGTATTCATTCGAATAAGTTCCAGATTGCAGCTTTAACCAAAAAAGATTCATTGCTGATAAAGATGAGACTAGAATTGCAAATAAGCCAGGTGCAAATTACTGTAGGTGATGCATTCCAGATTTGTATAATAACGACACATATCATCTCCAGCAATCATCTTTTAATTATGTGCTGAGTTTACAGTCCTCCAAATGTACAACTTGTGACATTTACAACAAACATTTAAAGTTTATAGTATTTTTATGCAGTTACTGTGGATTACATCTTTATTTGGACGTGTCTTTAGAAGGGTACAAATCTCGATAAATAACCATTCATACCTGACAAAAGAGCCGGTTCTTGTGGAACCGGGAGATGTACAGTGTGGCATGTACAGTAAAGAAGGGTGCTAGTACAGTATCCGACATGCCGAGATCATGTGCACGTTGTCGAAGAATTCCAGAAGAACCAACTACATCACACGGTCAAAGTCATACTGTGTAATTCAAGTTATTTGTGATGTAATCCTTCACTAGTATGTTTTTCACAATAACTATTCCACATAAATATTCTTTTTTGAAAACTTCTAAACAGCATTTGTATCTGCCCGGTAACAGGAAGAGTGGGCACTAAGGAAAAGTAGGCACCTCAATGTAAAATTGGCTATTTTCCCTAAAATGTTAAAAGGATAAAAAGATATTTGGAAAATGGTCAGTAATGTAAAGTATACATGATTAGAACATGCTTGAACATTAGCCAATTAAGGCCTAATATATTTTTACAATTGCAACAAATTGCTACAAAACCTGTTTATCCAATCATTTTGGGCATAAACAAGAAGTTGAAGGATACATTTAGGTCTGATAATGATGTACCGTGCATTACTTCAGCCCATTTAATTTTTTAACATTTTGGACATATTAGCCAATTTTAGATCAAGGTGCCCACTCTTCTTGTATCCGTCTGCCCACGACACTCACGCCAATACGACGGAGGCACCAGAAATGTACCGGAAAGACATAGGGTGCGTTCGGAAATTGCGCACCGGAGCGCACTCGCCTATTAGTTTGTATTGGCCAGTGCGCTCAGTGCTGTATTTCCGAACGCACCCATAGTTTCTGACGATGTTGTTGATTCCCTGGTTTTGTTTCGAACTGAATTCTGGGAATCGCAGTTCCAACAGACCATAGACTAGACCAAGAGGTGTCGCCAAAAAAAAGACTACAAAAATGACTGTTACACAGTATGACTTTTTAAGTGGTTAATCATCTATAGGCGACTTTGCAATGGTACAAAGACAGTGACAGAGTGTCGACTGGTGCCTGCATTCCATTAGCCATTCTCACAAGATGAAGCGCTAACGCTGTAGCTAACGCTGTAGCGCACGGTAAACGTACGCAAAGCCCTAGTTGACCTACCGTCGCCTCCCCGACCCCCGTCCTCCTCACGGTCTACCCGCCCACCCCCCACCCCACCCTCACACACAATGTATTAACCCATTAAGACCTGAGGTCGATTCTACAAATGCCTTTTAAATCAGTAGTTCTCAAACTTTCAAGATTTTTCAAAAATGTCCAAAAATAGCAGATGTGCAAGCTCGACACAAAGTGACGTGCTGTGAGCTTGTATTTCTGCTATTTTTGAATAACCAACGCTAACATCTAAAATGACAGATGCTTTCCCGGTTTTATAATGGTGTTAAAATACAACACACACACACACACACACAGGAACGGTCGACGGGCATCGCTGAACGAACTCAACTAATGGTGTGTTTGCTTACAAAGTTCATACGCGACTCCTGCCTTTTTTCCACATTTGTGAGATCCCGTTCCTTTCCGATGATTCTAACGTCATGTCAACCCAATCACCCAGAGGAAGAAGACAAAATAAATAAACGTTGCTTTTGAGAGTTTCTGCAAACCACGAACACGAGAGGCGTCGTATCCAAGTGCGGAGCTTAGCCGAGTGAGTGGCCACGCCGAGCGGTGCGAAGCCCCTCACCGCTCAGCGCTGTTCGAGTTACATACCGATAGGCACATAATAAATAATACCTCCTCTGTTACGATCGTACTTTGGAAAACAATCTCGGAATAAGTCGACGTGGTTCCACATCTGGAGACGCTGACATGCTATGTTTTTTGGGGGAGGGGTTCAAAAACACATTCTACGTACGAGTATCTTGTGATTTGCTGAAACCTACAGTTGCCAACGTTTTCCTCTGTCAACCGGGCTGCGACAACAACGGTTGAGAACAGGAACAATGTGTGTCTGAGAGCGACAGCAGAATTTAACATCGGATTGAAATCTAAAGAGTTGACCCCGAAAGGCAAAGTGAAAAAAACAAAAACAGACATATCTTATTGAGAGGAGGCGGTTGTGGGTGGGCAGGCTGGACTTCAGAGTATGCGAGAAAAAGGGGGCGGCAGGGAGGGGGGAGGGGGGGCGGTAATATGAACATGAACACCGACACACCTTCAACAGGACTAAAACATGCACGTTTTTCAAGTCAACTGATATTCAAGCTACATGGGGACACAATTGGTCACATCATGATGAATGGCTGTTTTTGTTATTATTATTATTATTATTATTATTACATTTTTAAATAAAAAGAAAAACCTTTCTGCACACACAACAAGGTTGTTTTGTTTTTGTACATTTTTTTTTTTACTGGCGGGCTATTCGGTCGGTGGCATTATCATCCTCATCATCATCATCACAGCTATGGTCATTAAAAAGAGTGTCGTCTCTTCTTTATCTATTGCGGTTGACGTTTGTCTACGGCGCCTTTTGTTCGTCATAGAGATGCTTGTAGCGGGGGGGGACACATGCACAGGATTTGGGGGGAGGAGGGTTGTTGCGTGGGGTTATCGGCAGGGTTGGTGGTGGTGGTGGTTTGGGGGGTGTGAGGGGTATCAACTGGGTTGGTGGTAATGGTTTGTGGGGGGTTTGGTGGGATATTAGCAGGGGTTTGTGGAGGTGGTTTGGTGGGATAATAAACAGGGTTGGTGGTGGTGTTTTGGGGGTTAGGGTTGGGTATCGGCAGGGTTGGTGGCTGTGATTTTGGAGGATCGGCAGGGCTGGTGGTGGTAGTGGTTTGGCGGGGGTGGGGTGTGGGGGGGGGGGGGTGTGCTTGGGGCTTGAAGGGGGGGACAGAACGGGACAAAAAGCGACCGTCCGCCCGGCCAGCTGGCAGTTGAAGTGGGCGAGGGGGTGTGTGATACCTTGGCACATGACGATGGTGGGCACGGAGTGGCAGAGGGTGATGCAGGCATGGTGGGGTGTGGGTGTGGGGGTGGGGGGGGATTCAGAGTCATTTAGCTTTGGGCGGTGAGCCGCTGCTCCGTCAGCGAGGCCTGGTGCGACACCGTCTTGTTCTCGTGCGCTCGCAGCTTGGAGACCACGTCGATGAAGGCCAGGCCTTGGACCTCTTTGCTGAGAGGCTCTGAGGAGAGAGCGGAGAGCAACTGGTTTGTTATTATCGGTTCTACAGGCTGACCCTTTTTGAAAGATACACCCCCGAAAAAAAACACTCGACTGAATCTGCAGCATTCAATCATCACAAAACGACTTTTCCAGCATCACATTCAAGCATGAATATTGTGAAATATTAGTAAAGGATTATTTTCCGTTCAGGTTCGCTCCGTTCGGCGGATTTTTTTGTATCACTTCACTTCTCAGTCTGGTAATCATGCTATTTCCAAGGGGCGGGACCGGCGTGACGGGCACCCAGGCCACCACGGCTTCCGATTGGTCTGTGGTGCAGACACCGGAAGTGGCTTCCAATGTAAAATTAAGAGTCATTTCTTAAGTTGCCTACGTAATCGCTGAGGTTTGGGAATCCGGCTCAAACAGGATGATAGCCAGACGGGGAAGAGAAGTGAAAAAAATGCAATAAAAAACACGCTGAACGAGCGCCTCCGTCCGTCCGTCTGGATTCCAGGCTACTCGAATTGTTCTTTAAATCAGGAATGGTAATAAAGCCAAGCCCTGTGTGGTACAGTATGTCTTACCTGATCCCATGACTGAACAGATGAGGATCATAGAGTTGTACTTGATCTCCGGTGCGCTCCTGTCGTCTGACAGCAGTTTGTGCAGCACCGGCACCAAGCTGGATCCCACAAAGTCCTTCTCTGCTGCAACTGTAACAGGGGAGTAACGGTTAATCAAACAAATCCATATAATCAATTATAAAAAATATATACTATAATCGATGGAAAAAAACCTATGTCATTATAGTCAAAACGTTTCTACACACTTCAATACATGTCAACAACTGTGAAAATAGCTGTACAGTACAAGCTAACAATGTGCCGCGAAGCAAAACGCTGTGAGTTTGTAGATTATTTATTTACCAGTGACAATGCACATTAATCAACATTTCAGTTTTCACCTCAATGTAAATGAGCTAGAGTTAGCAAAGAGCCATCTGTAGTCCCTGAGCAGGTTGTTAAAAATAGTGATATAACTATCAATACACAACAAACAATACAATACAAGTAGACATAAGTGCAAAAGACAAAACTATTCCGGTATAAGATTTGCTATTTTCACACAAAAAAACAACACGCTTCTCAATTATTTGATTCATCAAAAAAGTAAAAGGATAAAATAGTCGCCATGAAAATAATGTATAATTGCAACCCTGAACTGCAGTCGCATCATCGTTAGAAATGAGTCCACAAAGTGCTTCTGAGCTGCAACTGGAATCACATCACTGAAAGTGTAGGTCCCTAACCTGACCTGAATTTCCATTTGGTTTCACTTCATTATCCAGTCTCAAAGTGCTCCCAATGCAGCTGGTTTACATCTGGTAATGGCCGTGGTGGTAAAAGTGCTAAAATGTTTTACTTAGATAAAAGTATCAATACTGCATGCAGAAATACTCTGTTACAAGTAAAAGTCCATCATTCAAAATTGACTTAAAAGTACAAAAGTATTGGCATCAAAATATACTTAAAGTACCAAAAGTAAAAGTACCCATTATGCAAAAAAATCTGCGGAACGGAGCGAATCAGTCTGGATTCCGGGTTAATTCTAGGGGTGCAAAATATGTTTTGCAGATCTACCAGCTCACAAAGCATGCATCGTGGCGCGTTGTGCGCTTGTAGGTCGTCCATTTTCAAATAGCCAAACTTTAAATAGGGCTGAAGTGGTTGATGTAGTATAAAGACCAGGATTACTGCATATTTTTTGTGAGGGTACCTACTCTAGGGGACACGGGGGGAACATGCAAACTCCACACAGAAAGGCCCTTTCACCAACCCCACCTAGGGTATGGGCACTGATGACGTGGAGGAGAGAACACGCCCCCAGCACCCACAGTATCCCCGGCGGGAATCGAACCCAAGACCTTCAAGCTGTGAGGCAACATCTCTACCGACTGCGCCATCGTGCCCCCACTAAAGATCATTCCGTTTGACACTACCTTTGATTGAGTTACTTTTCTTTCTCTTCTGCACTGTAATTATATTGTTATTATTTTGTACTTCTTTTGTGTTATGCATCCTAATGGCATCGTATAGCTGTGTTTCCTTTGCTTGATGTGCTATGTAAAGCACATTGAATTGCCTCGTGGTTGAAATGTGCTATGCAAATAAAACTGCCTTGCCGAAGAGGGAGTCCTCACAGAATTCATTGAGTCACCGAATCCGGTGTAATAATTGAACTCTGAGAGACAATGTCCTGTTTCAGCAGACTGTGGGTTTTCTTGAACCGCAAGAACGTGCAATCAAGCTAAAAATGATTAAACTATGATTAATCTTAATTAACAAATTACAAGTGTCATTAGTCACATCCACCTGGGACCTCAGAGATTGGTACTTATGTGTCATATTATCCCACAGCCATGGACGAAAGCTGCACTGGCTGGCTGTCATCGCTGTCTGGAGATGTGACTCAGAAATGTCATTACAGAACATAATCTCTCTGAAGGGTGACCTCCTTCCTCTGGAACTGGATATAAAAGCAACTGAAGTACATGGTGGGAAGTAACTAAAGAATATTTACTCAAGTACTGTACTTGAGTACAATTTTAAAGTGCAGTGTATGCACGTTTACTTGAGTATTTCCAATTAAAAAAGTAAAACGAATCTAAGAAGAAAATAATAGTCTGTACAGGCAGCTGCTGCTCCGAGTAATACATTTTTTCCCCCTGCCCTCCTTGTCAAATAGGATTTATTGGAAAATCGCGAGTACAAAATGAAAGGTAATAATGTGCTAAATAAGACAAGGTTTGGACCAGTGAATGGTCTTCCTTAGATGAAGGTGACCAAAGGTCCTGAGGAAGACCATTCCATTGCTTCATTTTAGACAATAATAAATATCACTCGGAGAAACAGCTGCCTGTGTGGACTTTTTTATTAGATCGCGTGAAAAAGTATACCAGTAAAAGATTATATCGTTAAAGGATAATTTCGCCCGACATTTTTCTTACCTTTTTATGATGTTATGATATCTTGGACGAGCGGTAAAGTAGAAAAAAATCATTACTCCATCCCGGGTCCGTCGCTAAAAACCCGTGCCTATGGGACTCTAAATCGCGTTATTTTAATAGCTTTTTCTTGTTGTTTTTTTGCTGAGATCTGATGTTCATAGTGAGAGAACACAATGGAACGTGATTGCCTTGAATGCGCTCCACCGGAAGTCTCGCTTTAGAAAGACTTCCGGTGGGGCGCCGGAAGTTTTATTTCTAAATTTTTTATCCCGCGATTTTTGTAACCCATATTTTTCACCCGGTGCCAATTTCCTAAGTGATCCTGGGCGCTACACCAGCCCTACACCAGCACTACACCAGTCCCCCACAGTAGGGAGGCCAGGGCCGAGCTCATGCTTCCTTCAGGCATGAGAGCCAACTGACCTTCTTGTCACCTGACAGGGGGGAGTTTCCCTGGTTGGACGTAGCGCGTGGAAGGAACACGTTATTCCAACCAGTTCCCTTCCCCTCCATCAGGCGCCCCGGCTGTCATGGGGGAGGCGGTATAGCGACCAGGATTACTACATGTTTTTGTGAGGGTATTAACTACCCTAGGAGACACGGGGAGAACATGCAAACTCCACACAGAGTAGGCCCTTTCGCCAACCCCACCTAGGGTATGGGCGCTGATGACGCGGAGGAGAAGACACGCCCCCAGCGCCCACAGCGTCCCCGGCGGGAATCGAACCCAGGACCTTCTAGCTGTGAGGCGACAGCGCTACCGACTGCGCCACCGTGCCTCCTCCGGAAGTCTTTCTAAAGCGAGACTTCCCCTCTCTTAGGCCACAGCGCGGGTTTCTAGCTGCGGCGGACCCGGGATGGAGTTATGACATTTTTCTACTGTACCACTCGTCCTAGGATATCATAACATCATAAAAAAGGTAATATAAACGTCGGGCGAAATTCTCCTTTAATGTCAGGCAGAAACCTCCCATCTCGGCCCGGACCGCTGGCGTAGCGGTCCGGGCACCTAGTCTCCAAAGTAGCCTGACATGGTTTGAGTCCCGATCCCTGCATCTCACTCTCCCCATTTCCTGTCAGCCTACTATCATGTCAATAAAGGCATAAAAGCCAAAAGATAAACCTTAAATAAAGAGAAACCTCCCATCTCCATATTTTAACCCTTTGTGTTTTTTTGTGAATTAATACCCTACTTGATGATCATACTACAGCGTCACACAAAAGCATCAAAAGTAGCAGATCTGCAAGCGTTGCAAGCTTGTAGATCTGCTACTTTTGATGCTTTGAGCGTGTAGATCTGCTTCTTTTGATGCTTTGATGCTGTGAGCTTGTAGATCTGCTACTTTAGGCGTTTTTGAATTTGAATCCAGAAAAGTAACAGTTTTGGACATATGAGGTTTCCACCCGACAGAGACGACAATATCAAAACTAACTTGCATTTAATTGAATCAGTTACACAGTATCACTTTTAAACGATGTGTCGTCATGCTGAACGTTTCTCACCCAGATCCAGAGCGGCGATGAGGCCCAGTGCGACCAGCGCCTCGTTCTGCATGATCATGTGTTCACTGGTCGCCATGGTCACCAAGTGCTTGACTCCGCCTCCTTGGATGACTGTTCTGACGACATCCTGTAAAACACACACACACACACACACACAAACCGCCTTGAGTCGTATCCCAGACAACACCAAAAAAGGAAACCCCTTTTTTTTCCTCTCCTCTGTTTTTGCCAATGGGGGCACCACCTCCTTTTTTGTGTAAAACAGGAACCCCTTTCTTCCGTCCACTTCCTCCCGGGTGCTTCTGTGTTTATTCCAACAAAAACAACGTCTTTATGGCAGTGGTGCTGACAGATTCTGCTGTTAGCAGAATCTATCTGGCACACTCACGCACTCTTATAGATAGATGGCTAGCCTGCTGCAGAGCCACGCCGTAAAAAAAAAATGCCTGAAAGTTCCCCCAGCAGAGAATTAGCTCACTGCTGTTTTGCTGCGTTGCTGTGTATCTGCCAGTGAGCGAACGCAGCATGAAATGTCTGATACTCTTCTCCCTCCTCCCCCCCCGCCAGTAAAAGGATTGTTGACTGATACATCAGCCTGGGTGACTAACAGGGTGGTCAATGGTTAGTGTGGGTGACTTAACACAATAGTTCTCAACCTGTGGGTCTGGACCCCCAGGGGGGTCCCCAGAAGGCAGTGAAGTGACAATTTAAGGACTTTTTAGCCCCTTTTAAAATAATACCTCAAGAAAATGGGGGAAAAAGAAGGAAAAAAATACCATTACTGAATCTAAAGTAATCAACAAACTATACTATACAAACTGGTGAAACATTGGCCAAATTGTCAAATTATATAAGAAAGAGGCAAACATTGTGAACATAGCCGATCTACAAGCTCACAAAGCCTCGCGTTGCGAGCTTGTAGATCTGGTATTTTCACAATATATATCTGTGGAACCGAGTCAAACTAAATTGAACGCATCAACTCCTACAATTCCAAGTGTTTGTCAGGGTGGGGGGTCCCCAGTTCTATTATGGGGGGTCGCTGCCTAAAAAGGTTGAGAACCACTGACTTAATCCATTCAAAGCATCTGTCATTTTAGATTTCTTTGGCTATTCAAAAATAGCAGATATACAAGCTCATAGCGCGGCACCGAGTGCCGTGCTATGAGCTCGTAGATCTGCTATTTTAGAAAAAACGTGAAAATGTGTGCAAATATTTGAATACATATATATTCTTTTTTTTAAAGCTAAATTTTTAAACTCAAATCTTTGCTTCTGGGGGGTCCTTGGAACACCATATTTTGAGATGGGGGTCCGCGGCCAAATACGTATCATTTTGGGGGTCCTTGACACGAAAAATGTTTGAGAACCACTGATATAGCAACATACTGTTAGGATTTAGAAAACATTTGTAGAATCCCCAGAAGCTTTGAGTTACAAATGTTTGCTTTAAAAATATATATATATATTGAAAGATTTGCACAAATGTTCACGATTTTTCAAAAATAGCAGATCTACAAGCTCATAGTGAGCTTGTAGATCTGCTATTTTTTTTTATAGCCAAGGAAATCTTAAAATGACACAGATGCGTTCCCGGTCTTAATGGATGACTTAAGACAGTTAGTAGTCAGTCAGAGAGGCTGACCTTAGACTTGCTGTGTCGGATGAGGGCAGACAGCAGTCTGTTGGACTCTCCCATCACCCCAGCATGGTCTTTGGCTTCACACCACTCCACCAGCCTCTCCACCAGCTTCCCGTTGGTCCCCAGCTGGTCGGCCGCCTCGGCTGAACGCACACGCGCACACACACACACACACGCACACGCACACGCACACGCACACGCACACGACAGAGAAGAAAAAAACTTAGCGCAGCAAGTGGTCGTATGGGTGTGGCCATGTGCATTTTCAGAGCATGTTTATTTCGATGATCAATCAATCGTAGGCATGTAACGATTTATCATAAATCGATTGAAACCGGTGACAATTTAAATCGATTTAATTAAAAAAATAGCGCGATGCAAACAGCAGAGGGCGCGTAAAAAAAGAGAGTAGAAAATACAGGATCTTCGTAAGAGAATTGTTACAAGTCATTTGCTAGTGTATTGAAAATACATTTTGTACAACACACCAGAAGCAAAGATTTGAGTTAAAAATGCTTGCTTTAAAAATATATATATATATAAGATTTGCAAAAAAAAAATCACTATTTTTCAAAAGAATTGCAGATCTACAAGCTCGTAGATCTGCTATTTTTGAATAGCCCAAAGTATAAAATAATGGCAAAAAATCTAAAATAAGACAGTATGTGTTCCCGGATTGAATGGGTTAATAAAAAAGTCCTGGGAAATATACCTTGCGTGTCGATGAGCATGCGTAACGTGCCCAGCAGTTTGAACTGGACCGGGGGCATCTCGGACTGCAGGAACTTCAGCACCACGTTCGACACGCCCGCAGACAGCATCTTGGACTTGTTCACCACTGCAGAGAGAGAGACGGGAAACAACAGCGTTCAAAACACCCAACCAACTACTTATATTAGAGCTAATGGTTCTCAAATCACTGCAGAGAGAGGAAACCACAGCGTTCAAAACACCCGTAAACACAGTGTTTACTGTATATTAGATCAGGGCGGTTCTCACATCACTGCAGGGAGAGGAGAAACAACAGCGTTCAAAACACTGTTTACATTAAAGAGATAGTTCACCCAAAAAATACCTTTTTTCTATCGATTGGTCACCCCATGGAGACTTTTTTTAGTTTTTGTCGCATTCCTAAGCCAATAATTTGATGACCCAGCGGACCGGTATTAAAAAAAGTCATTTTGGGGGTGAACTATCCCTTTAAGACCGGGAAAGCATCTGTCATTTTAGATTTCAACCACTTTATCCATTATTGTATACTTTGGCTATTTTTGAAAAATCATGACAATTTGTGCAAATCTTTGAATATATATCTATATTTTAGAGCGAACATTTGTAACTCAAATCTTTGCTTCTGGGGGTCCCTGGAACAAAATTTGAGATGGGGGTCCGTGGCCAAATAGTGGTCCTTGACATGAAAAGGTTTGAGAACCACTGATATTATAGCTAATTCTTTTCAGATTTAGATTAGTAAAGATTTAGAAGACATTTTGTAGAATCCCCCAGAAGCAAAGATTTGAGTTAAAAATGTTCGCTTTAAAAAAAAATATATATATATATATATATTTAAAGATTTGCACACATTTTCACGATTTTTTTCCAAAATAATTGTAGATCTACAAGCTCATAGCGCTATGTGCAGCGCTATGAGCTTGTATATCTGCTATCGATGTCGACATCTTCCAGACGGCAGAGATTAGCTCTGGACAGACAAATATAGACTTTGCGAGGTATAGCAGCAAACGAAACACAGAAGCTCTGTATATTTTTGTGAAGAATCACAGCACTGTGTTCTCGTTAAAAAATACCTCGAGTATTAAAGGACGTGTTTGGTTAGCGCTTGCAAGCACGCGGAGAAAGTGTGATGATGTTAAAAAGGGGATTGTGACGTTATAAGAGAGATACTTTGAACGCAGGACAGAATAATATGTTTTTCCATGATTATTCTTTAAGGCAAAGGTTCCCAAACGTTCTTCTCAATTTGAGACAGACAAGACCCAAAGTTACAAACACACACATTATGATTATTTTATTTAATTTAAGCCCTGTTTCAAAATAGTTAAAGTAGGAGCAAATCTCTTTTAAGTATTTTTTGCCTAATGTTCCCCACAGAATATGGATGCTGGAAGAGGTTAAAGCATATCTGTGATATTTCTTTGTCCCTGGTGGCGCTCTCCGCCAGCCAGCCAGCAGGGGGCTCACCAGGTATGGGTATCTCACCAGATATGGCCAGGTATGGGTATCTCACCGGGTATGGCCAGGTATGGGTATCTCACCGGGTATGGCCAGGTATGGGTATCTCACAAGGGGCTAGCATCCGGCTTGTAAATTGAGGCTATATAGGAAGTGTGACAGTTCATAAGAATGGCCTGTAGTCTCGCCGTTTCACCACTGTTTCACCCATGCTGGTGTCAGAAACAATTAGGCTCTATTCAAGCGGATGGGTATTTGGCCAAACTTGATTTTATTACCTTAACTTAACTTAACTTTATTCTTAACTTTATTCTGAATGCCCTCAGTGCCAGAACGAAAAATCCAGAGTAAAAAAAGAAGAAGAAAAAAATTAGAACCCAATATATCATTATCTGAAGATGTGCAGCTCCATCCACTGTAACTTATAACTGAAAAAGGCTGTATCTCGCTTCCTAAGCACTTTTTTTTTTTACTTAGAAAAAAAAGAATTGCTGGCAGTTTAGAGAACATATTTTTTTATTTCATTGGCACTGAGAGAGTTAACTCATATAGTGCCAATGACGTCTTTTGACGGCCGTTTTCAGTGCGCCATTAGTGCCAATGACGTCTTTTGACGTCACCTAAAAAAAAATATTTTTCCAAAATAAAATTTTTTTTTTTTTTTTTTAATTTTTTTTTTCTTGAAAATCTCAAAGGAACTAGGAGAAAACGATTTTCAAAAAGTTAATTTTCCATCCACTTCAATGTTAAAATGTAAACGGAGAATTTTTTTTCTCCGTTTGATCCATAATGCCTTTGGCATATGGATCAACAAGCTTGAAATAAGCCTGGCAGTGAATGAGTTAATAAACATTCTTATAAATACAATATGCTTTTTATGATATGCGTTTTGGTAAATTATCGTCCCATTTATTTAAAAAAATAATGATAAAGTAGGGTATGTTTCTAGGGGTTTCTACCGCATAATTTCTGTAGCATTAATTTCCGTTTGCAGGCTTCATTTACGGTCTGTGGAACCCAATGGCGTGACGCTTTTTTTTTTACGGTCTATGGTATCTCCCCGGTTCTCACCGGGTATGGGTATCTTTCCGGTAGGGATGTCCGATATCATCGGCCGATAATAGCATAGGTTGGCACCCCAGTCTGTGTCTTCCGTGAGGAAGAAGCCCAACAAATCCACGGTGAGGCCTTTAGGAGGGCCATTCAAGCAAGCCGCCAAGGGAGCCTGCAGTACCACCACGGCCCAAGACACCATCACACCAGAATGAAATGTTTGGAGCGGGGGAGTCTGGTGCAATGCTCAGGTCCTGGACCTGGTGAGACGGAGGAGGAGCCCGGCCGGGAGGCCATCCACAGAGCCTAGTCCCTCCACGTGCCAGAGCCTCTCCTCTCCCCCATTCCTGGCAGAGTAGTTTCGGACAAGCGTATTGAGTGGCCCTGTCTTTCCCTATTTAGGACTGACCGTGGGTAGCTACCTGGGACATAAGTCGGGGCTTGATCAACCCTGGCTGGGTCACCTGGGCGAGGGTGTATGTTGCGAGACCCGAAACATCCTATGACCCCAGGCTACAACACTGATGATACGTCCCAGGTGCATCCATGTGATGTTTTTTCGTTATAGAAATGTAATATCGGAGAATATCGGTATCGGTAAAAAAAGAAAAGAAAAAAAAAAGCCTGCATATATCGGTATCAATTGATATGGAGTTGGACAATATCGAAATATTGGCTAAAAAGGCAACATGGAACATCCCTACTCACCGGGTATGGCCAGGTTGCGCAGGGCGCTGAGCGCAGCGTGCTGCACGGTGACGTTCCCCTCCTCTACGTGTCTGTCCAGCAGGTCCAGCAGCTTCTGGACGATGCCAGTGTCCACCATGTGGATGCAGTTCCCATCTGAGGACACAGAGAGAAGGACACAGCATTATCATTCTAGACCAGTTAGTTATCAAACCTCTTCATGTCAAGGACCCCCGAATTGATATATATATATTTTGCCGTGGACCCCTCCCATCTGACCCTAACCCATCTGAAAATGTTTTGTGCCAGGAACCTCCAAAGACAAGATTTGTGTAAAGAATAACACATTTAAGATGTTACATTCTTTTCAAAAATAGCAGATGTACAAGCTCGTAGCTTGTATATCTGTTATTTTTGAATATCCAACGTATTAAATATGGATAAAGTGGTTAAAACGATTGCACGTATGCTGTATTAACAATTTTTTCTGGGGACCCCCTGGATCAACAACAACAATGCACACAATGACACCAATAACTCAATTTTGTATCCATATTTCAGAATTAAATATGGGCTCCTTATCGATCCCACTACCGATCCTTTTATATAAATGTGGTAGTTGTTGTTGGCAAATATGGCAAAAAGTCAGTAAATGTTAAAAAATGTTGGCCAATGATTAAACGCAACACAATTACTAGGCTTTCTTTGTCTTTTTAAGTCATTTATAAGGCCTTATTTGGACATAAATCAATTCAATAACATTTTAATAATATAATACTAGCGCAGACGAGCGCATGTTAAAAAAGCTTGAGAATCACTGAACTAAATAACAGGAGTGAAAACGTTGACGTGCCAATGATGACGAGAGGAGGATCTTACCGTTTCGGGCGAAGTTGGCGATGGCCAGTGCCCCTGCCAGCTGCAGCTGGTGGTTGTGGGAGGGCACCCAGGACAGCACCCTCTGGAACACACTGCCTTTACCCCCCTCAAACAGCTTCTGCATGGACTCGTCTGCACACAGAGACAGAGACACGGCACTTATAGGTCACCACAATGACAGTCAATAGGCTGAGGCTCTAAGCTAGAGTTCTCAATGAAGGCCCGGCACTATCTGGGCCCTAACTGGGCCAGCCTGAACACGGCCCGGCTTGAACAATTACCATAATTTTATGCCGGAAAATGTCCTTAAAGTCACGCATCCAACAAGCTTTGAACTGAGCAGATTGGACCTTCTGTTCCAGAGATAATGGACAAAACACCTTGAAAACGCCAGTTTTATTTTTCATAACACAGGCTAGGAAGGTGGGGGGTCCCCAGATGACAGTGAAGTGACAATTTCACTGTCATCTCGAGAACTTTTTAAAGAAAGACAAAGGAAAAAAAGACCATTACTGCATCAAAAGTAATCAACAAACTATACTATAAAAACTGGTCAACAACAAATTGTGAAATAATATAAGAAAAAAATATTAAAATAGCAGATCTACAAGCTCACAACGCCTCGCAATTGTGAGCTTGTAGATCTGCTATTTTCACAATATTTATCTGTGGAACCGAGTCAATACAAATGTAATGCCTCAACTCCTACATTCCAAGTGCTTATCGGGGTGAGGGGTCCCCTGTTCAAATATGATTATTTTGGGGGGTCCCCAGTTCAAATATGATTATTTTGGGGGGTCACGGCCTGAAAAGGTGGAGAAGCATGGCGCTATTCATTTGGTTTGTCTGTGAAGCACTTCCCCTGCATATGAAACGTGTGAAACATAAATTAAAGTTGGATTTGAGTTCAAGTCTGCCCTCAAGGGCATTATGGCAATTATTTAATAATAAAACTGTCACAGTGTCGCACTATTAAATCCTCAGTGAGAGCTTTAAACTCTGGGAGTGTAAAAAATGAACCCACATTTTTATGTCATTATGATTATGAGCGGTAATATTTACTTCATCACGGCCAGGACTGTGACTTTGAAACACATACTAATATAATCCCATGCTGATACTAAACGGATAGCTCACCCCAAAATGACTTTTTTTCTATCGATTAGTCACCCCATGGAGACTGGAGGGATGTAAAAAAAAAAAAAAACGTATTCCTAAGGCAATAATTCGATGACCAGGGGACCGGGAGGCAGCGGTTCCGGTAGGAGACACAAAGGAGACCGCTGCCGGTCATCAAATCATTGGCTTAGCTATGCGACAAAAACAAAAAAATATCCGTGAATTCAAGTCTCCATGGGGTGACTAATCGATAGAAAAAAAGACATTTTGGGGGTGAACTAACCCTTTAACATAGTGTAAGCTCAAGCATAAGCATGTTTTGCAGTAGATTCAGTATTATCATTTTCTAGTTTGCAAGTATAATTTTCATAGGTGTGTGTGTGTGTCAGTCTCTGTATACTGTAAGTCAACGGAGGTCGCGTTGGGCTGAAATCTTGCCAAATCTTACCCCACGGTGTTGTTTATTCTTGCCATTTCTGGCCAGATGTTTATTTAGATTTTTGCCAGATGTTTATTCAGATCTTTGCCAGATGTTTATTCAGATGGGAGAGTGTGGAGAGGAAGGGAAACGAGGGCAGGGAGACAGAGGGGGTAGACATGCCAGATGAAAGTCGGAGTCAAGAAACTCTGAAAGTTCGGAAACTAGAGTTAAGCCAGAGTTTTATGTATAGTTGAACACTTTAACAAAATAGCCGATTTACAAGCTCACAAATGTGTTGTAGCGCGCCGTGTTGGTGTGGTGCGAAAGTAAGTATAAACCAGGCTTGAGGAAGAGCCGGCTTGGTTCCAAACGTAAACACTTTGGCTAATTAAAAATCTTTTTAACTAGCTATTTAGTGAGCTATTTCATGTTCCTATGTCTCTAAGCATTTTCAGATCCAGCACCGGTCCGATCTGGTTTCGAATGTGCATGACTTAAAAAAAAACGGGGGAAAAAAACTAAAACATTTTAATAAGCCACCAGGCACTCCATAGGTTTAGTATTCCAACTAATTACTGTCACAACTATTGTCATTATTGGATTTGATTTGACAGGGGCCAGCTGCAGCTCAGACTGTAGCTGTGCGTTGTGAGGGAAAACCGGTTTGATCACGTCTTTCAGGGCCGTTCGCCTTGTAATGAAATATTCAAGAAAGGCTGAATTATTTATTCACCGAGGCGCTGGCACAGAGCTCCACCATGTCTATCCACATCTCCAGTACCATGAAATCATCATTTCATAGGGTTGGGCACTCTTTTTCTTTTTAGTGATATTTTGTGTTCACATATCCAAATAAAATCTTGGCCACACTGGCTTAACCCATTAAGACCGGGAACGGATCCGTGTCATTTTAGATTTCTTTGGGCAATTAAAAAATAGCAGATATACAAGCTCATTTGTAGATCTGCTATTTTTTTGAAAAATCATGAAAATCTTTGAATATGTATAGTTTTAAAGCAAACATTTGAAACTCAATCTTTGCTTCTGGGGGATTCTACAAATGTCTTCTAAATCCTAACAGTTTAAAAAAAAAACGTATGTTGCTACGTATACGGTATACAGTGTTCAAAACTTTTTCATGTCAAGGACCCCCAAAATGATATGTATTTGAGTCCACACAGCCACACCCCATCTCCATCTCCCCCATCTCAAAAACTATATATTCAAAGCTTAGCACACATTTTCTAAATTTTTCAAAAAATAGCAGCTATTTTTTAATAGCCAAAGAAACCTTATAATGGCACAGATGTGTTCCCGGTCTTAATGAGTTAAAGATGCTGAAATTGACATTTTTGTGTCATCACTTCATTTGTTCATGAAGGTGAAAGGTGATTTAAGCGACTTTGAACTTGGCATACTCAGACCAGCCCGTTTGGCATCAACTGTTACTCGACTTAGAAATATGGAGATAAGAGGTTTCTGCTCCGGCAGCAACGATTATGCTCTTAAAGGGTGAAAAACATAATGTTAATTTCAGCTGGTGTTAAAGAGGTTAAGCGGCTCATGTAATGGCCTGGCACAGCTGGCTGTGTGGACTCAGGCTGACACGGCAAACGGGAAAAATTCGAGCAAATATGACCAGCTAATTGTGGTTTATGTAAGGCCCTGTTTAACCAAATAGCGAATAAATGTCGCCTGTGCTCGTCTGCTTGCACCAATGGGAGGAGGAAGGCCCCGCAAAGCAGGGGCCATGTGATGGTTCTCAACCAGTGGTCCAGGGACCACCAGTGGTCCTTGAGGGGGTTCCAGGTGGTCCCCAGCTAAATGATGGAGAGTTGGTAACCAAATGGACCCTTATAGATCTTTAACTCTTGGAAGTATAAAATTAAACCAAATGGACCCGTCTAAACGTGGCCTTAAGTCGACGAAATGAACACCGGGGTTATGCGTGGTGCGTTGCCTTATTACCTCCCAGTAGCAGCAGCACCATCAGGTCGGAGGCGGTCTTGAGTTGGGCCACGTCCTCCTCTCTGTCCCCGTCCACCGTCTGAGCCACCACGTCCAGGAGACACTCCACCAGCCCTGCATCCACCAGCTGCAGCTTGATCACATCTGGGAGGAGGAGACACAGACAGACACACCCACTCTGTTTATTTGATCACAACTTAAAACCCATGAAGTAGCTCAGGTTGGTCGTGGAGCTTGTCGATCTGCTATTTTCAGCGAAAGCTTGAAGTCCGATTCTTAAAATGTTTTCTAAATCCTAACATATATATAAAAATATTTTTTTAGTATTTTTCAAAAATAGCAGATCTACAAGCTCATAGCGCGGCACTCGGTGCCGCGCTATGAGCTTGTATATCTGCTATTTTTGAATAGCCAAAGAAACCTAAAGTGACACAGATGCGTTCTAAATGGGTTAAGTGCTTAACACCCTGAAAAGTGATGGTTGTTGTAGTAGCAGCGTAGCCGTCCAAGGGGCTTACACAGTCTTTAAGGACAAGAAACAAACAACGTATTAACTCTTTGAAACGGCAAAACCAGAGTTATAACTTCTATCACACGCTTTGAAAACAACACTCAGTCAGAGGCGACGTTCTACAGTACATGATGTGTTGTACAGTACATGCAGTGTTGCCAGATTTTGCGAGAGAAACAAGCAACCAGGTATATGAAAAGAAACATGCCCAAATGATTGCGCTATAAGCACACTTGCCAGCACTGCCAAATCATGCTCTGGGAATGGACCAAACCATTGTGCGGGAATTCATTATTTAAAATAACTCCCCTGGGATTGCCGTGCCTGCACCTTAGAACAATCAGCAGGTACACCAACACCCGTTGACAAAAGTGTCAGCTTGACATTAAAACTGACAAATGTATATTGTTTTTGAGTATCTTTGTCAGCAAAGTATAAAATAGTCTATCCTCTGAATTCCCCCGTCTCTGCTGGGCTGGCATTTAATACTTCTCCTTCTCCTCTCCTGTACTGTTTGTCCCTCTCAGTGTTTCTACCGTCTGTCTCAGAGAAAACTTTACTGAAGAGAACAGAACAAAATGCAAAACAATAGTGAGCGAGTACGTGCTGTGCACCGGCAGGGCACGATTATGACATTTTACGTGACGATTAATTGTCACAACAATTATTGTGATTAACGATGTAATTGTGTTGTCGTTGAACACTGGGGCATGATATTAATCACATTTTTTGCTTTTAGGCTTTGAAGTTGCACAGGGGCAGGCATATATGATGAATAACCTATGGTAAATATACAAAGAAACTAGAAAAAGTGCTCCGCCAGGACAAGTAGGTTATTGTGGGCCAGCAATGTTCGGAATTCGCCAATTAGGATGGAATATGAAAAATCGCGGATCCGTCTTGGGCACTTGATTACAGAGATAATGTGTACCGATTTGCGTGATGTTTGTAATGAGTAATGTTTTTCACAAATCAGCCTCCTGGTGGCGCTATAATAGGGCAATGTTAAAATGTTAAAAGGGTGGCATTTGTTCCTCAACGTGGTGTGAATGTGTGTGCAAAGTTACACAGCAATCCGATGCTTTCATGCGTCATTTTGTTCAAAACGGGCCACTCAAACTTAACCTGTCAATCTTAGCCAATCAGGATGGAATATGAAAAATCAGACAGATCCGTCTTGATCACATAACTATAGAGATGATGTGTACCGATTTGCGTAAAATTTTCCTAAAAAATAATCGATCATTTCAGGAGCAAGAGCTTCAAAATCTCTTCTAAATCTAGTCAACAAGGCCTGCAGTAGGCTATGCACTGGAAAAATGTGCATGACATTATTTCAATAAACTAAAAACACGGGAAATGTTAGAGGGAGTAATAGCAATGGATACACGACGGTTGTCTGTCACGACCGTCATGGATGAACTTGTTTGCACTTTCTCCATTTACGGCCCGTACATCTATAGAAACGTTCATATTTTAAATATAAAGTGCTTATCCCATGGCCACGGATGTTACGTTTATGTACGGGCTCTCAGAAGTACCCGTTACCCGGTTTAAGGCCTTTGCAGACAGGGTGCAATTTTTCGCACAAAAAAAACGGACAATATGATTTTTTAAATGAACACATGGTTCTCAATGACCTCATGCACACCGGCTCCGAATTTACCGTGCGGCGATGCGATGCGGCGATGCGTTTTTTTCCAATCGAACCCAGTTCGATTTGTGCGTCTTTTCGCACACTGTCTGCAAAGGCCTTAAGATGATTTATTTTGGGTGTCTTTACAGTATGCTTTATTTACATGGGAGGTTGTAAGAGAGAAGAGGAGAGACAAGCAAGAAACGACAGGAGTCGGAACCGAACCTGAGACCCTGCGTCTCACATGGAGTAGGGGTGTGGGATTGCGCGATTCTCATGTTGGACGATTCAGAATTGATTCTAAAAAAATCGAGAATAGTTTGTTTTGAAAAAATCGGAAAAAATCGGAATCGTGACCCCAAGAATCGGAATCAAATCGTGAGATAGCAGAAGATTCACAGCCCTAACAAGGAGCATATGCTAATTGTCTGGGCCAACAGGACGGCCCCTCAGGGGAATGACTAGTTGGGTGAGCAAAACCATTAGACACATGTGAGGTGACAGCGTGGAAAGGCCTGTGTCATCATCTGAATGGAGCTGGACAACAAGCTGTTAGGAAACACATCACAAAGGTTGCAGTGCCTTTCGTCGCCTTTCCTCTTTTCGAGACCAGACATTTTTTTCTCCTATGACTAGAAAGCTGGTGAACCAAAACCATGTATATATAAACCTCTTTTATCTCTTTTATATGAGAGAGAGAGAGAGAGAGAGAGAGAGAGAGAGAGACAGAAATAGAGAGACCTATTTTATACTTCGAAGTACAACATGTTGCATCAAGCACTGGGCAGACAGACAGACAGACAGACAGACAGACAGACAGACAGACAGACAGACAGACAGACAGACAGACAGACGTACAGACAGACATACAGACAGACATACAGACAGACATACAGACAGACAGACATACAGACAGACAGACAGACAGACAGACATACAGACATACAGACATAGATAACAAACAGAGATAACAAACAGCGAGACAGAGACAACAGACAGACAGACAGACAGACAGACAGACAGACAGTGTATCCTCCAGAGTAGAGTTAAGTAGAGCGTTGCCTAGGAGACCGGCGGTGTGGGAGAACCCAGAGTACCGAATGGTGATAACAACAACCACACAATGTGTGTGTGTGTGTGTGTGTGTGTGTGTGTGTGTGTGTGTGTGTGTGTGTGTGTGTGTGTGTGTGTGTGTGTGTGTGTGTGTGTGTGTGTGTGTGTGTGTGTGTGTGTGTGTGTGTGCGGAGAGCTGGCAACTCCTCCACTCCCTCAGTCACACATAAACAGACAGACAGACACACACACACACACACACACACACGCACATATTATTATGCATTACTATACCTGTGAGGACATTTTAGGGCAGCAATTTTATGAATACCATGTTTAACCGTCACCCTAAAGCCGGAAAAAAAAAAAGATCTACAAGCTCACAGCACGTTGCTCTGCGACACGTTGTGAGCTACAGTATATCGTCTATTTCCGGTGTGCAAACTATACTATACTAGTGAGGACATCAACATTTTACAACAGTGTTCATGAATACCATTTTTTATAATTTTCTGCCATTTTTAACCTTAAGCCTAAAGCCCGAATAAATAGCCAAAATACAAGCCCACAACGCATCGCAGCGCGACGCGTCGTGGACTTGTATATCGGCTATTTTTATAGCACACAAGCGTAAATCAGGCATAAATGTAATCCCTAAACCAAACCTCTAAATGTCTAATCCTAACCCCCAACCTCCATCTTATTCTAATGTAAACATTATCTCTAAAAATCTCACAATGTCTTGTTTTCTCAAATTCAGCTGCCGTATATTTGTGTGCGACATTTGGCCCTCACAAGTATGGTAATACAAGCAAGCACACACACACACGCGCGCGGCAGTCAGAGAGTGGCTGACACGCTTTGAAAAAAACAGCAGCTGAAAGCATGTAGGCGCTGCATGGCGTTTGGCTCGCCATGACGGTGCAGTTTGCAGGCTACAGATGATGACTCCGGGAAGAGAAGAGTGACTCGCACGTACGCGAGCACACACACACACACACACACACACACACACACACACACACACACACACACACACACACACACACACACACACACACACACACACACACACACACACACACACACACACACACACACACACACACACACACACACACACACACACACACACACACACAGCCTGGGAGATGAAAGTACGCATCACAGAGCAGCACCACATCAACCCACTGACTGCGGACCCCCTGGCCAGGCCGCTTCAAACTGGACCATAGGAAAAAAAATACAAATTCGATTTAGCAGATAAGCAGATAAAGCTTGCCTTCACTTTCGGAAGATAAGCATTTATTTTTTTTTGGTTGCTTTGTATCCGAATAATAAAAAGGGTTCCAAAGCAATCAAATACAATCAAGGTCCTTCTTTATCGAGACAAGATAGTAGGGAAAAGATGGGAGGGAGACAGACAATAGGAAGGGTGGCAGAGACACACAGCTTGGGAGGAAGACGGTTTAAGAGAGAAACGCAGTACGAAAGCTGATAGAGAGACAGAGTGTAGGAGAGAAAGACAGTAGGAAAGCTGGGGGAGGCAGTGTAGGAGAGACAGAGAGTAGGAAAGCTGGGGGAGGCAGTGAAGGAGAGACAGAGAGTAGGAAAGCTGGGGGAGGCAGTGTAGGAGAGAAAGACAGTAGGAAAGCTGGGGGAGGCAGTGTAGGAGAGAAAGACAGTAGGAAAGCTGGGGGAGGCAGTGTAGGAGAGAAAGACAGTAGGAAAGCTGGGGGAGGCAGTGTAGGAGAGAAAGACAGTAGGAAAGCTGGGGGAGGCAGTGAAGGAGAGACAGAGAGTAGGAAAGCTGGGGGAGGCAGTGTAGGAGAGAAAGACAGTAGGAAAGCTGGGGGAGGCAGTGTAGGAGAGAAAGACAGTAGGAAAGCTGGGGGAGGCAGTGTAGGAGAGACAGAGAGTAGGAAAGCTGGGGGAGGCAGTGTAGGAGAGACAGAGAGTAGGAAAGCTGGGGGAGGCAGTGTAGGAGAGACAGACAGTAGGAAAGCTGGGGGAGTGTAGGAGAGACAGACAGTAGGAAAGCTGAGACAGAGTGTAGGAGAGACAGACAGTAGGAAAGCTGGGGGAGTGTAGGAGAGACAGACAGTAGGAAAGCTGAGACAGAGTGTAGGAGAGACAGACAGTAGGAAAGCTGGGGGAGTGTAGGAGAGACAGACAGTAGGAAAGCTGGGGGAGTGTAGGAGAGACAGACAGTAGGAATGCTGGGGGAGTGTAGGAGAGACAGACATGCCATGAGGAAAGCTGGGGGAGTGTAGGAGAGACAGACAGTAGGAAAGCTGTGACAGAGTGTAGGAGAGACAGACAGTAGGAACGCTGAGACAGAGTGTAGGAGAGACAGACAATAGAAAAGCTGAGACAGAGTGTAGGAGAGACAGAGAGTAGGAAAGCTGAGACAGAGAGTAGGAGAGACAGACAGTAGAAAAGCTGAGACAGAGTGTAGGAGAGACAGAGAGTAGGAAAGCTGAGACAGAGTGTAGGAGAGACAGAGAGTAGGAAAGCTGAGACAGAGTGTAGGAGAGACAGGAAATCTGGAAGGCAGAAGCTGTGCATAAATGTGTGTAAATTTAAATTCAGTAAGATATTTTTACACCAAGTAAAAGGAAAGGGTATGAGATAACGTTCACAAATGGATCCTCAGCACACCTCCCTATACAACTTTTAAATATTACTCCAGTGAGGCTCAACTGTCCAAACTGATCATGTGTGTGCATGCACGTGTGTGGGTGTGCACGTGTGCTTTGGTGTGTGGCAGAGAGTTCAATCTCACCCAGGCCTTTTCCCAGTGCTGACCTTTTAACCTCTCATACCACCTCCAGGTCCGGCCGGTCAGCTGACTCGGGGCTACTAGCTGTCCCCCACAACTAAGCTCAGACTCAGGGGTGACCTCGCCTTTTGCTGTCACTGCAGCCCCTGGACTGTGGAACTGCAGTCCCCTCCCTGTCAGATCTGCTCCCTCTGTGGAATCTATTTAAGTCCATTCAATCCGGGAACGCATCTCGTCATTTTAGATTGATTTGGCTATTCAAAAATAGCAGATCTACAAGCTCATAGCGCGGCACCAAGTGCGGCGCTATGAGCTTGTAGATCTGCTACTTTTTTGTTTTATCGTGAACATTAAATGTTCAAATTTTCTGCAAATCTTTGAATATATTTATACATTTTTAACTCAAATCTTTGCTTTGGGGTCCCTGGAACTAAATATTTTGAGACGGGGGGTTCCCCGGACAAATACATATCATTTTGGGGGTCCATGACATGACTTGGCAACATAAGTAAAGAAAAAATAAAAACTGTTAGGCTTTAGAAGACATTTGTAGAATCTCCCAGAAGCAAAGATTTGAGTTAAAAATGTTTGCTTAAAAAAACACATAGGCCTATATTCAAAGACTTAGCAAAAATGTTCACGATAAAAAATAAATACAAATAGGAGATCTACAAGCTCATAGTGTGGCACTCTGTGCCCTTGCACAAAACCTTTTCAGATGGGGGTCCGCGGCCAGATAAATATCAATTTGGGGGTCCTTGACTGCACTATAAGACATAGGCTACAACACCCAACAGACTACACAAACAATCAATTAAGAACACAATAATAAATACTACTATAGACAGTTAAGAACAGCACACATAAGACAAGCAACTTAAAGGCAGTATGGCACGCTGCAAAAGTGAGCCATTTGCAGCCAAGCGGCAATCCAGCCAGGGAATGAGTTCATCTACTTTTAAAAGTGCTTCATGAAATGTTGATTTGATATTAAGGGTGGTTTTGTGTACATACGATCTGCCTGTGCATATAGAAATTAAAATTATAATAAAAAACCAACAACAAACACCTACCGTTTTCTGCCAGAGGAGCGAGGACCTCGAATATCATCTCCTTCTTCTCGTGCTCCAACTGCTTCTTGAAGAGATGCACCAGCTCCTCTGCGATGTTCGTGGAGGCAAACTGCTCTTTGCTGGACTCTGACAACACAGCAACATAAAGACACAACGTTTTCATTTTGCACCGTCTCGTTATTGTTTTACTAGCACAAAACCTCCTATTGAATGGTTATTAAAACTAGACTAGACGTCCGATACTGTATATCGGCCATTATTTTGACTTATTTGACACATCGGTATCAGCAATTATGCAGCCGATGTGTCCCAATTGTTTTACTTTTAAAAATGTTCAGAAATAAACAAGCTCAAACAAACGTGACTCGCGATGTGACGCTTTGTGAGCAGAGCCTTGTATTAGAGCAGTGGTTTTCAACCCTTTTCATATCACGGTCCATTATTTATTTGGCATTTGAGCCACCATTTGATAAGATTTAGACTCTCAGACCCATTTAAAAAAATATATTTTGTAATTTTTGTTATCGTTGGATATACGATTTTCTCCACAATTCCATGCTGTATTGATGTGGTTCCATTAGGACAGATAACAGGCGAACGTTGTTCAAAGATAACAATTCTTCTACATTCTCTAGACTTCTTGTAAATGAAGTAATGCAGATGTTTAACAATAATTTAACTCTTGAGAGTTAAATGGACCCGTAAGGGTCCATTTGGTTTCATTTAACGCTCTCAAGAGTTATAGATCTATAATGGTCCATTTAGTTACCAACTTTCCATCATTTAGCTGGGGACCACCCGGAACCCCCTCCCGGACCACTGGTTGAGAACCCCTGTTTAATTAGAGAGTTGCGTCACCTCGGGGGCAGAAAACAGCGCCTGTCACGTGGTTCATGTGAACTCGAAATAGTGACAAACGCTCATACAGTAGGTGGCCAGTGACTTTGACCAGTTTCACTTTCAAAACCTTTGCATCATGCATGTCACACAAACAGAATGCGGCACACAAGTTACAACACCAATGGTTTTGATAATGTGGATTGTGGAAGTTAAATGGTCGATTTGTGGATGGAACTCTATATGAAAAAACTTGTTATATCAACAAAACGCATTGAATTCCGTTTGTGTGACATGCATGATGCAAAGGTTTTGAACGTGAAACTGGTCAAAGTCACTGGCCACCTAATGTAGACTCCAGTGCATTCCGTAAACTTCAGGCTTTGTCACTATTCGCCAACAGAAGGCTATGTAGAAGACCTGGCCCGATGAAGTGAACGGAGTGACGCAACTCTCCTTATATGGCTCTGGTTGTGACAGTAGGCGGAGATCATCAACCTAATCTAGGCTTGCGGGTGATGTCATCGCAAAAAGAAAACACCCCGTTCTTTTCCTTGTAATTTGATCTGGAGATAAACATTCTATGATTTTTCAAAGGTGAGTGAAAACACTTGAGATTTTTTAATTTCTGGCAGTCAAAGAGTTAATATTTAAATACGTAGGTTTTATAAATAAATGAAAAGTATTAACAGGAGCTAGTGACTAAATATGGATCCATTGGATTACGGTTTTGTTTCTCCACTTCCTGAGAAGTAACAGATTTAGAAAAAATAAATTTCCTCACCAAGCTCGGCTAAATTTCCAAAGGCGATGAGACACATCTCTGTCAGGGCGGTGTTGTGTGCATGGAGACCCAGCAGCTTGACCAGCGTGGGGATCACTCCCATACTGATGAGCTGAGCCTGCAACGAGTCTGGACACACAGAGAGAGAGAGAAAGACAGATGGATGGATGGTTAAACTGCTGTCCTCACGCTTCTATCTGAGACGTGTCAAGAGATTTAAGCCATTAAGACCCGGAACGCATCTGTGTCATTTTAAGATTTCTTTGGCTATTAAAAAAAACGGATCTAAAAGCCCATAGTGTGAAAAGTTGTGCAAATCTTTGAATGTTCGCTTTAAAACATATATTCACAGATTTGAACAAATCTTCCACGATTTTTCAATAAACATAGCCAAAGATATCTTAAAATTACACAGATGCGTTCCCGGTCTTAATGATAAATATATGTACTTGCTGGCCATGATACTGTGAATTATCAGTAATCTTTATACGTTTTTATATTGTTCAAGTTTTGATATCACAACCCAACCAATCACCAACAGAACAGCTGAGCTGTAAGGTTCCAAAGAGAGAGAGAGAGAGAGAGAGAGAGAGAGAGGTTAACAGATATAAGAAGGTTAACAGGCATCATGGTAACCATGGTATCCCATTGAATTATCATGACAGAACTGTGGAATTGTATTAACAGAAGCAAAGATGAAGCCAGACGTCCCCGGACAACGAAACAAACACATAATAAGCAAGTGGTTCTCAAGCGTTTTAATTTGAAGGAACCCTGTGTACAAATTGAACCAAATGGACTCGTAAAGGGTACATTTGGTCCTATTTGTGCACTCTCAGGGTTCAATTTGGGACCTCCTCAAGACTTTGAGAACCACTTATTAAGATAATAATGGCACTGATAAGAGATCAGAAGACAGGGCTGGAGTCAGATCTGATTCAGTTGATAAAAAAACGGAACCTAAAAATGTAATATTATGATCCCTATTTTAGCCATGAAAATTATACAATATTTTCTAAAGTAGCCGATCTACAACCTATGAGTTGTAGATCGTTTTTTTTTCTCATTTGGAAGTCATTTTTCCAACAGTTAACAATTGTTGACAAGAGGATAAGTGGTTCCACCTTCTAAGGGAATGCCCTCGCCCACTTTTTACTTTTAAAACTGACCTGACTCCCACCCTGGCATTCATTCACATCTTGAGAGAAAGAAGAAGGTTGAGTTAATAGCCTCAGCCAAGGAGACAAATCTACACCAAATCTACAAGAAAACAAAACACCAACACTGACAAAAAAGGACAGCGTAGACGTATCGCCCTGGCCACTGCGACAGGGGTCTAGAGGTGCTACAGTACAGTACATGTGACAGAAGAAGAGGAAAGCATTTTGATTTAGTTCATTAAGACATTATGGATGGATGGGGAGGTAGATAAGAGTCAAACACATTACAGGAATGAGGAGGGTGAAAGAAATCTAATTAATAGAGAGGAACAAACTCAAAATAGAGACACACGACACGAGAGCTCATCGATGTGGAATTCTTGCATAGTATCTGCCTGCTATTTATATCTGCCGCAAATGTTTCTCTACTCTCTAAGCAGATTCCACCCGATTTTATTTCTGCTCTATATTTGACATTTTATATTTGACATCAGTCTTCTTGTTATCCGACTTTGTTTACCTCATTTCTTCCTCTACTCGTTGCTTTTATAACATCTTGAAACTGCAAAAAGAAATGTCACCCACTCTTTTAACCTGTGATGCGGCGATAAAGTTGAAGAAGTTGAAGTTGCAGTGGCCTATCAGTTGATACTTGGCTAAATGAACGGACGTCATTCTACCACAGTAGAACAGCAAAAAAACCTAATGCTTAATCCATAAGTAGAACTAAGATGAATACGCTGACCCGATTCAAAACCCCAAGTCTGAAAAAACGCAAAGTCATTAATGTCAGGGTAGATAAAAGAGCATTTTGGTCTTAATCCACTCAATCCGGGAAACGCATCTGTGTCATTTTAGATTTTAGTCCGATTTTTTTATTCAAAAATAGCAGATATACAAACTCATAGTGCTACGAGCTTGTAGATCTGCTATTCTTTTTTTTATACAAATATTTTTTTATACAAAATATATTGAGATGGAGGGGGGTCCCACAAAGCATCAAAAGTAGCTGAAATGCGGTGCGAAGCGACACGTTTTGAGCTTGTCGATCTGCTATTTTTACTACTTTTGAATTTAAACCCTGAAAAAGTGACTGTTTTGGACAGGTTTCCACCTGACAGAGGCGATATAATAGGGCTTTAAGTGGTTAATTCGCAGCTCAGCTATCTGTGATCTCGATTGATTGTGGGACGAGCGCGTTTATGGCAGCTTGTAACTCCACATCCCTGCATGCGTGTGCGTGCGTGCGTGGTTGCTGACGCAGTGCCCTGCACCACTATCACAAGCCCCAGTGAAACCCATATATCTCATCCACCTCCACAGCACCGGAGCAACCAGCCAGCCAGTCAGATGGATCAGCCTGTCATGCAGCGTGCCAGCAGGCCTTGGCAGCCACTCTGAGCCTGTCACATAGCATATACTTACTGCGCTCCATAGCACTGCTAGACAGTGGTGTAAAGTAACTAAGTACATTTACTCAAGTACTGCACTTAAGTACAATTCTGAGGTACTTTTACTTTAGGCCTACTGGAGTGTTTCCAATTGTCTACACTTTTACTTACTCCACTACAATTATTTATATATGATTACATTATAAAACATACATTAACCACTCGCGTTGCATTGAAAAATGTTCGTCGACTATCTTTTTTCACTGACGAAAACTAAATTAAAACTAAATAAAAAATGAGCTATGATGAATAAAACTAAGACTAAATATATTGACAATTTAGTCAACAAATAAAAAATAGACTAAAATGTTAGAGAGGGACTAGTGGAGCAGAGATCCAGTAGAACTAAGCCAAGTCGTTTTATATTTGGTTGCGCTTGGGTGTTGTGCTCTGACAAATAGCAGATCTACAAGCTCACAACGTGCCACGCTGCGACGCGTTGTGAGCTTGTAGATCTACTATTTTCAGCATGCAAGCAAGTGTAAAATCAGCCATTATGACGCCATCAAGGCACCGCCAAAATACATTTTAGTCGACTAAATCAACTGTCAACTAAAACTAGACAAAAGACAAACATTTCAGATGACTAATATGTGACTAAAACTAATGGAATTGTATTCAAAAGACTATGACTGAGACTACATCAAAATGTGCTGTCAAAATCAACACTGCACAGCACTGCTAGCTGTCACAAAGGAAGGAACACCAGGTGCTCCGCAGCGGAACAAAATAAAACCACCCACCACTGCTGCTGTGAAAACATGCGTCTATGGGACAGTGGTTCTCAAAACTTTTATCGTGAGAAGGACCCCCAAGTTGATATGCATTTGCCCCCCCCCCCCCCCCCCATCTGAAAATGTTTTGTGCCAGGGACTCCCAGAAGAGAAGATTTATGTAAAAAAAAAAAAAAAAAGTTATTCAGTTATTCAAAATCTTTCGAACACAAAAATTTCAAAAATAGCAGATGTACAAGCTTGCAGTGCGGCACGAAGTGATGCGCTATGAGCTTCTATGTCTGCAATTATTTAATACCCAAAGTATAAAATATGGTTAAAGTGGTTAAAATTATTGTGGTAAACACATTTTGCTGGGGGTTTGCGCTGGACGCGACCAAATACACGTTAATTTGGGGGACACAAATTGAAAATGTTTGACAACCACTGACTTACGCTTTGTATTTCAGCCCCTGGTGGTATGACACAGATTTAATCGAATTAATCATAATAGTATATATTTTTTTATATAGATTAAATGGTAAGCTATACTATACTTAACCAATTGTTCCAGTTATAATGATTGAACTATCATTTCATGCAGGACAGCGGTAGGCTCAGCAGTTTGATGTAGGCTAGTTAGTTAGTAGTAAGCAACCAGAGTTGAGAAAATTTTAAAGAGCAGGAAATTTGGATAAGGGAAATATCCTGGGGAAATGTCTACCGGTAATTTCTTTTTTGGGTCTCCAGCTAAAAAGTTTGGGAACCACTGTTCTAAAATTATCCCCTGCCATCATATTCTCTGTAGAGCTAAAGTGTGTGAATAAACAATCTACTTGGGCAAATAAAAACTACTGAAATAAAAATAGTGAATATACATATTTTTTGTAAGTAAATAAAGCATGTATTAAAAAAAAGCTTTTTTTGTGTGTGTTTTGTTATTTCCTGAAGCAAGATTACAGATTAAAGGAGTAGTTCACCCAAAAAATTACTTATTTTCTATCAATTACACACCCCATGAAGCCTTGAATTAATGGACATTTTGTTTTGTTTTTGTCGCATTCCTGAGCCAATAACTTGATGACCGACGGAGACTCAATTGAGTCTCCTATTGACCGATGACCAGGTCATAAATGATTGGCTTAGGAATGCGACAAAAACAAAAAAAAATCTCCATTGGGGTGTGCAATTGATAGAAAATTCGGTTTTTGGGGTGAACTACTCCTTTAAATGATCAAGCGTTATTATTGACGTTTACATTAGGCACGTTAGCAGTTCTTTCTCTGCGGGGAAGTGGAGGATTCATTACCATTATCATTGCTATAGTTCATCAGCATGCCACAAAAGACAGTCAAGAGCTTCTGATTGGTCGCGTCAGTATTTAGGTAGAGGGACTTAATGTGTTCAGCTACTATCTGAGCCCCTCCCTCCTGGTCAACTGCACTCCTGCCCTCATCTGCAAAACAAAAAGGTCAGGGAACAAATCAAAACCACAAAGAAAGAAAAATAAAATTATAATAATAAAAAATAAAAAAAAATTAAGACAAGACACAACCTGAAAGAAATGCAAATTAAGGTCAAGTAAGCAGTAAAAAAACATTGAAATCAATATCAAATACAAGTGTGAAGGAGACGATATCAAACAATCACGGAGGTGATGGAATAATAAGTACCTTTCACATCCCAACAGCAACATATTTTAAAGGGATAGTTCACCCCCCAAAAAAAAAACTTAAAATCAAACAATTCTATCAATTAGTCACACCATGGAGACTTGAATTGATGGATATTTCTTTTGTTTTTGTCACATTCCTATGTCAATAATTTGATGACCAGCGGACCGGTAGGCAGCGGTTCCGGTTGGAGACACAAAGGAGACTCTTTGTGTCTCCTACCGGACCCTCTGCCGGTAATCAAATTATTGGCTTAGGAATGCGACAAAAACAAAAAAATATCCATGAATTCAAGTCTCCATGGGGTGACTAATCGATAGAAACAAAGTCATTTTGGGGGTGAACTATCCCTTTAAGTGTATTCTAAATGGCAGAACGTGTTTTTCACCCAAGGAAGGGAATTCTATATGGCCTTCTAAAACAATATCCTGGTATTGTGTGGAATCCCGGACCTTCAAATCAAGTCAGACATAAAATTGACATATCATCCAAACAATACACAGTTGTAAGCATTCCCTTTTATCTGTGCCACCATCTTTATTACAGTACAGCCATTCCTCTGATTACCTCTCTCCGTCGGGAGAAGGAAACAATGTACATAAAATATCGTTGCTCTTGGGCAGAAACCTTTTATCTCCATATTTCAACCGTTGTTTGTTTTTTTTTGCAAATGAATGCCCTAACGAACGTTGGAATGCTTTTGTTCCAACATCAATTCACACATTTTACATAATGTATTTTATAAGTCTGGGTCCTGGGCAGAAACCAAGCTTATCTTTAGGGCAAGGGTATAGGCAACCTTAGGCACCGGTGGCAACATTGATAACTGCCACATTATCCTCGCGTCACCAGACTTTCCATCTCGGAGGAAAGCCTGGTGTTTGTTCTAAAACTAGCCGTGTGATCCGGTTTAGATAAAAAGGAAAAAAATAATTGTGGTTCCGGTGGTTGGTTCCGGTTCGCGTCACATTGTTTTTGTTCCCCACATAATGTGAATCAATTAGTTTAGTCTTGCTAGTCACGCTACCAGTTAGAATAGAAAATGGACATACCAAACCATTATTATACCAAAATAAACGAAACGATTATACCAAAATAAACAAGGGAATCATTTTGGAGAGGCACAGCGCCGGCGTTTCAGGTTGTGGGTTTCAGTTATTTCCGCTCCGACCGGATCAAAAACCCGAAAATTGTATTGATCCCAGGCTACTGGCACACTGGCATACAAGTGTGCCAGTAGTGTGAGAGAGAGGATTATTTTCGTTTTATTATATAAGATTTTTTTTTTTAATGTAGTCAATTAAATGAAGTCCCCTCACATCTGTATGCATATTACATCCTGCACACAATTCAGCATTCATTCAAACTCTGAACTCTCCCTGGGGAGGGAGTCTGGGAGATAGCTGGGTCTAATGATCATTACTATGTCCTAATGTGAAATAAAATATTTCAAAAGAAAGATTATTACACTTGTTATGAATATGGAACATCTAAATATGTTGGAAGTATAAACATGTTTTCCGAATTTCCATTTCCTGTCAGACTACTGTATACCTTCTAATAAAGGCAGAGGAAGCACAAAAAAAATATTTAAAAAAAGAAATATATATCTATATATAAATATATTTAATGTTAGTATGGCACACTGTTTATCAAGAAAATGTAAACATGGCACCTCAAGTAAAAGAAAACCCTGCTTTAGTGTCTCGAGCTGAAAGGCTCAAGAACCCCCCCCACCGCCCCCGTGCCCCCTGGCATATTGCACACCTGCTGAATTGATACCCACTCCTTTTGTCTGGTCCACGTTTGCAGCTCAGTGTTGTTGAGAGACTTTTGTGCATTTAATATTCCGCTGCTGAATCCTTTCTCTCTTCAACCCGAAACGGAGGCTGCTGTAACTACCAACCTAAAGTCCTCCCCGGGGATCAATGAATCTCCGGGCATCTCCATCTCATTTAATCTGTTCTCTTATTTGGAGAAAAAAAAAAAACACAAAAAAACGCTCCGCTTCAGGAAGAAGGAAGGGGGGGGGGGGGGCTTTGGAGGGTTCGGATGGAGAAGTAGCTTGCCAAGAAGAGTTGGATGACTCATCATACTTTTTTTTAGTATGCCGCCTCGCTTTCTCCCCCCTCGAGTCTCCAGGCACCATCATCATCTGACCCCCGCAAGCATGCCTGGGACGCGTGCCTGTTTCCTTTAGCAGGACGGACCCGAGGTGCGGGCCAAGAACATGTGTTATGGGGGGGGGGGGGGGGGGGGATATATGAAGGCGGAGGAGGAGGCAAGGTGATCCTTAAGACACACATTTAGCGGGGAAAAACGCAGTGCACCATATTGTTGCTGTCGGGGGGCAGAAACCTCTTATCTCGATATCCTAAAGCACACAAAGTACGCTAAGTAGGATCTGCTGCTTTTGCTGTGTGTTTGAATTTCCTGATTAAGTAACGGTTTTTGGACATGTGAGGTTTCCACCCTGACGGAGACGATAACATTTCTGCAGCTCTAGTGGTGTTTATGGGCTTACAGACAGCCTGGTCAATTCTTATTGTCAACCTGTGTCAACCTTCAGCTGCAGCTGATTGCAACACAAGGATGCAACCAGTTACACTAATTCAAAGGCACCACTCTCTTCACACTGGGTGTGATTTTTTTTTACCATTTTACACACTACAAACGCGTATTATACTGCACATCTTCTAGAGTAATAGACACACATACCACTTTGAAATTGGCTTTGAATATTTTCGAAGCATTGTTGTAACGACGACGATATTTTATGGGGGTACCTGTTAGTTTTGCAGATGGGGGGGGTCTGTGGCCAAATACAAATGTGGGGGTCCTTGACGTGCAAATGCTTGAGCACCCTAATGTACTGAGAATGCTCCAGCTTCCCACTAAGTACATCTACTCAAGTACAATTCTGAGGTATTCTTTACTTGACTTGAGTATTTCCAATGTTCTATAATGTTACTTTTACTCCACTACATTTCAGAGGAAATATGCTCTTTTCAAAAGATTTGTATACATTTGAAAACTTGTGAAATGAGACATTCTGCATAATGAGTACTTTCTACTTTTGGTACTTTAAGTACAATTTTGATACAGATACTACTCAAGTACATTTTCTAATTTTGACTTGTATAAGAGTATTTCTACATTGCAGTATTGATACTTTAGATTAAGTAAAACATTTGAGTACTTTTTCCACCACTGCTTTTCCACCACAGGAGGCTCAAACTGAGGTAAACTGCAGGCATCAGTAAGAAGACATACAACTTTATGATGACATTCTGATGCAGAGGTATGCAATGCATCATGGTGATGACTACTGCTGTGCCGGGGGAGGGGGGGGGGCTCTCTTCCCATCACTCACTGAGCAGTCTTTGTGCTTTTTTTTTCATCTCGCAGGCTTCCATGGATCATGATCGCAGACCCCTGGGTTTCCATAGACAACGGTTTCCCAAACACTGGGTTGGCACCCATTTTTGGGCGGCGGACCAATTTGTATGTGTTGCGAGTAAATATCAATTTTTTCCCCTTTGTTTTATTATTATTATTTCACCTCTTGACTAGCAGTATGTTAAGTGTCATGAGAAAATGTTGTTGTGATTAGGTGCTAAACAAGTCTTGACCTGCGTCTTGACCTGGTCAAAATAAAGTCTTGACCTGCGTCTCCCAAAAAGAGGGTCTCGACCCCCATTTTGGGTCACAGACCCTATGTTATGGGTACATTTTCTAACCAAAAAAAGGGCGGATGGGGGATTCCATTTATTGTTTTATTTTGTTATATTTTCAGTGTAAAAAAATAAAAATAAATTAAGACTTTGAATAGCATAAATAGCAGATCTACAACCTTACAACATTTTGAGCTACTAGATAAACATACTGTAAACACTAAAGAAATATATAAAAATGTAATGAAAAAGTAATGGAAAAATCACGGTCCCCTTACGCATTAGAAAGACTCTAATGCGTGGGGGCGCCGTGATGTTTCCATAACTTTTTATTTGATTTTTTTAATATATTGTTTTATGTTTATTTTATTTGAAAGTGAAATATCCCTATAAGTGATCAATTCATAGCATAGCTTTTGTAAGTTTGGGTCCAAGGGAGACACTACATTTGTCTATTGGGTCTCGATCTGAAAAAGTTCGGGATCCCCCCCTGGTCTTGACGTGTGTACCTCTTCCAGAAACCACTCCTTCCAGCTGCCACTGTGCAGACTAGAGATGGCCTTGGCCAGCCAAGCAGGGAGACACAATCAGTCATGCCTCGCTCTGGTAAAAAGGATTTTTTTTTAATGTGGCTTTGCTGCAGTGCAATTGCCCTTCATGTAGGGGAGAGAGAGAGAGATGCACAGTGTCTGTCAGGCACCGGTGGGATTCGATGCTCGGCCTGCAAAGGGTACCGGCTGCTCTGGAGGCAGAGGAGTCTTGCTGCACCATTGACCTCCACTTTAACCCTAGCGTCCGTATTCTGGGGAACACATTCTGAAAAAATAGCAGATCTATGGGCACTTGGGAGGGCTCAAGTACCTGTCTAGGGGTCTAGGGGTTCGGATACACCGAGGTGCATCCAGTTTTGGCTGAGCATCCATTCTATATGGACTCAATTTGCCGTGTTCGGGGAGGGAAATGTTTGTCGCTGCACATACTCACACGGATGTTTGTAAGACCAAGTCCTAACGATTTGTGTAACGGTGTGAGAGGAACGCTACAGAAACAGGAGATAGACTCCTGCCCTATGGCTCGGCAGGGCTTACTTACGTTACTTTAGCCCTGTTCAACTAAGTATATAGAGTTTAAGTGGTTGACCACATTGAACACATGTAGCATTAAGGAAGGATGCAGCTGTTCAGTAAAAACATATAAGGAGCCCCCACCCCCCTACTTTTTAACAAATGTCTGATCCTGTCACACATACCACTGATATCCACCGTCCTCCAGAAGAGGAGCTATGCTACAGAGATGACAGCTGCAATCAAAAGTCTCCTTGTGTAAAGATGCAGGCGCCAACAACCCCTCCCCCAGCAGCTATAGCATAACCAAGTGGTTCTCAAACTTTTTCCAAATTGATATGTATTTGGCCGCGGACCCCCTATCTGAAAAGGTTTTGAGCCAGGGACCCCCAGGAGAGTAGATGTATGTTATAATAATTCAAGATTATTCTACAATTTTCAGAAATGTTCTATATTTTTTTTATATTTAAAAAAATATAGCCAACGTGGATAAAGTGGTTAAAATGTTTGTAATGCTATATTAACTACTTTAGCAGGGGACCCTTGTTTATCATTATGCCCAATTGTTTCCTGCTGTGTGGCCACTGCTGTTGTATCCTACTGACTCACCTACCAGTGAGGAGCCCCCACCGGGAGGACATAGAGCCCCCCAACACTCCCTGCTGACAGGCTCCGCCCCCAGCCCGAAGGTGTACTGTGTGTAGCATGGTTTCCCTCCCCGCCCGGCTTCCTTCTTTTTTTTGATTACTGTGATTAAGGTAAGCTCACATTTGATATCACACACACCATACCTGTAACTTTCACTAGCCCAAAAAATAATATATATATTTTTTTCAATTAATTGAACAGCGATCAATTTAATGGAGTACATTCTTAACGGCAGTTAATCGAGTACAGATTAATTGTTGACATCCATAATTCGAACCCACAACCTCCGCGGTGGTGGGCAGGAACTTTACCACTGTGCCACCCGAGCGTCCTAACTTAAGACACTCATAGTTATGGCTATCAACCGGAACCAAAGTCAAAACGTCTATTCTAAGAGAGTTTTACTGCTGCTGTCTCTCTATAGAGCCATGGTGTCCTTCAACGGCAGCATGTGACGGCCCGCCTGCCTGCCTTCGTCCTTTACTGTCACCAGACTGCCCGAGGAAGCGGTCACCCATGGAGTAGAAGCTGCAGTGACCCTTCAAATGAAGACCAAAGACCAGTTGTCGAGGAGCTTTCATTTAGAACTCCTGGGGTACTTGACCCATGAAGCTAGATACTGTGACCTATCGGAAGATAAACGCAATCTAAGATCGAAGAACTGAACCGGTTGACCGATGCATATAATCAGTGGTGTAAAGTAACTAAGTACATTTACTCAAGTACTGTACTTAATTACAATGTTGAGGTATTTTTACTTTACTGGAGTATTTCCAATTTTCTGTACATCTCAGAGGCAAATATTATACTTTTACTCCACTACAATTATTTGAAAACTTTAGTTACTAGTTACTTAGTAGATTTGGATTATTATTACAATACATACATTAACCACTTCAGCCCTATATACATTTCAGCCACTTGAAAATAGCGATCTACAAGCTCACGATGCGTCGCATCGCGACGCATCGTGAGCTTGTAGATCGGATCTGCTATTTTCAAAAGAGCTTTATACATTTGAAAAACGGGACATTCTGCATGATGAATACTTTCTACTTTTGGTACTTTAAGTACATTTGTATACCAATACTTTTGTACTTTTACTCCAGTAAATTCTAAATTCCTGACTATACTTGTAACAGAGTATTTCTACATTGCAGTATTGATACTTTTACTTGAGTAACAAATGTGAGTACTTTTTCCACCACTGCATATAATTAGGAACACGACACATGAAAACGCTGTACAGCGTAACGATTCGCCAGACCTATATTGATGCATGTGCGTCACTGGTTTCTTTCAAAATGTGGCTTTAAAAAAACATCTATAAAAAGGAGACCACAAGGGGAGGTAAATGTAAATGAATTCCCACCGAAAGGAGGTGTCATTCACTGCGGCCGTTTTCTTTCCCTTTTTCTCCTTTGTACATACAGTATAGTTTGTATTTGTATTTGTTGATGACATGTAGGCTATTATTGTGCAAATGTTTTATGCTATGTTGATTAATTGAATACATAGGACACTTTTTTGTGTTATCCTCTTAGCCTTAATGTATGACTGTACCTACTGTACTACATTTCTGACTAATAAAGTATTCAATCAATCAATCAATACACATGTCCTGATTCAAGGATGAGTTTATAGGGCTGCAACTATTGATTGATTATTTTGTTGAAAAAAAGAATTATTGCTTTTGTGCGACAGTGTAGTATGATCGAGTAGGGCGTTAATTTACAAAATAAAAAAATCAAACCCTGATCACAAGGATTCACAGCAGTTCCATGTGACTGCATTGTCATGCAACTGTGTGACACCCTAATAAAAGAATAACGCTCCGACTGCCGTTTTCTAGGTCAGCATCTCCTTAATGGATTCACCCTGGAGCACACAGTAAAGCTCCTAGCTAGGCCTGGAACGATTCACTCGACTCACGATACGATTCAAATCACTATACTAGGTTCACGATACGATTTTTCACGATGTTTTAAACACAAAATTATTTTCCGAAAAATCTTCTTATTTTTTTCATTTGAATCGATTTGAATCGATTTATGATACATAGTTACAAGCCCAATCCTAGCATCACGTCCGGATCCAAACAGATTCACCCTGGAGCACACAGTAATGCTCCTAGCATCACGTCTGGATCCAAGTAGACCAATGACCAGGGCAAGAAATATATCAATATTACATTTATATTATAATATGAGACTAGAGATCGTCTGGGATTTTGGACATTGTCGCTGTCGAGCAGAAATCTCTTATCTCCATATTTTAACTTTTTGTGTTTTCTCGCAAATTAACGCCCTACTTGATCATGCTACAGCGTCACACAAAAGTAGCAGATCTACAAGCTCGAAACTCAGCTTGTAGATCTGATAAGTTTGAATTTGAATCCTGAAAAGCAACAAAAATATGAGGTTTCCATCCGACAGAGACGTAATACCGTGATATGGCATAAGTGTACTGTCCTGGTTTTAATCACTTATGCTTTATTTTATATACGTAAAAAAAATGATTTAAAAAAAATCAAAAGAAAATAGAAGGCCCACAAGCTCCCAAAAAAAAGGTAAAGAAAAAATAAGAATGTATATAAAATAGATATTATCATCATCAAAGTACGATATTATCGTCACAATACTGACGTATATGAAGTATTTGTATCCATAGATCTGCTATTTCTGCTATGTTTGAAGAAAATTCATATTATTATCACAACCGGGTTCTGAGCCGATGGTTGAAAAAACATTGACAGAACATGATGACAAATGGTGACAGACTTAAAGACGTGGTGAAATGAAAAACACATTTTTCACACTTTTAGAGCACATCCGTGGGCATAATATTATGGACAGAATAGATGCCAAAAACGTTGAAAAAAGGTTAAAAAAAAACAATCTTAATTACTTTCTGTCAAACGATTGTAACCGAATCTTGATTTCATTCACCTGTTATATAGCTGCACGTTCCTCCAAACACACCTGATTTTAATTACAGAGATTTACCCGTTTTGAATCTCATTCACGATGACGTCGTGATGATATGTATCTGAAAACAATTTAAATTAGAAATAAGCAACATAGAAACAAACAACATTCATTCGTCGTCTCTCTCTCCCTTAGGCAGCCTGAGCGGCAGGCTACAAACACAAGCCCTCTGCTGCACAGCTGCAGTGAGTCAGGTGCCAGCGTTCCCACAGCCTGAAGGGATGGGACCTTCTGATTGGTTGAGACGACGTTTCAGACTGAAACTTCAAAATAAAATGCCTGCAAAAGCCATTTCACCACGACTTTAATTCAGGGAATATAATGACAAATGGTGACAGACACTCAAACCCCAGCATCCTTATCGTGTGGGGAAGGCTTTCGCAGGAAAATAGCAGATCGACAAGCTCACAACGCGTTGAGAGCTTGTCGATCTGCTATTTTCAGCAAAAAGCCTTCCCCCACAATAACAGAAGACGGAAACGACACTAGTACAGAGCCCTGAGGGACTCCGGGGCCAACCACATGGGGTGTTTAACCCATTAAGACCTGGAACGCATCTGTGTCATTTTTAGATTTGAGCTGAAAAGCATTATTTTACACTTTGGCTATTCAAAAATATTTTAAAGCGAACATTTTTAACTCAAATCTTTGCCTCTGGGACCCCCTGGAACAAAATATTTTGAGATGGGGGTCGGCGGCCAAATGCATATACATTTTGGGGTCCGTGACATGAAAAGGTTTGAGAACCACTGACATCGCAACAGAAGTTTTTTTCAAAAAACTGTTTGTAGAATCAGATCCTCGGGCCTTAATGGGTTAAGTGGTTAAGGTGCTCGTTGGTTCCTCCAGGAGGAAACAGTCTGCTACTTACGGCTGTCGTAGCAGATGTTCCCCAGGGCCCGGCCCGTCTGCAGCAGCACCTCCTGGTCCGAGGAGCTGAGGAGGTGAACCAGTGGCGGGATGAGACCGGCCTCCACACAGGGACTCCTCATGAACTCTGGGGAGCAGAGAGAACAAAATGTCAAGAGGAAATTATTGATTGATTTATTTGTTCTGCACAACAGAATGTATAACATATGCATAATATATGCATTAGTTCTTTCCATGGGAAAGGTGACAAATAGTTGTTGTGCCGGTGAGGTAAGAAACCCTAGGGTGGCTTAGACAAGAACCTCACCGTTTACATTACATACAATTTGAATGTATTCATTTTAAAAACTAACAAAAAGACAAAAAATATATAATAAAAACAGATGATAAAGTAAAAGAAAACAGAAAACAACAAAAAACAAAAATACATACTGAGCAGCGAGACAAAATACTTATTTATTTTTTTCCTAGGACAAAGCACAGACTCAAGCTACTACTCATGTAAAAATAAAAAGAAGAAAATTAAAAGAGGTTTTTAGAATATCCATAACGTGACAATATTATGGATGTCTATCCTTTCAATACCCACTCGGTATTAGACTACTTTTGTAGGTAGGTAGGGAGTATGTAGGGAGGATGTGGAACACTCCGCTCTGTGTGGAACTCAATGGGGACTGCAGTGGCTCAGGTGGTAGAGCGACCGGCTTGGGAGTCGCCAGGTTCCAATTCACAATGTAGGCATTTAGCAGACGCTCTTTATCCAGAGCCACTTACAATAGGCAAGGTAAACACATTATATTGTTGCTGTCGGGGGAGAAACCGCGCTTATCTCCATATTTAAACTTATTGTGTTTTTTCCCTAAATTTAACGCCATGACTTGATCATACTACAGCGTCACACAAAAGCATCAAAAGTGGCAGATCCACGGCCTGGACCGCTGGCGTAGTGGTCCAGGCACCTAGGCTACAATGTGGCCTGACAGTGTGTCGTGGGTTCGAGTCCCGTTCCCGACGGCCTTTTCTGCATGTCACTCCCCATCTCTTTCTCGACATTTCCTATCAGCCTACTGTCCTGTCAATAACGGCATTAACACATTCCACGCCAGAGTTTAATATCATAATGTACTCACCAGTGCCAGCGTTTTATTGTTGTTTTTTTGTTTTATTCACGTCGCCACAGACCTCGTTAAATCCCTTAAGATCGAGCATTAAACTGTTTGTAAACACAGCAGCGATCCGACTGCGTCGCCCAGTGAAATCCCCTTCAAAAACCGAGCCGCCATCTTGTAGTTACAACGGTTTATGTTAAACAGCGATCAGCGACGAGAAAAACTACAAACGAGAAAATTGCGTTTTAGTGTCCGCTTTAGAATGGAGGCCGATGGGATCGGCAAAACCGGATCCCGGATAATTCCGTTTCCGGTGGTGCTACAATGAAATGTGTCGTATCGAAAGTGAAAAAAAGTGCAATGTGAATTTTTTTTGAAAAAAATAAGAAGAAAAAAACACTTCGTAGGTCTACGCGATTGGCACGTGGCGGCTTTAAATAGGTTCGCGTAGATCTACGCGATTGGCAGTCAATGTGTTAAAGCCCAAAAATATATATATTTTTTTTTAGTCTGTAGATCTGCTACTTTTGAATTTGAATCCTGAAAAGTAACAGTTTCAGACATATGAGGTTTCCACCGGACAGAGACGATATATCAAATGCAGAGAGACAGTGTAGTGTCTCAGTAAACTAGGATCACAAGTAAACCAAGAATGTAGCATCAGTCTAAAAAAAACTATATACTATAAGAAATTATAATCTGTACATTGAAACTGTAGGATACCAGGTAGACAATGAACCTATAGCATCTATCTAATAACATGCTACCTAGATTACTTTTTTAACATTGTGGTCAAGAAACATGAGAACAAACGACCACGGTACGGTATGTCTGCTGCATGGTCGTCATATCTAGGTTAATCCATTAAAACCGAGACCGCATCTGTGTCATTTTAAAATGTCTTTGGCTATTCAAAAATAGCAGATATACAAGCTCATAGCGTGGCACGCTTGTTTATCTGCTATTTTTTAAATATCTTGATTTTTGTATAGCAAATCTTTGAATTTATAGATTTTTTAAACTCAAAATCTTTGCTTCTGGGGGTCCCTGGAACAAAAAAAATTGAGATGGGGGTCCGCGACCAAATACATATCTAAAAATGTTATCTAAATCCTAACGGTATGTTGCTATATCAGTGGTGCGCCAACGTTTCCATGTCAAGGACCCCCAACAATGATATGTTTTTGGCCATGCACACGTTTCCTGAGATCCACATGATTCAATTTATTCCGACTCTCAAAATTCACGACAGTTCTTCTGTGACACTTTTCCAGCATATAAAGTTTCCTGTCTTCCCCCTGTGTGGGTTTTTGTTTTGTTTCTGCTGCTAAAAATACAAAAGAGGAAGAAGGGAAGGAGGTTTTTGATTCATAACACACTGAAAGTAGAAACTCAATCCACTCAATCAGCTGAAGGTGCTTCTGCAGAAAGTGGCAGGAAAGTTGGGATGATTGCATATCATTTGGGAGATATTACTCTGTAGCAATCAATTAAATTGATGATAAAAAAGTATCCATATTGTAATAAAATTATCGATTAATAATTTATCCCTATTTTTGGCATGTCATTATAGGTGAAATGTAAATTAAAAAAAACAGTATTTGAAAATAGCCGCCATTGTGAAAATAGCCGATCTACAAGCTCACAAGACGTCAATGCGTTGTGTGAGCTTGTAGATCTGTTATTTTCACTATTTTTGAATGACACCGTTCGTCATCACAAAAGGCTTTTTTCAAGGTTCACACATAAATATAAAAAAAACAAAATAAAAACCTGATATATTATTTTGATTTCGGTCTGCTAACGATATTGCAATTTCGATGCCAATACCGATATGCTGACCGATTAATTGTGCATCCCTCACAGAAGCAATGGCAAAAACATCGATAGAAACAAAACAAAGACGATAGCAGTGTGTGCGCCATTGTCTGACATAAAGGGAACTCTGGGAACTGCCCTGATGGATACAAATGAAAAGAAAAAAGGGAACTGTCTAGAGGGGGATTTGCTTTTAGCACAGCGGTCGTTTGGCTACCTCGAGACGTTTCCGGGAACGGTGGCAGATAAATGCCAGTGTGCTTTGTGCCAAGCCCTGGCACAGTGGTGCCCGAGTCATCATTAGCTCAAGAAAAAACCCATTCATTACCAGCGGTGTAACAAGCATTCAGAGAATTTTTACTTAAGTAATAGCAATTGCACAATGTAAGGATACTCTGTATACACATTTTTTTTGGGGGGGGGGTCCTTGACATGAAAATGTTTGAGCACCACTGATATTATAGCAACATACGTTTTTTTTCAGAAAACTGTTAGGATTTAGAAAAAAAATGTAGAATCCCCAGGACCAAAGATTTGAGTTATAAATGTTCGCTTTAAAAATACAGTATACATATTCAAAGATTTGCACACATTTTCAAGATTAAAAAAAAATAGAAGATCTACAAGCTCATAGTGCGGCACTCGGATTAAAAAACATTTTAATGCTACGACCAGGTTTCCGTGACAGTATTTTAGCACCGATCTAGACTTTATTTTTAACAATCCGGTCTATTTTCTTTTCAAAATGGCGGTCGGGTGAATATGACACAAAGAGCAACAGAAACAAACACAACAAATATAATGGTATACTGACAAGTGGAGGAAGAAAAAGTGAGGATGCTCCTCCTTCCTGGATGTGGGTGTGGATGGAGCGTGGAAAGACGGGAACCTCACCGTTTTTGGCCAGCTCGGCGATGAGGTTGGCTACTTTGGGGGTACAGGACGACTTCGCCGTCAGTAGCGTGGGCAACAGGGGGAGCACTCCCATCTCCCGCATCTTCACACTGGCCTCTGTGTCTGTGGGAGGGAGGGGAGCAGGGGTAGAGCAACGGTTAAACAAACTGACTCATTTAATTGATTATAACAAAGTGTTTACCATTAATTTTCAATGGAATCCAGCGACATAAAAGATACAAAGCTAAATCCAACGTTTGTAGCTCCTACAAAAGGTACAAATTCAAGTTGAGCTGGGTTCAACTTCCAGATACAAAGATGACACAGAGCTTGATGACGTCAACGACCGTGTTGAGCAACACAGATACAAAACGACAGAGCGACACATATGCTGTGTATCTGCCCGTGTGAACGCAGCAATTAGTTAGGGAATTTTAGCAAGATGTTTGGACCATCTGTGAAAAAATGTACTACCAATAGCTTTCTTCACCAATGAGTTCTTATAGGTGTCTAGAATCACCTCTCAATTAATTTAAACCCAAATCCTCGTGGAAAATCCTGGAGAGCCGATCAAAGTTAAGGAGCCCAGAGGGCTTGGGTGAAAAATATGAGGGTTTTCAGGGGTGCTGAATCTATTCCAACCATTATTTTTGTGTAAAAATGTCTCCCTGGCCATATAATATTGGTATATTGGTTATTGTTAAGCTGTAATGTACAGCACAGTGTATAATAAATCGTAGGGGATTGGGGTGTTGTTGAATTAATTCTATTCTGAAAAATAAAATAAGAAAATAACTGTAGAAAGCAGTAAATGAAAAAAATATAACACTCATCTTTTATTTACTTTAATTACAAGCTAAAATATAAACCTTGGTTGTAAAAAACTAAAGTTGTCCTTTAACTTTGATTGGCTCTCCAGGATTTTCCACGAGGATTTGGGTTTATATTAATTGAGAGGTGATTCTAGACACCTATAAGAACACATTGGTGAAGAAAGCTATTGGTAGTACATTTTTTCACAGATGGTCCAAACATCTTGCTAAAATTCCCTAACTAAATACACAGACCAGTGTGTCCCAAACGCTGGTTCGGTTTGAGCCCCATGTTTGGGTCGCGGACGCATTTTTATGGGTCACAACTAAATATCCCTTAATAGGCTATTTTCACTGGTTTGGGTTCCGGAAGACATAACATTCCTATGTTGGGTCTCCACTGTCCTAGACAATGTTGTTTTACAGTTACTGATGGTCTACTGCATGGGTGTTCAACAGGGGGTCCGGGACCATTAAAGCCATTAAAGCACCCTAAGGTCCATTCATCAAAATGTGCACAGAGCAACTACCTTTACATCAGTGGTTCTCAAACCTTTTCATGTCAAGGACCCCCAAAATGATATCTATTTGGCCACGGACCCCGCCACCTGAAAAGGTTTAGTGCCAGGGACCCCCCGAAGAGAACATTTGGGTAAACAAACACTATCAAGATTTTTCAAAAATGTTCAAAAATAGGAGATGAACAAGCTTTCAGCGCGGCACAAAGTGACGCTCTGTGAGCTTGTACATAATGCTATTTTTAAATAGCGAAAGTATAAAATGTTGTATCAAATGTTCACAGAGCAGTTTGAAAACTACTGCTACCTCTGTGCTTTTATATACACTTGACAATTGTTGCAAATTTACCTCACAGATTCTATACCAATGAAATAATGCTATTTGTAAAAAGAAAAGAAAAAAGAAGAAAAAAAAGAGAATCTTCATACCATGTTATGCTTACATGTACAGTATAGGGGCCGGGCAAAAGGCGTGGCCAAGCTTAGGCGGAAGTATTTCCGTTGGCCATATTAGGTGAGCTCCATAACAGCGTAATATCAGTGTTGCCATATTTTGCGAGAGAAATAAGCCACTAGGTCTATGAAAACAAGCCCAAAAGAAGTGGCTTAGTGACATCGGCTACTTGAAAATAGCCGATCTACAAGCTCACGTGAGCTTGTACATAGGCTATTAAAAAAACCTCTTGCAATAAAATCAAGAATATTTGGAATATTTTTTTAAACATTCTAACACAAATGCTCCCTGGCACACGTTTTCATGAAAAGATTTGAGAACCACTGGTTTAATATATATATATTTTTTTAAAGCCTAAATAAGCAAGTACCTAAATAAGCCTAAATAAGCAAGTACACTTTATAAATAAGCCACACAAAACTACTAATTTTACAAGCAACTTTACAGAAAAAGAAGCCCAAAGTCGCTTATAATAAGCCGACATGGCAACGCTAATGCTCGCCTTGCCCTAGCCTCCAACAGATATTAGTTTATATTTTTTATTGTGTGCTGTCATGCTCGTTTGAGCTTATATGTGTTTGGGAATGTTGTTGAAGGTTATGTTATTTCGTCAGCTGACACCCAAGCCATACTACATTTATTTGATATCTCCGACGTCTGAACACTTGCTGACAGACAGACAAGAGTCCCTTGTTTACTCAGCCACCGTGACTGTGAGCCACCCACGTTAGACAACGTTGCTCAGACTGGACACATAGAGAAACAATTTAGCCGTTAGCTCAATCTCATTGTATTTAAGATACCCAAGCCAAGCCATACGACGTTTCTTTGATATCTCCGACATCTGATCTCCAAAGCTTTTCTTCCAGGTTGGAAATGTATGCAATTTAACTTTTTTTATTTAAGTCTGAAACCTTGGCATTGCATCCGATAATGCAGCACTGTCCTACCATTGCTAAATTAGAGCAACAGACAAGTTGGAGATAGATAATAATGTACACCGTCTACTTGCTGGACAACAAACACAGGACTACAGACTAAACTACACTACTCTACACTTGTGGCAGCTGTCAATCTACTCACTCACTATGGCGGCGAAAGTGGGCTGATTTAACGGCGTCTCGACCCTGCGACGTCGCTATGCCCGGCCCCTATACAGTTACTGCTCCTAACAGCAAATGCACAATTATCCTGGTTGTGGCAAGCTGGTTTGTTTTATAAAATGTGACACCTCTCTTTATTCCTTTTATTTATTGTATTGTATTCTGTTTGAATTATTTTTGTACATACATTTACAAGTCTTGATTTATGTTTGTTTGTTTTATGTTTGACAATGTAAACATATGTTTTCTCATGCCAATAAAGCCCCTTTGAATTGAATTGAATTGGAATACTTCCAAGTTAGTGTCAAGTGTCTCAACAGCCAACAGTGATCAGCTAAATATGGTGATCTAGCTTTGAAAGCTTCTTGGAAGGAAAAACAAAAAACAATGTTTGATAAACACAAGTTTATACAATATGCTGCTTTGTGTCTCTGAGCTAAAGGGTCTTTGGCCTGAAAAACGCTGAAGACCCCTGGTGTACGATCATCTGCTTAAGTATGATTTTACATCCATTCTAGTAGTCTTTTCGGTTAAACCACTGGTAGCTCAGTTGTTGGTTAGAACTGTGATTCCCAGAATTCAATTCGAAACAAAACCATGAAATTTGTGGATCGACAATTTTTTGAAAAAAAAAAAAAAAAGAGAGAATTGGAATAATTTTGAAAGTTATTTTTTATCATTTTGTTTACAACACAAATGTTGTTTTAAGGTGCTCCCTGGCACAACACACTTTCAGATGGGGGTCTGCAGACAAATATTGGGGGTCCTTAAAATGAAAATGTTTGATAACCACTCAACTAAATAATGATTGTGCTCATAGTGTAAGCTTGAATTTCATATCACACACCATATGTACTCCTGTCATTTGCACCAGCAAAGCATTTTATCAAATAATTGTTATTTTTAAATAGATCATTTTACAAAAATCAATAACGTTTCATAATGGATTAAATCAATGTGTTTGCTCAGGTTTTGCAGCCCCTACTTACACAAAAAAATCCTAATAATCGAAAGTTTGCAACGTCACAAGCGTTCGTAAAATTGAGATGACTCAGTCCAGTATAGGGAAAAACAGTGTTTCGGAGATTGGGTTTTAAACAAGAAGTGCCCATTCAACACCTACGCACTACGCAGCTGGTGCCTGGCCAGGGCTGACAAGCTGTCCTAAATGCCTGGCGTCAGGCTGATATTGGCAGCCAACAGCTGAGGCCTCGAGCCGCCAGACAAAACCCAGTGACAAATGACCGTCCTCTGTCCCCTTTCTCCTTTCCTCTATTCAATCTCGGAAGCCATTAACATCCTTTTTCTGGACAACAACTAATCACTAAGCAGTTAGTTCTGGCTTAAAATGTCCCCCCGTGAACTCACAGGTCCACATCAAGGGGGGAATGAGGTACGCTAGATTTGATTTGTCTTTTTTTGTGTTTTATCCCTGGCGCTAGTGGTGGCGGGGCTCTAAGGCAGTAGTTCTCGATCTGTTTTTGTGCCGAGGATCCCCAAATTGATATATATTTGGCCGCGGACCCACATCTGAAAATGGTTTGTGCCAGGAACCGCCGGAAGAGAAGATTTGTGTTAAAAAAAAAATCTAAATTATGGTGATTGATAGAAGAACGTTGCGATGGGAACGATGTACGAAAGCGAATTTCACCCACTTTTTTACCTTGTAAACCTGTGATGTCACAATAAACCTGATTCTGAGAAGACTTTAAACTAGCGACTAGAAGCATATAGCATTTATGACAATGTTTATTAAGGTAATACAATCAAGTGTAAAGTTCGGCCAAAAACCCATGCGCTTGAATAGAGCCTAATTGCTTCTGCCACCAGCAGGGGTGAAACAGCGAGACTACAGGCCATTCATATGAACTGTCACACTTCCTATATAGCCTCAATTTACAAGCCAGATGCTAGCCCAGTTGGACAACACAGAGAAACTGTGTGTGGCATTTGGCATGACAACGAAATTGGGGAGAAAAAAGGGGTAAAAAAAGAAAAGAAAAAAGGAATCCTGTGAAACATATTTCTCCAGTTTAACAGCACGTCATCCAATGAAGCCGCAGGAGGGATTATTAAAACCATAAAGGACACAAGGGCGTTCAGCCGTTCACGCATGGGATTCTGGGCACTGGAAGCCATGGTGGAAAAACATAATACCAAATATTACAGGCCTATCGTTCCTGTAAAAAAAAAAAAGGGAGGTGGTCAATTTTATTTTTAGATATATATATAATTATATATGCATAACATGCAGATCACAATTCACTGATGTAGATGTCACAACTTTGAACTCTGTTGGACATTTGAAGTTGCACAAATATCTAGGCATGTTAATGCAGACACAGTATTAACGTAAGAGTATACACAGTAAGAGTTTCTATGGCCAGAGAGAGAGAACGAGAAAACTATATGTATGTTAACATTACTGTAACAAGTGAGAGGGAGGGAGAGCGGGACAGACATTGAGAGCAAGAGACCTAGGTAGGGCAAGTGATATTTTGGGTTGTAGCCCCAAAATATCAAAAAGAACTGAACAACTAAAAGTGTTTTGTTAAAAGGTTAAAGCTCTATATTCTGATAGTAGTCATTGCTATAGAGAGTTTGTTTAGTAGCAGGGGTCTCCATGTCTCTCCAGCTCTTTAATAAATAAAATACATTTTCAGATGGGTTGCCAATTTCAGCCAATCAGGAGGGGGTCCAATTTCAATTTTGTCTGCTCATTTCTTTGTGTCATCACTTCCAATTTCACTTGTTTGAGCTCCTGATTGGATAAAATTGGTATCCTGACCAGAAAATACATTTTCTGGACAGACAGGGAGACTCCTGTTACTGAACAGCTATAGCAATGATGACTACTATCAGAAATAACTATTTAACACGCATTTAAACAAAATAATATCACTTACCCTACCTTTAACATTTTAACATCTAACAGGAGGAAGGGGGATTTTCATTATTATTAAAATATTTTAATGCCTATATGATTAGATTACAATGGCATTATGAGTTGTCTAGGATTCTAAACCAAACGTGGGACTTGGGATTGAGTACAAAGACTTGAGACTTTTACTTGGGACTTGGGGAAAAAAATTACTTTGTCCCAACTCTGGTGGAACATCTCTAGTCGCTAACGCATTGACAGCAAAACCATAATTTACCCACGGTACGGGCATGAAAAAAAGATTTAGGTCAACTATTCAGCACTAAAGATGCAGTCGCACGGCTCACAGTGCTTTTAACCAACTACAGCAGTATGTAGCACTGGCAGCCAAAAGAAAACACTTTCTGTGGAGTGTGGACACAGGACCAGTTTGCCAAGGCGTTTCTGAAGCATCTGTGCCTGTAGCGATGCGTCTCGGTGTGTCATAGTCTTGTTACGGAATGTAAGATGCTATACTGTCTATGAGAGGGTGTGTGTGTGCGTGCGCCCGCGTGTGTGTGAGTGAGTGTGTATTTTTTTTTTTATTATCTTATTTTTTGTGTTATCTTTATTGTATTAAAATCAAGTATTATCCCAGACCCTAATATTATCTTTCGTATCTTGTACTTTTAGCACAGTCTTGCGGAACATGCCACACTAAAATGTCACTGATTGTACCTGTATATGAGGAGCCACGCCATTCCAATGTGTATCCCGAAACCCACATATATATATATATATATATATATATATATATATATTTACCTTGACCGTTATCTGACCAAAAGTGACACTGGATTTTCTTTTTCTTTTTTGCAGAATTAAAAAAAAAAACTATCTGCACCAATCAACATATGACATGGCTGAGCTGTGTGTAACATTGATTTTGGAGATGGCAAAGGGAGGCGTAGAGGCACTTGTTAGCGTGTTCTGAACCAGTGCCAGTGTATGAGGCATCACCATCAGGCTGCCCTGCCCCCCCCCTGCCATGCCAACCACCAGGCTGGGGCTGGCAGCCCAGCCATGCATGACGGAAAACTGTGACACAACACTGTCCAGCCCTTCATGTTGTAAACACCACACCTGATACGTCTCCTACGATACGTGTTTCACACACTGCTGTCTGTTTTTTTGAGGGGTTTTAAGTATTTATGTATTCATATGTTTGTTTGTTTATTCATTTGCTTGATTTTTTACGCCTTTCTCTACCCCTTTCTTAGTGGTTATGCCAATTCATTCCTCCCCAGAGTCCCCACACAAATTTGTGCGTTGTCACTGTTGTTGCATCCTCCTCCTGACTCACCTGCCAGTGAGGAGCCCCCACCGAGAAGACCTTCGTCCTACTCATCCCGCCCAACACTCGCCATTGACAGACTACGCCCCCAGCCCGTAGGAGTATGTGCAGTGACAAATACCACCCTCCCCCCGAACACAGGCCAATTGTATTAATTTATTTACTGTTGCGTCACGATACGGCGTGTTGTGAACTTGTAGATCTTCTATTTTCACTACTTCTAAAGTTTTGTATGTATTTTCTAATGGAATTCAGATTTATTTATGAATAATTGTGGGGGGGGGGAAACAAAAAAGAAATTGAAAATTAGTATTTCTTATTTTGTATAAGAAGTAAAAAAAAATGATATTTATTTTTTATCCATCTGATATCTCAAAGTGTGAAACAAATGTCTTAAAAAGGTCAAATAAAGAATCGATGACGATCTGACAAAAGAATATATATATACAATCCAAACGATTTGGCAGTATTGGCAGGATGAACACCCCTGTAATGTGACCACTTTAGGCTACTTTTTATACCTCTCAGATATTCTGTTATAACTGATCTACAAGCTCAAAACGTATTGAGTTTTTAACCCATTAAGACCTGAGGCCGATTCTACAAAGGCCTTCTAAAATCAGTAGTTCTCACACTTTCAAAATTTTGCAAAAGTGTTCAAAAATAGCAGATGTACAAGCCCTCTTAAGTGTGTCTGTGGATCTTATAAATAGTGAACCAATGAAAAGTATCAACAAGAGCGTGTGATTAAATAAGAACTACGTCGGATCCATTGTTATTTATTTTTTCTATTTCCTGAAAAAGTTATGTTTTGGACACAAGGTTTTTGCACCGACAGCAATGATAACAGGATATTGATTTGAGCCGTTATTGATTTAAGCTTTAGGACTGGGCACCCTGTGTCAATCCCTAAACAGGGCTAATACGTTCTCTTCCTGAATAACAACAAACATCTTTTGTCTACAGGTAAGTCTCACAACAAGACAGCAAAATCTGGAGTTACCCAGATATTCTATTGGGCAAACATTCCACTCATGGGACTCCCTCTTTATTTGGTGTTTCGCCCAGGTGGGTGTAGTTCTATGCCTAAACCTAACCCTAACCTCACAGAAAATATCCCTAAAACCAGTGGTTCCCAAACTTTTTTGGTTGTGACCCAAAAGAGAAAATGTAAGTCTTCCCGGGACCCAAACTAGTGAAAATAGCCGATCAACAGGCTCCCAACGCGTCGCTTCTAATGTTTTTTTTAAATGTATTTTTTAGTGACGCGTTGTAAGCTTGTAGATCAGCTATTTCCGCTATTTTAAGTAATTTCTTTGTATATTCAAGTTGTTTGTCACATCTTCCTGGAGAATGTTGTATTACGAAGCCTAAAAGGCAAACATAAATGTAATTCTGATTCAGATGTTCAATCGCAATTATTTGTGTGACAATAAATCGTCAACTGGAATTTTGTAACCGTGACGGCCCTAGACACTGAGCAATGAACTAGGGAAGCAGTACTTACTGTTGTGGGCGAGTGCTTTGAGCAGGCAGTCCACACAGCTCTCCACACTGTCACTGGTGCTGTCTGCAGAGGCCAGCTTCAACTTCTCCAGAGCGTCACTAAGGTTATCTGGAGACAAAAAAGCACACACGGAGAAGGTCTGAGATAAAGCCAAGGACAGAGTGAAACCTCCACCTATAAGGCTATACATGCAATACACACAGATTATTATTTTTAAAAAAAAATGTTTTGTTTAACCCATTCAACCCGGGAACGCATCTGTATCATTTTAGATTTGAGCTATAACCATTAGTTTATACTTTGGCTATTCAAAAATAGCATAATATACAAGCTCATAGCGTGGCACCGAGTGCTGCCCTATGAGCTTGTAGATCTGCAATTGTTTTGAAAAAACGTGAAAATCTGTGCAACACACACACACACACACACACACACACACACACACACACACACACACACACACACACACACACACACACACACACACACACACACACACACACACACACACACACACACACACACACACACACACACACACACACACACACACACACACACAAAATGGGCGGTCCGCAGCCAAATACATGTCATTTTAGGAGTCCTTGACATAAAAACCTCAGCTACCAATATTTACAAGCAACTTTACTGAAAAACTAGCCCCGAAGTCGCTTATATAAGCAATGTGTAATTTGTTGATATACAGTATAAGGGAAATAAATCATTAAAAAAACTGCATCTCGGTTATTCGATTAACCTACATGAGCAAGACTAATTTGGTTATTGGCTCCAAATGTCAGTTTGGATATATTTTGGGTTAATTGTCCAGCCCTACGGGCATGTTAGTGTGGACGGAGCAAATGTTTTAACCCATGAAGACCTGAGGCAGATTCTACAAAATGCCTTCTAAATCGGTAGTTCTCAAACTTTTTTGTGCCAAGGACCCCCAAAATGATATATATATTTGGCCGCGTGGACACCCATCTGAAAATGTTTTGTGCCAGGGACCCCCAGAAGAGAAGTTTTTTTTTTTTTTTTAATCTAAATTATTCAAAATGTTTCAAACACTTTAAAGATTTTGCACAAATGTTCAAAAATAGCAGATGTACAAGCTCGCAGTGTGGCACGAAGTACATCTGTATACAGTATATATCTGTTATTTTTGAGAACCACTGTTCCATATCATTGGTTCTGTGGGGGTAGCCCTCCAAGGACCAGGGGTCCTTGGAGGGCTACCAGGGGGTCCCCAGCTAAATTAGTTAATAAAGCATCACAATAATTTTAACCCCTGTATCCATATTTTATACTTAGCCTATTCAAAAATAGCAGATATGCAAGCTCTCTTTTTAAATTGTGAAAATGTTTGCAAATCTTAAAATATATATATATTTTTAAAGCGAACATTTGTAACTCAAATCGTTGCTTCTGGGGGTTATTTTGAGATGGGGGTCCGCGGCCAAATACATATCATTTTGGGGGTCCTTGACATGAAAAGGTTTGAGAGCCACTGGGTTAAAACGATGCTACAACACTTGTGCGGATGGAGATGGTTTTTTGTTTTAAATTATTAGTGTGGTGGATGACAAGAAACTATGCCCAGAAGTGGAACAGACAGAATATGCCTAACGCTGCTGACCTAAAAAACGCCCGCAGCACCCAAAAGCAGAATGTGGATTTTTAGTTCATCTTATAAACTTTCTCCTTTCTTTGGTTTTATGGAAAACTGGCTGTCACGTCCCCTTGGAGTGTTCTTATTCACTGCGAAAACCAGAGCTTGAGAGGTGCAGGAGAGAAAAATATCTGGTAGGATTACATGTTTAACCCTGCCTGGGGAAATCATGTAGGGGGTGCAACAGTCAAACTTAATCAAAATAATATAATCGATTTTGGGGGGACCATTTGGCTGATAACCACTGGTATAGAGGGAAAATGATAGGTAAACTCACGTTCAACATGTTTACAGAACATCACCGTTCTTCGGTATGGATGCTCCACACATCATTATCATTATAGCTTCCTATCTTTCATTTAATTATAGTTATCATTCTTGGTGTGTGGTGGACAGCCTGGCTTTAAATTCCTATGCCAAAGCATGAAGAAAACATAAAATATTGTTTTATTCATATGTTCCAACTTCCAATGCCAAACACACAATCAAATTGTTAATCGCAATTACTTGGGGGACAATGAATCGTCATTCGTCAACTTACATTTTGAAATCGTGACAGCCCTTAAGTTCGGTACACATTTTGTCTAAAAAGCCTAAGAGGCCAGTGCAGCAGCAGCAGCAGCACAGGCAGAAATGGAGAGTAGCCTACTGTAGCTTATTGCATAACAGCTGCTGTGGTGGTGATGGAGGCTATAGCTGCCATCTCTCCATCTACATACAGTATATACCAGTGGTTCTCAAACTTTTTCCATGTCAAGGACCCCCAAAATGATACGTATTTGGCTGCGGACCCCCTCCCCCCCCCATCTCTAAAATATATTGGGTCAGGGATTTAAAAAAAAATAGCACATCTACAAGCTCATAGCGTGGCACCGAGTGTGGCGCTATGAGGTTGTATATCTGCTATTTTTGAATAGCCAAAGTATGAAATATGGTTAGTGGTTCAAATGGCTGTGACGGACCCGGTACATATTAACACATTTTTCTCCCCGGACCCCACTTTGGGTCCCCGGACCACACTTTAAGAACCAATGATATATACCACAATCAGCAAAACAATATGTACTGTTGTTTGAACGACGTAAGGTGGAATCATCGTTGATACTGGAGAGATACACCACTCCAACTCACATTACCTGCCTGCACAAAACAATACACACACTATAGTAAACAACAATGCTTATTCTGCATACAAACAGCATTGTCAAGAGGAAAACTTGGCCATCACTTAAAAGCGACACAGTATAATCCTCAAGTGTTCATTTGTAACTCGGAGAATGTACAAATATAACCGGGGTCCATTTGGTTACATTTATCCATTCTCAGTTAAAATGAAGCTGCAATCAGCAAGTTGCTTGTTATGTGCTTCTAGCTGGGATTTGAACCCACATCTCCCTCATGGGAGACCAAACTTCTACCGCTCTTCCAAGACAGATTCCTTGCCTGTCCAGATGGGATTTTGTGTTCATGGGCTTCAGCCAGTACTTCTTGTAAACCTTGTGAACCAATATGTGTCCATCCTACCAGGGTGTGTAAACGTTTCAATGGAAGAGTACGGAGACCACAACCAACCTGCACATGTGCTAGTTATATTGTATTAAAAAGGTAGGGTAAGTGATATTCTTTGGTTAAAATAAGTGATAAATAGCTCTATGCTGATAGTACTCATTGCTATAGAGTGTTCAGTAACAGGAGTCTCTGTGTCTCTCCCGCTCTTTATTAAACAGAAAATGCATTTTCAGGTTGGGGTATCAATGTTAACCAATCAGGATAAAGAACTCAGACAGGATATAGATTAAACAAGTGAAATTGGAAGTGATGACACAAAGAAATGAGCAGACACAATTGGAACTGGAACACTACAAAAAAGGAAGCTGATGAATGGGTACTCTCTCCTGAATGGCTGGCTGACATTTTGCAACCCACCTGTAAATGGATTTTCTGTTTATTAAAGAGCTGGAGTCTTAGAGACTCCTGTTACTGAACAAACACTCTATAGCTATGATTACTATCAAAAAATATCACTTACACTACCCTTACACTTTTTTAACATAAATACGGTACTCTACCATACAGATGTACTAGTTATATTGTATTAACATACTCTACCATACAGATGTAATAGTTACATTGTATTAACATACTCTACCATATACATATGTACTAGTTATATTGTATTAACATGCTCTATACCATACAGATGTGGTAGTTATATTGTATTAACATACTCTAGCTATATTGTATTAACATGCTCTACCTACAGATGTGGTAGTTATATTGTATGTATTAACATACTCTACCATACAGATGTGGTAGTTATATTGTAATAACATACTCGACCATACATATGTGGTAGTTATGTTGTATTAACATACTCAACCATACAGATGTGGTACTGTAGTTATAACATATACTCTACCATACACGTGTACTACTTATGTTGTAATGACTTACTCTACCAGCATACAGACGTAATGTTAGTTATATTGTATTAACATACTCTGCCATACAGATGTGGTAGTCATAGTAACATACTCTACCATACAGATGTGGTAGTTATATTAACATACTCTATACAGATGTGGTAGTTATATTAACATGCTCTACCATACAGATGTAATAGTTATATTGTAAAGACTTACTCTACCATACAGATGTAATAATTATATTGTAATGACTTACTCTACCATACAGATGTAATAGTTATATTGTAGCCTTATGACTTCCTCTACCATACAGATTGGTTAAAACAACGTTTCATTCATTTAAAAAAAAAAGAGTACCACATTGCATCCTTATGGCTGTAATGGTGAAGCTTAGAGCTTCCTCATCCTCCTCCTACAACCACAACACATCAGCACAACTCTACGCTATAAAGCCTCTAAATGGAGCAGAACCAAAGCAGGTTATAATCGCCATCTCCCAAAAACAGTCACATTAAATCGATCATCCACTGGGGCACCACCACCGACACAGACCCTTGTTTAGTGCCATAGCTACACTGCCTCCATTCATTTAGTACATGGAACCTAGCGTTAGCATAGGGTTAGCTTAGCCAAGGGGCTACCACCACCACCATCCACCACCCACCACCACAACTCACCCATAGCGGCGGCAGCAGCAGCAGCTAGGCTGTAGACGAGCCTATAGACGAGTATCCGAGAATCTCAAGATCTGGCGATCCGGGCGATCAAACTCAAGTCACAGTCAGTCAGCAAAAGGAAGCGCCCGACGGCTGTTGTTGTTGTCTGTCTGAGAGTCTCCAGTCGAGGTTTGATTTGAATGAAGGAGCGGCTCCTCCAGCAGCCAGGCGGATCCGAGCTCCGTGCCGTCTGTCCGACCGACTAGACAGACAGTCGGGTCGGGTCGGTGGTGCCTGGGCCGCGGGGTGGATGGATGGAGGAGGATAGTCGGGAGGAGGAATGGAGGATGGCTGGATGCTCTCTCACACACACATACACACACACCCCCCCATACATACATACATACACGCACGCACGCACGCACACACACTCAGGGTGGTTGGGTCTTTAAGACATCCGCCTTCCTCGCATGTCCACACGGCCACCACGCAGAAGGAAGTATGGGGCTGCTCTCTCTGCCTCTGTGTGTGCGACAGCGACTGTGCGTGCGTGCGTGCATGTGGGTGTGTGTGTGTGTGTGTCAGTGTTGCCAGGTTTTGCGAGAGAAGTAAGCAACCGGGTCTATGAAAACAAGGCCAAAAGAAGTTGTGAGCTTTAGATATGCTATTTTCAAAAACAATCATGGAGAAAATGTGAACGATGTGGAATGTTTTTGACACATTTTAATATAACAAATCTTGTATGCAGGGGGTCCCTGGCTGGCACAAAATGTTTTCAGATGGGAGGTACCTGGCACAAATACATATTAATCTGGGGGTCCTTGACATGCAAATGTTTGAGAAACACTGGCTTAAACAACACTAGAAACAAGCCCCAAAAAACACAACCCGCAACCGCAACCACCAATATTTACATTAAGCGACTTTACAGAAAAACGAGCCCAAAATCGCTTATAATAAGCGGACATGGCAACGCTGGTGTCTGCGCATGCGTGTGTGTGTGTGTGTGTGTGTGTGTGTGTGTGTGTGTGTGTGTGTGTGTGTGTGTGTGTGTGTGTGTGTGTGTGTGTGTGTGTGTGTGTGTGTGTGTGTGTGTGTGTGTGCGTGCGTGCGTGCGTGCGTGCGTGCGTGCGTGCGTGCGTGCGTGCGTGCGTGCGTGCGTGCGTGCGTGTGTGTGTGCGAGAGCGTCCCCCTGCCTGTTTACCACTACCAGGACTCCCCTCTTTCTTTGGTGTTTCGCCCAGGTGGGCGTGGTTCTATGCCTAACCTCAACCTCAAAACCACGCCCGCCTGGTCGAAGCTCCGGTAAAAGAGAGAGTCCGACCAGCCTCTACTACCACCGCTTGTCAGAAGCTTCATCAGGCAGGGAGCAGCGCTTCTTGGCCGGTGTGGGACCAGGGTCCAGGGTTGCCAGATCTGCTTATTATAATTTCCCCGCAATATTTTATTTGGAAATAGCTGATCTACATCACTCGCAACGCGTCGCAACGCGTCGCATCGCGACGCGTTGTGAGCTTGTAGATCGGCTATTTTCAAATAGCTGATGTATGTATGTGATAAAGTGCTCATGTGGGCCTAGCTGTAGTATACAACCCTCGTAGACGTATTTATGATTCTGACGTTTTCAATCTACGAGAGTTGTAGGGTGCACTTCCCATAGTGACCTGGACTTTCTGCACTATGCCCCGTAGACACTCCAAACATTGTACAAAATGAAAATAAAGGCGCTTACCGCCGAGCCCCAAATGTTAACTGGGTCTACGGGGTAGTAGTGTAATGTAATAATCCATATCTTTCAATAAAGAAGTGTTTTAATGCCGTCTGTGGCCGAACGCCATTTTTTCACCCTCGTTTACTTCCTGTTTACATTTAGTGTAATTCCGGGTTTCACCGGATGCGCCCCCTCACTTCCCGTCACTACCGCCCATTGGGAACTTCCGACAGAATCGGCCACAGACAGCATTAAAACACTTCTTTATTGAAAGATATGGATTATTACATTACACTACTACCCCGTAGACCCAGTTAACATTTGGGGCTTGGCGGTAAGCGCCTTTATTTTCATTTTGTACAATGTTTGTCTACGGGGCATAGTGCAGAAAGTCCAGGTCACTATGGGAAGTGCACCCTACAACTCTCGTAGATTGAAAACGTCAGAATCATAAATACGTCTACGAGGGTTGTATACTACAGCTAATGTGGGCCCATAGTCACTTATTTTGGGATGGTTTTCCTAGACCTGGTTGCTTGTTTCTTTCACAGAATCTGGCAACACGGCTGCTGACAGGAAGGAAGAGCCGCCGACTGGCAGGGGGCGGGCCATAGGGGGCGGTCCATAGGGAGCGGTCGCGCTGTGATTGGCTTGGGTCTATCTATGGTTCACACACACACACACACACACACACACGCACACACACACGCACACGCACGCACTCGCATACACTATCATTTCATCGTGTACTGTTTAGCTATGTTTTCTCTATCCTAGCATTCAGTTCAGGGCAAATTTGTATCTATTTATTTGAACAGTAGGATACTATTTATCTCCATTTTTTCTATCATTTTATAGTGTAGCCTGTTTAGCTATATCCTAGTGCCCAGTTATCTCCAGCCCTAAGTGCCCACTCGTCCAGGTGCCCACATGTCCCTAAGTGCCCACTCGTCCATGCTGCCCAGTTGTCCCTAGTGCCAAGATGTTTTTTTGGTGCCCACCTATTCTGTTACCCATGTATTTACTCAAATACTTGACTCAAGTACTGTTGTACTTAAGTCAAATTTTGAGCTGTTAATACTTTTACTCTTACTCAAGTATTCCCCTTTCCTTTTATCTGGAGCTGATAGGCTGATCTGGCTGCTCTGAATAGTGCCACGCCCACGGTTGAGAGAATATTAATGTAAATATCTATATCATTGCATATAAATATGTTTGTTGTATAATTATTATAATCTAAATGTGTAGCCTGTTTTTTTTTTCTTTACTCTTTCCTTTTTTTTTTTTTACAGATTCATGTCCATGTCTGCTGTAATGTGCTTTTTTTTATCATGAAATGTTACATAAACACACCAAATTACATGTTTATGAAATTGCATTCCTTGTGCAAATAAACTCCAAACCCAATTATATATGTGTAGCCTGACATCCAAAGGTGAAAACAGGTACTGCACATCTCCCATTAGCTTTTGTGAGCCAGGTGATGTCACCATCCATTGCACACTACACAGCAGTGCTTCTCAAAGTGGGGTCCGAGGACCCCCTAGGGCTCCTTGAGGGAGATTCCATGCAGGCGACCCTGGCAAAATGTGTCAATATAGCATCAAATCAATTTAACCAACCCTATATAAATCGGCTATAAAACTGCTACAAGCACATCAAATTGACTTTAAAACGTTTGAGGAAAAACTGCTACATAGTTTATTGTTACCGGGCCAACAATAGATGGCCAGTGCAATCTGCTGCAGTTAAAACCTTGGATGTCTGGACTCATATTTGAGCTCTAAATATGTCTCTGGTTTTGTTTTGTTTTGTTTTGTTTTGTTTTGTTTTGTTTTGTTTTGTTTTGTTTTGTTTTGTTTTGTTTTGTTTTGTTTTGTTTTGTTTTGTTTTGTTTTGTTTTGTGTACACAGTCGATTCCTGCTCTGCATGAGTTCAGTCCTTGCTGCTGCTGCTGCTGTCTGAATTGATTCACAGCTGTAAGCTGCCTTTCAGGTCAAAGGTCAAATCCTCTGGTTTCCGAAATGATAATTCGATAATTCATCGCCTTGCAGTATGTACTCACACACACACGCACGCACGCACACACACACGCACGCATGCACGCACACACACGAGCACGCACACACACACACATGTTCATTAAGGAGGTCAGGACAGTAGCACATATAGAAACCAGAGAAGCTAAACAATCTAGAGCCAGTCAAGCCAAAAGTGCACATATTTATTAGTTAAAGTTGCACTATGTAACTTTTCTATTCTACCCCAGACTTGAACCTGCGGTTTCCTGCACAAGTCCTGATGTTTGTACCATTGAGCTCATAGAGCCTGCCTACTTACTCATTTCAATCTTGACCTTCAGGTCAAAATTTGTGTCAGATCCTGTGTCTAGGTGAGACATGACCTTTGACACAATCTAAATGTCTCAATAGAAGAGCAGGGAGACAAAATACAACCACCTCAATTAAGTTATATTATATTAACATACTCTACCATACAGATTGTATAAGTTATATTGTATTAACATACTCTGCCATACAGATTGTATAAGTTATATTGTATTAACATACTCTACCATACAGATTGTATAAGCTATATTGTATATTAACATACTCTACCATACAGATTGTATGAGTTATATTGTATTAACATACTCTACCATAGAGACTGGACAAATTAAAATGTATTCATTAAAAAAGTTACATAGTGCTGCTTTAAAAATGGATATATGATTAATAGATAAGCCATGAGAATGTTTGACAGATTCACAGAGGTGGCCAACCTACTTTTCACTTCACTTCAAGTATATTTGTGAAGAAAGAAAATCAAATAATTTGGCTACACATTCCGCATGGTACTTTTACCGATTCGGCTATTCTTGAATATCCAAAGAAATCTTAAAATGACGCTGATGCGTTCGCGGTCTTAATGGGTTAATTAAATGTACATTTTGTTCCATCATCCTCGGAGAAACTTCAGCCTAAAGGAGGCTGTGTTGTGTGGTATCAATTTGCCTAGGCTGCACGTCACGTGACTCGGTTTCACCAATAAAAACAAAGGCAGTCACAGCCAGCACGGGGAGAGAGGGAAGAAAAGGGACCTTGGAGGAGAAAAGGCACTTTTCTGACAAACCCCAGATCATGTGAACTCACTGAACTCAGAAAACAGAAACAAAAGAACTGAAATGGGTCAAGTGCCGTCATCAGCATTAAAAAAAAAATTATGCCATGTTAAGAGGTGGACCATGTTCAGATAGATAGCTCCAAGAAAGCATTAGTGTCATAACAAGGTATAGAAATGGCTGTGGTAGGGCATTATGAACACCTTGAGCTCCAAATGAATGAAGACGATGCGGACTCCAAGACTTGCCTTGACTTGAATCTTGAGACCGAGACCACAGCTCAGGAGAAAGATCCACAGAAGATATTGCAGTCTGGTAAGACATGTTATTGGAATTATGAATCACAAAACATATGACTCTCTGATGAAACCCATGGTCTATAATGCATCATACACATACTTACTATAATTTGCTCATAACTATCTACGCCTAGAGTTAAAAGCACTCACATATTCATCATGCTTCATAGCAATAATTATAACACATGAAGCATTTTATGATGGCTTATTGCATGGCACAATTACTTGACACTCTTTTTCTTTGCAAGGATCATATCATTTATGATTTATAATCCTTTATAGTCATTGTTATAATGCATTGCAGTGGGATTGAGTTAAGTGGTTATTTGGTGCTAAGTAAAGTGATGACATTCCTGGAGCATTAGTATTGTGTGTGTTGTTCTTGCATAGATGTAATGCTATTCTTTTTCACTTTACTTAAAACCCCCCAATGACCACTTATTGAATAGTGATTTATAATCACACTATTTCCAGCAAGTATGACTTATTATGATACTTTACCTTACAAGTCATCATTACAAATGCTTTATATTGTGTTATAATAAGTGGTATAATACTATCGCATGCTTACAGTAACAGCTAACTGTAATTACACATAGTTAAGCAGATTATAATGCATTATATGCATGTTCTTAATGCTCTATAGACGTGGGCTTCATAGAAAGTCTTACCAAATATACTTTTTAACTTGTTATTCAAAAAGTTCAGAGATTTCAACTGATCTATACTCTCTCTCTCTCTCTCTCTCTCTCTCTCTCTCTCTCTCTCTCTCTCTCTCTCTCTCTCTCTCTCTCTCTCTCTCTCTCTCTCTCTCTCTCTCTCTCTCTCTCTCCCCCTCTGTGTGTGTGTGTGTGTGTGTGTGTGTGTGTGTGTGTGTGTGTGTGTGTGTGTGTGTGTGTGTGTGTGTGTGTGTGTGTGTGTGTGCGCTTGAGCACGTGCGTGTGTGCTTGTGTCGTGTCTGTGTGTGGGTGTGTGTCAACCAGATTTAAGATTATACGGGCGGGTTGGAGTCGGCGTTGGATTGCTTTGTGCTGTTCTAGCTCTCCTCAACGTTGCTATCCCACTCTATCTCTGTAAGTCCATGTTTCATAACAATGTGTTTCATAACAATGTATTTCATTGCAAGGTTTTATATACGTATCTAAGATGATCCAACATGCGTTTAGTATTGTATTCTCTTTATTGATTATTTTTATTTATTTGGTGACATAAAAAAAGCGCACAAAAGCACTTGACATACAGTCATTGCGTCACCGATGATGAAAACACAATAAAGCTGTGTGAAGGCTTATTTCCATTGTGGTCCTCTTTAACAAAAAACACTAAACAGCATAACAAATGACAACACAGCAACAATACATTAGACTGATATACAGAACATAAGAAACTATAATCTTATAATGTGCAGTCAATGCAATTTGACATAATACAGTATGTTGTTGACCTATTGCTATGTACCATACACTATATGGCCACTATATATATAATAAAGTTCAGAGTTTATCATATGAAGTGTGTGAACCAAACAGTCTATTAAAGTGCATATTATTATTAGTGGTAGTAGTAGTAGTAGTCAGTGGTGTGAAGTAACATTTACTTTACTGGAGTATTTCCCATTTTCAATACTTTTACTCCTACTTTTACTCATACTAATAGCCGATCTACAAGCTCACAACGCGTCGCATCGTGACGCGTCGTGAGCTTGTAGATCGGCTATTTTCAAACATTTTAGTACTTTCACCTGCATGCATTCACAAAGCTCCACAGTGTCCACACTAACTCTCAGCCAGTTACATACTCACTGTAAATCAGTGGTTCCCAAACTTTTTAGTTGTTGTTTTTTTCCTAGAGCCCCCCCCCCCCCATAGCAAGGGTAGCAGATCAACAGCTCAAGCGAGCTTGTAGCTTTTGTGTGACGCTGTGGTATGCAGTGGTGTGAAGCAACTAAGTGCATTTACTCAAGTACTACACTTAAGTACAATTTTGAGGTACTTTTACTTTACTGGAGTATTTCCAATTGTCTATACTTTTACTTATATTGTGCTTTTACTCCACTACAATTATTTGAAAACTTTAGTTAGGCTATTAGTTACTTTGCGGATATAAATTATTATATTATAAAACATACATTATACCACTTTAGCCCTATTTTATACCGAGGCTATTTGAAAATAGCCGATCTACAAGCTCACGTTGTGAGCTTGTAGATCTGCTATTTTCAAACATTTGAGTACTTTTACTTTTGGTACTTTAAGTACATTTTGATACCAATACTTTTGTACTTTTACTCAAGTACATTTTTTATTCTGGACTTGTAACAGAGTACTTCTACATTGCAGTATTGATACTTTTATACTTAAGTAAAACATTTGACTGCTTTTTCCACCACTGGTATAGTGTGATCAAGAAGGGCGTTAAGTTAATTCACAGGAAAAAAAAACACAAAAAGTCAGAGCATGGAGATGAGAGGCTTCTGCCCCGACAGCAACGATCAGACTAAAGCAGATGCTTTGTGTCAGACGTCTTACTTTGTGTCAGTAAGACGTGTAGAGGCAAGCAGATGTGCGTGTGTGTTCCCCCCATACAGCATGTGCGGGCAAGCACGTACTTACTATGCACACATGTGTTGTTTCAGACATGTTATCCACTGTTAGACGTTTGCATTGCACATTCATTGCATTGCTTGCAATCTGCTGCTGCTTTGTGCCGCCGCGTCTTTTGTGTGCACCCCGGATAAAGTGGCCTGATTCAATATTTAGTTTGTTTTATATAATTTTTTTGCCCTTCCTATATGAACCCATTGTAAGTTCAAACTCCATTTCTAACCATGTTAGACTCATTGGAAAAACCCACGTCCCTGGTTCTGGTGACTGATATTGTCCTTCAATGGGCGGTGCATGAGTGGGGGGGGGGGGTGTTTTTTTTTTTGTGTGTGTGTGTGTGGACTGAGAAACCAAGCCTTTATAACCTATTCAATCCGGGAACGCATCTACAAATGTATTCTAAATCCTAACTTTTTCCAAAAAAGTGGTGCTCAAACTTTTTCAAATTCGAGTTCGCTTTTAAAAATATATATTCAAAGATGTGCACAAACTTTCATGATTTTTCCAAAATAGCAGATCTACAATAACAGATCTACAAGTTCATAGTGGGGCACTCGGTGCCACGATATGAGCTTGTTTATCTGCTGCTTTTTAATAGCCAAAGAAATCTAAAGTTACACACGTACCCGGTCTCAATGGCATAATCTGTCTCTATGCAGAATGTCTCTCACGCACGCACGCACGCACGCACGCACGCACGCACGCACGCACGCACGCACGCACGCACGCACGCACGCACGCACGCACGCACGCACGCACGCACGCACGCACGCACGCACGCACGCACGCACGCACGCACGCACGCACGCACACACACACACACACACACACACACACACACACACACACACACACACACACACACACACACACACACACACACACACACACACACACACACACACACACACACACACACACAGGTCTGAGGTCTGACTATGCATTGCCGGCATATGGTCTTCCACCTTTCAGAAATATCTCATCCTACATGACATTTCTTTTCAGTTTGATGTTACAATTGCATGTACTAAGTTACTTTTCCACCACTGCTAATGAGCTGCAGGCGTTACAAGGCTCCTAGCGTGATTAACAGAGGCAGACTAACAACGCCCCCCCCCCCAAAATGCAGCTTCAGCAGTTTTATGGCCGTGACTGGGCAAAGGAAAAACGTTTTGCACATCTGCCAGTGGTTTGCAGTTGCAGAGGCACTTACTTGTCAGGCAATAGACTTCCTCCGAGGATCTCTTACGTATACATTCTCAAAGTGGGGCAGAGGTTCTTGAGGGATTTCCGGGGGATCCCCGAATATAAAGTCCTGTTACTTACACTAGAAACCAAATGGACAGATTCCCAGGTCTGTCACTATACAGATATACGACATACAGACCCCCATAACTGTCTTAGAGAGTGGACAAATTGAACCACTTTTTGTGGTTCCATTTGTTCACTCTCTGAGTCACACACCTGGATATCTGTCCATACGATCTTAATTGACAAGGACCTCACAATCATAATTTTCAGATTACAGGGATATGTTAATGACAGAAATGTGAGAGAGAGATGGAGAGAGGTTTAGACAATGAATGTGTATGAGAAAGAAAGAGGGAGGAAGGCAGCATGAGAGGACGGCAATATATGAGGACACCATGACAGTGGTGAGGAGTGTGCCAGGAATAGCGGACAGGTTCAAAGTGGGGCTGGGCTTACATCAAGGATCGGCTCTGAGCCCTTTCTCATTTGCATTGGTAATGGACAGGTGGACAGATGAAGTCGGGCAGGAGGAGGCACTGTGGCCTATGATGTCTGGCCGGCGGACAACATTGTGATTGTGTAGTCCGATGAGGGAACATCATTAGATCAGTGGTTCCAAAACGGGGGGTCCCCAAATTATTTTTGGGGTGTCCCCAGATGATTGGCTTAATGTGCAACATTGTTTTCTCACTCAACAGTTAACATACAGTAGTGTACACGGGGTATCTGCACATTTCTAAAGTGACAATTTAACGACTTTTAAGACCATTGCAATACCAAATTGGCCGACTTCTCAAATACGACGTTAGAAAGAGGCAAACATTGTGAAAATAGCCGATCTGCAAGCTCACAGCGCCTCGCAGTGCGAGGCGTTGTGACGTTGGAGCCACTAGAGCGGGCACACTTGCGTTTCAGACGATATAAGCAATGCGCAGTAGCATCCTACATTTGGAAGTCTTTTAATACCAGATTTATGGCTTCGGTAATCCTCTGCAGTCCTTGGGGGCTTGAGTAAGACAGAATATGTGTGCATGAAGTAGAGTGGAGTAGAAGTGCGAAGGTAAACATGTTTAAATACCTATCCAAAGTAATGAGGAGTGTGGAAGAGAGGTGAACGCTGTCCATATTTGTTTACGTCCATGGGCCCTATTTTGCGTGTCTCAAGTACCAGGTCTTATGACTTAACGTAAGACCTGGAGGCGTGACCAATGCTGGTTCACTATTTTGAGTGGTCAAACAGCACTGGCCACACCTCCAGGTCTTAAGTTAAGTCATAAGGCGCTAACTTAAAGGGATATTTCACTTTAAAAAAAACTTTGGGTAATTTTATCATCTACTCAGGCTGTTGTGAGCCCCCCAGACCGTTTTTAAGTTGCTTGATTCAGTATTTAGATATTTGATATTCATTTTATCAGACACGCCCCCTTCCTATACAAACCCATTATAACTCCAAACTCCATTTTTAACATGTTAGATTCATCAAAAACACCCGTCCTTGGTTCTGGTGACTCACCCTGCCCTCCTAATACGCGAGGGGCCCGTGCTTTTTTTAATTACTTTTTTCATTTATTTTATTACATTTTTTGATTGTATTTAATTCTTTATTTTCCCCAAAAAATATTACAAACAAATGACAAAAGTCATCGAAAAAGCACGGCCCCCTCGCGTATTAGGAGGGCAGGGTGAGTCACACTCACCAGAACCAAGGACGGGTGTTTTTGATGAATCTAGCATGTTAAAAATGGAGTTTGAAGTTATAATAGTTTGTATAGGAAGGGGGCGTGTCTGATAAAATCAATATCAAATATCTAAATACTGAATCAAGCAACTTAAAAACGGCGAGTTTGGAGTTATAATGGGTTTGTATAGGAAGGGGACGTGTCTGATAAAATGAATATCAAATATCTAAATACAGAATCAAGCAACACAAAAACGGTCTGGGGGCTCACAAAGGCCTGAGTAGACGATAAAATGACCCAACGTTTTTTTGAAAGTGAAATATCCCTTTAAGACGGGTAAAATAAGGCTCATATGGGCGTAACGCATGAAGGAAAGTGTCAGGAGTTATCTGTGACAGAAGGGTGCCAGCAAGAGTGAGAGGTAGTGAGACCAGTCATGCTGTACGGCTTGGGAACAATGGCACTGACAAAAAGACAGGAGGCGGATCAGCCCAGGTTGGAAGGTTTGGGGATAAAACAAGAGAGGCGAGGTTGAGATGGTTTGGACATGTGCAGAGAAGGGATGAGGGGTACATTGGGAGAAGGATGCTGGAGCTGCCAGGTAGGAGGAAAAGAGGAGGTTTATGGATGAAGTGAGAGAGGACATGCAGGTGGCTGGTGTGAGCGAGGAAGATGCAGAAAACCGATGGGAACCCTGATGGGAATTAGCTGATAGAAGAAGAAGAAGATGCATGTCTTTTGGTGTGGAAATAAAGCCAAATGAACACTTTGAGAACATGCCGCAGTAGTGGCTCAGAGTTTTCGCCTGATGACCAAAAGCTTAACTATTTGACTGCCACATATATTGAAATAAATACATGAACCACTGCCAGCGATTTCTTTTAGTTTTACTTACCTTTTCAACTAGTTACATAATATTTATATGCAGTATGATCGATCCCCTGACGGTTGCTAAACACGGAGGGTTTCACTGTGCTTCCGCAAGAAAAAAAGAAAGTCATCGCGACCCCCGTTTGTTTATTACAGGCTGTTGAATATAGCATGTCTCATCAAAAAAACAGGGAGAAAAAAAGAAAAAAAGATACAGCCCTTTCCACAAATACGCTAAGCAGGAAGTTAATGGTGGTGGAGTACCTGTGGAGTAAATGTACTTTATACCACTGCTTACGAATTATACATTATGCTAGCATGAAATATGCGTTGCTGCTAACATTGGACTGCAGTATGTGTGAATTTATTAAATTGCTGATCTCCCATTTTGTAAATATTGTTTCCATACAGATCAGTCCTACATGGTGGCGAGAGACCAGCTAGTGATCAGTTACCACCAACTACAGGCCAGCAACAACAACCTGACTGAAGGCAGAGACCAGTTACAGACCCGTTTTAACCAGCTACAGAACAGACACGACCGACTGACTGAACAGAAAGATCAGATACAGACCGGTTTTGACCAGTTACAGACCAGTTTTGACCAGTTACAGAACAGACATAACGATTTGACTAAAGAGAAAGACCAGTTACAGACCAGTTTTGACCAGTTACAGACCGGACATAACTACCTAACTGGACAGAAAGATCAGTTACAGGCCAGTGTTGACCAGTTACAGAACATGTATAACAACGTGACCGAAGAGAGAGATAACATGAAGATGAGGCTCTGTGGTCAGTGAGACATCACTGTTTTTATTCATTGTTAAATCATGATGTTCATCATTTGTCAGTAAATTGAGCAAATGAAAGAACAGTGTCTAAATGTATTGTTTTATTGTTAGAATCACCTGGATGGCAGGCATTTGACAGAGGTTGTTATTACATCTCTACTGAGGAGAAGAATTGGGAGGATAGCAGACAGTGGTGTAGAGACATACAATCTGACCTGATTGTCATAAACAGCCAAGAAAAACAGGTATGGTGTGTGTGTGTGTGTGTGTGTGTGTGTGTGTGTGTGTGTGTGTGTGTGTGTGTGTGTGTGTGTGTGTGTGTGTGTGTGTGTGTGTGTGTGTGTGTGTGTGTGTGTGTGTGTGTGTGTGTGTGTGTGTGTGTGTGTGTGTGTGTGTGTGTGTGTGCACATGTGCATGTGCATGTTGTAACCTATTCCACTTTCAACTTCAGCTTCAATTTCATTGCCACATCACAAATGTACAGATGTAAAAGAGGGGGTGAAGTCATTATGTTTTTGTACAAGTTCCGAAAATGAAAATAGCATTTTCCAGAAAGGTTTAATACTCTAGGGGTATAGAGAAAAAGTAAATAAATAAGGGAAACAACGAAGGCATTGCGATATCAAATGTAAAAAATAAATATGGTGCATGGCCAAACAAAAACAATAAAAAAAGAAATACAATGAGGGAAGACATAGGGAAGACATGCTTCTTGTACAATGCTTCTTTGTGGAGTCTTTTACAGTTTGTACATCAGTAACCAGCAGCTTTTCTGTCCAGGACTTTGTTGAACGTTTAAACAAGAGAGTGTGGCTGGGTTTGACCGACAGAGAAGATGAAAGAACATACAAGTGGGTGGATGGAACGCCACTGACCGCACCAACGTAAGACTTATCTTCATTGTAAATTCATCTAAATGGTATAATGATATCTGAGTTTAATGCAAGCTTAAAACACTGTGCAGATGAGTTTAAACACTGTGCAGATGTCTGAGTTTAAACACTGTGCAGATATCTGAGTTTAATGCAAGCTTTTGGTCGTGTGACCTTCTCCAGGCATCATTAAATTATATTATAAAACACAAACCTACTACAGTGTCTATAAGACATCATGTGTATGTTGTCTGCTTCACTATCCAGTTAATTTGCATCTAATATCTAGAATATCATTTGAGGTCATAATAACAAATAAAAAAAGTTAATGTATTGTAATAAGTCAAGTCTTCTTACTTCTCCAGGTACTGGCTCCCTGGTCAGCCTAATAACAAAGAGCCCATCACTCATGAACAACAAGACTGTGTTGAGTATCATATTTTTAACGGGACTTCTGTTCCTAAAAGAGGATGGAATGACAGAATCTGTAACGCATTTAATCTTTGGATCTGTGAGAGAGTTCTTTGCTGAAGTGATGAGCCCAGGAGTCCATGAGCAACAGACTTTTTTTTAAAAAAAATTTAAAGATGGAAATGGGGAGAGAGATGGGGGGGGTGACATGCAGCAAAGGTCATCGGGAAGGGGAGTCGAACCCGCGACACGCTGTCAAGCTGGCATTGCAGCCTAGGGTGCCTGGACCGTCACGCTACGGCCCAGACCTGAGCAACAGACTTTTAACCACCAACTGGTTCTCCCCTGAGTGCTCAACAACATGACCACCTGAGTAGCCATCAGCTGGTTGAAACCTGTGAGGTTATGTGCTGAAACCATCATGTTCACAATGTATCAGTTAGCTGGTGTGTTGGTAGTCTTGGTACAGCTACATGATGGCTGTGTTTACATGTGGTAGTTTGTGTGTTTGCTTTAGTTTGTCTGCTTTGCAGTTCTACACAATATGCACTGTACATTACAATTACATTTGTATCCATATTTTCATGATTTAGTTAAAGGGGAGCCTATTGTGAATAACATTAATCCAATAGCCATCTGATCTATTTTGATAACATGTTTGATGTAGATTAATATATTTATTTTGTATTTGTATAACTGTACAGGATCTGTCACCTATTTCTTACAATTTTAGGCATTTTATTTTCCAGTCAACTTTCTCATTGATTGATTATGTGCATTAAAGCTGCACTAACTTTCCTCTGCAGTAACTTTCCTCTTCTACCCCAGATGTTTACCATTGAGCTAATAGAGCCTGACTACTTGCTCAGTAATTTTAATCTTGACCGTCAGGTCAAAATTTTTGTCAGATCCTGTGTCAAGGTGAGATATGACCTTTGACACGATCTAAATGTCTCAATAGAAGAGCAGGGAGACAAAATACAACCATCCCCAATGGTATAAGTTATGTTGTATTAACATATAGTCTACCATACAGATTGGACAAAATGTAAATGTATTCATTTATTTATGTTTACATAGTGACACTTTAAATAACCTCTGAAGCCCTATTTTATACTTCAACTAATCAAAAATAGCCAATATACAAGCTCAGTCACACAACACATCACGTTACATTGTGAGCTTGCAGAGCAGCTTTGTTTTTTTAGTTTGTTGTTGTTTTTGTTCTGTTTTGTTTTGTTTGTCATGCCAGGGAGAACGTGGTTATCAATTTCAGCTGTGCAACATTATTCTTGTTTGCTTCCTTTTAATCTGTCTTTGAGTTTTTCTTATTTCTTTAATGTGAAGCAGTTTGAGCTGCATGTTTTGTACGTATGTATTTGACTTATAAATAAAGTTGTTTATTATTGTTATTAGTTTATCTATCATTAACTACAATCACATTCATAAGACCGTATAATGCACTCAAATGGCAGGTTTATAATCAGAATCAGAATCAGCTTTATTGTCACATCACAGGTTTACAGAAGTAAAAAAGTGTTGAAATTCGTTTTCGTGCATAGTTCCCATCGTATCGTTATTTCCATAGAAAAAATAAGAAGAAGAAGAAGAAGGGGGGTGGGGGGGGAAAGGAGATCAAACAAGAGAACAAAAAAAAACGAAAACAAGTTGTGTATATGTCACCGGGTGAATGGAGATCCAGGGTGATTGAAGACAGAGCGCTCGTTTTTAGGCACGGGGCTCCTTCGGGGCGAGGCGGGGCTTTTCGAGACAGGGTTTATTAGCGAGGCTCGTGAGGAGGAGGAGGAGGACGGCGCTGCGATGCGGGGGGTTATTACGCGAGGCTCGCGAGGAAGAGGAGCCTCCTCCTCCTCCTCCTCCTTGCGTTTTAAACCGTCCCGTCCTCTCCTTCTCTCCTTCTCCTCCTCCGAGGAGGAGGAGAAGGAGAGCGCGGAGAGGCGGGGCTTTGATGCGCCGACGGAGAGTGGAGACCTGTCTTTTGTTGTTCCCCCCCACATAGCAACCATAATATCTATGAGGGGAACGCTGAACACGCGTTCACACGCACGGCGCGCCGACTTAGTGGAGCTTGAGGCCGAGGAAGTGCGCCCTCGCGCCTCCGGGCGCGAGTGCCCGCACTGACCGGCCGACGCTCCACTAGTCGACTCAGCGCCGTTTGATTTGTAAACCGATAGGGACAGAATAGTTCTTTTCATGGATCACTGTGTGTGTGTGTGTGTGTGTGTGTGTGTGTGTGTGTGTGTGTGTGTGTGTGTGTGTGTGTGTGTGTGTGTGTCAGGGAGAAACTAAAACAAAAGCCAGCAGAACACAATAAAAGTATCTTAACAGTCCATTGAAAGCATGAGCGCGTGTGCGTGCGCGCGCATGTGTGTGTGTGTGTGACTGTGTGTGTGTGGGTGGTCACGGCCATATGTGCTTGTGCACAAGCCTGGCTTGTGGCTCCCTCTAGTGTTTCTTCTACAGAATTGCTGGGTGGGTAAAAACGAGCGAGCCTTCTTCAATCACCCTGGTTCTCCATTCACCCTGTAACATATATATTCACACATGGTACCTGAGATAAGATAAAAGGTGCGTGTGCATAGCAGCAGACGTATACTGTGCACGTATGTGCACAATCATGCATGACGGTGGGATAAGAGGTGGGATATAATGCAGAATATACGAAAACGCTATTCACGTTGGTTATTTTTATATTATAAAAACTGAATCCGCTGACTTACTGCATTTAGTGATGGAAGTACTCAAATGTTTTACTTAAGTAAAAGTATCAATATCCTATTGTAGAAATGTTACAAGTGCAATTTCGTATAGCAGATCTACAAGCTCACATTACATTACATTAGTCATTTAGCAGACGCTTTTATCCAAAGCGACTTACAATAAGTGCATTCAACATAGGTAGGGAAGGAAAACTACTAATCACCAGAAGTCTTAAGTGCATTATATTTGCCATTGAGATGTAGTGGAGTTACTGGATTAGAAGTAAAATTATTGAAAGTAAGTACCCCAATAGAGTAAAAAAAAAACATTACTTGAGTAAATGCACTTAGTTACTTTACACCACTGTCTGTATGCAACATTTACTGAGCCTTGTCAGCAGCATGGAAATGATAGAAATATTCTAGCACCACCTTGTGGTGGGTGAATGTTTCACTACTAGATGAAACAGAGTTTAGAAGGTTTACTCAAACAGAAGTTGAACAGTACTTATAGTTTAATAAAACACCTGGCTGTGCTGAGAGGACATATTATTGATTATACATCAGCAGCAAAAACTAAACTATATGAGAGAGCAGCATCAATTAGAAGATGACACTGTGTTTATCACCCTCCCTGCCCGGCTTCCCTCCCCAGAACACGGGCCAATTGTGTTTGTGTGGACACTCGACAAAGCCGGATGCACCATGCTGGATTTGAACCCACAACCTCTGTGGTGGTTTACCACCTTTACCACTGTACCACCCGAGTGCACCTCACAAGACAGAAACCTTGACCCGGTGAATAGGGAATGATTTCGGACACAGTCCATGTGTCCGGTAAACTCTGTACATAAAGACTCCAGTCCAGTGCCACCTTACTGTTGCATCATCAATGAAAATTGTTCCAGTTACCCTTTTGACAATTTTCCAATTCTGTACATCAGTTCCCCCAAAGGCTTCGGAAGTGTCTTTGCTCTGCATGATATGTAGGTGGAGATTCAGTGCAGCATACAACACCATTCTTGAAAGACAGATAAGAATCCACAGCTATGAAAATATCTTGACCTGTTGTTGCTGTGGACAGACTGGCAGACATTAGAATGCCTTGTTTCAAGTCCTCACCGTCAATTTATTGCACATAAACGATGAGTACAGATTTGTCTGACAAAAAAAGAGAATAGATCCCTAGTAACTTATCGAACATAGAATACGTCAATAATTTAATCATAAAAACCTAACATTGAGTCAGAAGTTGAATATGAATAATAAAGGCGAGATCAATTCCTAAGGAATTCTAAAATGCTGATGACAGTTCCTTTCTGCTTTTTCTCGGTTCCCTGTTGGCTGGAAACGTCTTGTCAAATGATTTGTGGTTTCACAGAAAGGGTCTTTCCAAGTTCCCTTTTAGAGAAAACTTACCAAGGTCCACTGCTGGCCATACCCCCCCCCCCCCCTAAGATTGAATGTTTTCAACAAGGCCATATATAATTGATACCTTTCTATTAAGTGCAATATTTTATATTCTTTAAAAATAAAACTACTCACTTGTAGTGCTGAAAATCTCAGATTTGGGGGCCCACGTATCATACATTAGTTGCCCCATTCACACCTTTTACCAAGCTACAAAAGCTGCCGGGGGCGCTTGATTCGAGTTGAGCCCCCACGAGCATGCACATAAACTGAGAGGCTATACTCTCAGAGCCTCTTTTAAACTGTAGGCTATACCTGCCAGGCGAGTACAGGTGATGGCCCAAACCCCCACCCCTGGCACCCCATGAAGACAAAGGCATACATTTGCGTCCCTATGGGCGAGGGTGGTGGTACGGTGGTGATTGGCTGTCTGCCCGTGAATGGACGAGGAGCCAAGTCAGTGTTTTTCTAAGGGAGGCGAGATCGCACTTGGGGTGGCGGCCGCCACCTTTGCCTCTATGGTAAATACGCCACTGCTCGTCGCTAACCAGTACCAGTTTCTTCCCCGGAGTCTTCACTCCCTCACCCAGCTGCATGTGTCCTCTGCTCCACCCTGTGACAGAGCCCTTGCAGTCCTCCCCCCTGCTTTCTCCCTTGTGAAGTTCTTACCTTGGGGCGCGTCTGAGTGACCCGGGTGGCCAATCTGCCAACCTGGGGTTGGCGTCCAGTCAGCGCTGCCAAGGTCTTTGGGCGTGCCGCGCCTACGTCATCCGGGGTGTTGGCGAGCGGCGTTGGCGGTCCGGTCGGCACCTTCCCCTGCTGCATGTGTCCTCTGCTCCACCCTGTGCCAGAGCCCTTGCAACCGGGTTCCTGACACATAACATCCTATTAAACATCATGTACACTATCATGTACTGTACAGTACATACGTATTAGGAACAGTTTGATAATCTGACCTGTTTTCCTTGCTCTTCTTTCTGTCTCTATTCTATATCCTGAGAACTACAATTGATGAAAAAAATAATTTCACGCACCTGTTTACGCCTGTAAACCTGTCATGTGACAATAAAGCTGATTCTGATTCTATAGATTGCGTGCGTGCGTGCGTGCGTGCGTGCGTGCGTGCGTGCGTGCGTGCGTGCGTGCGTGCGTGCGTGCGTGCGTGCGTGCGTGTGTGTGTGCGTGCGTGCGTGCGTGAGATAAATGTACTTCTATGTACTTAGAGTAATGTGAACATAGAATAAGTCCATAATAAGTAACACGTTTAATATTAATAATAAAGGCAAGATCAATTCTGAAGAAAGGGGGACTTCTAAAATGCTGATAACAGCACTTGCAGTTTCATATACTCTACAAAAGGTTGCCATTTCAGTTCCTTTTTTTGTTTTTCTCACTTCATTGTTGGCAGGAAACGTCTTATCAGATGATTTGTGGTTTCTTTGTCTTTCCAAGTTCATTTTCTTCACCATCGCTGTTGCTAGTGGGACAAAGCTGTGACCTGTTCATCTCACTCGCGTGCGTGCATGCGTGTGTCTGTGCGTGTGCGCGTGCGCGTGTCTGTGTGTGTGTGCACACATGTATAACAAATGAATTTCTATACATGAGCACATTTATATTCATGGGTAGGTTTGTCTCTATTTATAGTTGAGTAATTTAGATGTTACGACAATTCATACTTTTATTCACTTGGATTTCAGGAAGACACCAGATTTAGTTTTTGGGTCCCAACCTGAGAACAAGTGTACTGTAGGCTACTGTCAGGGTTCTGACACAAGATCTGATCCAATGCTGATGGGATCTACGATCACCAGACACTGGAGACCATCACTGCTTTACATCTCATTATAGACTTATAATCAGAATAATGCAAATATAAGTAAATCATTTAATAATAAAAACCTAACATAGAATAAGTCAATACTATGAATAATAAAGGCAAGATTAATTCTGAAGAAAGTGTGAGACTTCTAAAAAGCTGATGACAGCACTTGCAGTTTCATGTACTCCACATAAATACATATCGATGGCCAAAACGCAAAACCTCCTATCTGAAAAATTAACATTGTTGGGAAAATGAAAAAGAAAACTACAAAATGTTGTATCTTTTTAGCACAATGTTATTTTTTTATGATACCCATCACATAATACACCGTTTCTGGATTTCTGGACTATATTAAAATATTATATGTTAATTATACTGATTTCATATTGCAAATGCAGATAGGAGGTTTTTCCCCACTTTTCCTGGATAATTCTGCAGATAGGAGCTTTTGCATTTTAATGTTAAGTGATTGCATAACTAAATAATGACAAATAATACTGGCTGTAAATACATTTTATATACTTATATACAATAATCATTCCCTGCACGAGATGCGCGTGTTCGTGGGTATACGCTAGCGCGTTTTCAATGGATGAAATGGTTAGTATTTGCATTGAATGCTTTTTTATTTTATTCAAAAACAAAACAAAGGTTGCAGGGCAATGCTCACATTTTTTTTTGCTAAGAACAGTCCACAGCAAGAATCTAAAATAAAAGTGCTAACAAATAAAATGTACAAAAAGGTCAACAGGAATACAATTAGGTGGACTACAAAACAACAGGCCCAGGCACCCCTCGACATAATCCCCCCTAATTTCAGGCGGTGGAGTTGGGGGGTCCCAACTCCACCACCTGAAATACACCCCCCCCCCCACTCCCACAACCCCCATTCCCCCCAGCACACCACACCCCCCAAACCCCACCCACCCAAACCCTCATGCCCTCCAACTCCCCTAACTCATACAACTGGATCACCAACCTTGTGTCCAGTGTGGATAGTGGAATAGTATGTAAGATCATTGAATGTCTTAAAGAGTCTATAAGCAAGGAGGAAAGACGGATGCCATGACCCTAGAATCACCAAAGCCAGGGAGGAGATGAGAGCAGCACATAGGGACTTTTTTGCTGACCAAAAAGGAGAGGGTCTGAGGGAGGAATATAAGCAGAGGAAGGAGGAGCTATACCACGTGTATGCAACTAGAACAACAGGAGCTGACCCAAAAAATCAGGGACATTAAAGAGGTGCATTTTAACCAGAAGCATGGCAAGAGCTGGAAGCTCATCAATGACATTTCTGGCAGAAGCTCTTCTCAGACTTCTGGGGAGAAAGCGCAGAGGAACGAGTTGAAACATGGTACCAACATTTCAAAACAGGAGCATGATCCGATGCTCCTGTCTTCCATGACCTTCCCATACCAGACGGATCATTCACCATGGATGAGTACCAGAGGGCCAAGGCTACTATCAAGTGAGGCAAGAGGAGGAGGATGGAGTGACACCAGAGGTTCTGATGTATGTGCCCATAGACGAGGTGGTGTTGGATTTTATCAAGCACACACGTTTAGCGAGCTGCCGAAGCTGTGGAGCAAAATGATCATCGATCCAGTACCAAAGTCAGGCGACCTCACCAAGACAGACACCTCCAAGGCATTAGCCTGAGCTCACAAGTCGCCATGACGGCTAACAGGATGATCCTCAACCGTCTTAGACCCATCTTAGACCCTGTTCTGAGAAACTTGCAGAACGGCTTCCGCCCGGAGCGAACAGCAGGCGGGCAGATACTGGTGCTGAGGAGGATACTGGAAGGAGTAAGGGAGTGGAATCTTTCAGTGGTGATCACCTTCATGACTTCCAAAAGGCTTTTGGCACCATCCACTGGGGGAAACTGAGGAACATTCTCCGGGCCTACGGAGTTCCTGAGAAGATGGTTCAGATGATGGAGACAAACTACTCGAGGCAGTCCAGGACTTCAAATAACCTGCTGGCCTGGACTGCTTCAATGGAACAGGACCTGAAGGTCGGGGGGGCACTTGACTGGAATGCCTTGCATGGGATGAGGAGAGTGTGGAAATCAGACATGGGAGAAGACCTCAAGAGGCGGCTGTTCGTATAGCTACAGTGGAGTCAGTACTGCTGTATGGGGCTGAGACATGGACCATCACAGCACAACAGGAAAGGGCCCTGGATGAAGTCTACACAAGAATGCTACGAATGGCACTAGGAGTCACATGGACGGACCACATCAGAAATGTGGTCCTCTACAGGAACCTACCATGGGTCACAGACAAAGTCAGAGAAAGAAGGATGAGGCAGGGCACTGCGTCAGGCACCCATAACTAGTGGCAAGCAAACTGACATTATGGGAGCCAACCCAGGGCAAAGCCAGGAAAGACAAGAAGTGCACCATCTACGTAGAGGCACTTCGGCGTAACAGTTTAGCTAACAACACAGTAGAGCTCAAGACCCTGATGCTAGATAGGAGAGTGTGGAGGGCAGCGATTCAGGAGTCCCGAGTTGGTGTTGGCTAGACCACACTCGCATCGCAAAGACCCTATCTTATATGATCCGGCCTAACTGGCCCATGCCCCCCTCAACATAATCCCCCCCATACCCTCTACCCCCAACTCCACCACCTGCAATAGTCTCTCACTCCCACCAATCTGGGAACCCAGAGCCAAATGAGAAGGAAAAACAGCGCCCTCTGCTGTTTGTACTATCACACTTGGCTCTGGGACAAAGACGACGGAGCACCCGTGCGCAAGGAAACCGGGGTTTTGGTCTGCCTTCAGCGTTTCACTTCCGGTGGTGCGACTATGTTTTCATTCCCACTAACAATATTTCTACACGGAACACTAACACCACTTCTCCCAGAGAACATGGATCGTTTTGGTTATAAGCCCACTTGTTTCTATGATGAAAGAGCAAGTTAAAATGTGAATATCTTTTCGTGGTTTTGTCTGCTCCGAGGACGCTATTGTTAAATTCGTTTCGGTTGGTTTCGAGTGGGGAAGGATCGGCGGACACGTAAATCCCGCCCACTACATTTGATTGGGTAAAGCGCGGCCTGCTTCCTGATCTGAAGGCACGCCCACTTGTAGCCCAGTGTGTACACGTTATGACGAACCTTCACGACAGATTCCAATGCAGAGCAGAATCTGTTCTTGAGAGATTACACTCCCACAAACCCCATCCCCCCCAACTGCCAGCCCACACATCTCCACCTCCATAACTCAAACCCCCATCCCACTTCAGGAGTCCCGAGTTGGTGTTGGCGAGACCACACTCTCGCATTGCATCGCAAAGACCCTATCCTATATGATCCAGCCTAACTGGCCTATGCCCCCCTCAACATAATCCCCCCATACCCTCTACCCCCCAACTCCACCACCTGCAATACTCCCCCACTCCCACAAACCCCATACCCCCCAACTGCCAGCCCACACCTCTCAATCCCCATAACTCAAAACCCCATCCCACCCCATACCCTCATACCCCCAAATCCCACCCAATCCATTACCCCCACTCCCAGAACCCCCGGTCCCCATGCCCCCAACCAGCACACCACAACCCCCAAACTCCACCGACCCAAGCCCTCATGCACCCTCACCCCATAACCCCCCAACCGCCACCCCACACCTCCCACACCCCATAACTCCAAACCCCATCCCACACCCATACCCTCATACCGCCAACCGACACAACACAATATTCTCACAGGGTTGTTGACTGCCACGGTGTTCACGTGTGATTTTGATCTGCATTTAATAAAAAATCACGACATGGACGTTCACATCTAAGCAGCAATGACAACCTCTAACCACAAGTTCAAAATGTTCAACGCCAAAACCTCCTATCTAAACCTAAAAATGACCTCCTATCTACATAGATGCACATAGGAGGTTTTTACCTAGAAACAGTTAGGCTTACAAACAAACATTATTTAGTTAAATAATACTTTTTTTACGCTCATTTTGAGATCAAGACATTCTACAGTACTGTAACAAGTATTACCATTCACATTTTTTATCAACTCACACTCTTGGTGTGATAAAAGTGTCACCACCTGACACTAATCATTAGCAATCAACAAGGCAATGCAGTTAACTTGACAGTTACTAACAAATACTTAAATAGTAAGGGTGGAAGACACTTTTTTATTTTGAAAATAATTGATAACTACAAACTGAAAGACATTTAGACGGTTTACATAACATAGAATTCCCAAGTTTCAGCTCTGTCTGCTGCTCAACTAGTTCTGGTGCAGATAAGAGGTTTTGCGCTTCAACATTTTAGCACTAATTGGCACTGAACAAGATAGGAGGTTTTAGTCAAATGACTTTTCTGACAAAATGAGGGGCGGGACTATCTTGCAGACAGATTGAGCATGTGCAGCATAGCCTAAAGTACTCATCCACAGTGAAATCCGAAAATCATGAAATTTGCACATAGGAGGTTTTGCATTTTGGCCATCGATATATGGTTAATATTTCAGTTCCTTTTTTTCTTGGAAAACGTCTTGTCAGATGATTTGTGGTTTGTCAGAAAGCTTCTTTCCAAGTTCCCTTTCTTCAAAGTGGGACAAAGCATGTGACCAGTTCCTCTCTTCACACACACGATAGGAGGTGAAGTGTCCGTCTTAACTTTAACTTTAACCATCTTTTGAAAAAAAAAAAAAAGTCATGTTGCTAGTTGAGATTTCAGCCATCACTGTGCAGCTGTCTATTCTGCATGGACATTGTATGGCTTTTGTCTCTTAATGTCTCTTCCCAAACTCATTCTCAATAATGTTGTCTCATCTCGTCTCATTAGCTGTGGTTTAACAGTAGTAATACTCTAGTACTAAACAGGTTACACACCAGTGGACCAAGATATGCTGCCAGGGTCATTCCTGCTGCACTGCACCTCTCCCCTGATATGATTGGTTGGGGTTCACATTCAGACCAGCAAACCTGAGCATGATTGGACAACGATTTGGCATGACTTTTGTCTAGAAAGGCCAGAAAACAGCATGAGTACTGTTGGAAATACATCACATTTGAGGTGAAATGACAAGGAAAGCCCATATACAAGCAATGGGCACATGGGGGATGTGCAATATAGACCTATTTACTATTTATTATTAGTATTAGTATTAGTATTATTTGTTTGCTTGGTCAGTTGACATGTACCTTTAATATTTTCCTGGTCTGCAATATTATATTTTCTGCTACAGATGACAGATAACAGATATACAAGCAATACTACAGAGCAGTGAAAACCAAGACTGCTATAACACATTTAACACATTTGTTGCACTACTTTAAACCCAAGGTAATGATGATGATGATGATGATGATGATGATGATGACGACGACGATCTAATAGAGCAGGCATTACGTATTTTCTGTCATTTTAATATCTCTATTTAGATATTTCTGCGCTGGTGACGATAATGTTGTATATCATCATCACACCTCATCTATGCAATATGTTTTCAGTCATGATCAGTGTATCGGTACCCAATATGGCCTTATTTTGTCATATCGGATCATATTGTATAGGTGAAATTTCTCCTGATAATAAAAAAATAAACTTTTATTTTTATTTTTTTGCTGTGTTTTTTGCTGCTTACTGATCGTTCCTTTAAGCACCACAACTTATGCAGCTGCATCCATCATGTTTAGAATTTGCATCAAAGCCCTAATAATAATAAAAATGTGACTTGATTTTGTAAACATGTGTTAATTAAACACAGAACACTTGTTTAATCCGTAGGCTACAGCAGCCTTACTAACGAGGCTGACGTTGTTTGACAAATTAGAATAATGTCAGACTGAGCTCTCCGTCCCGATGCCAAATAATAATAGTAAGAACACAACACGTTCAACAATATGTAGCTATATTGCCTCATGGCTTGGATATAAACTTTTATAACATCTTACGGAGCGTTCCGGTAACCTCAGCGAGGTGCTCGCCCTAAAACACGGTCGCCCCGGATCAAACCCGGCGACCTGGGAACGGTCGCCACCCAGTACTCCTACACGTAACCTCAGTAAAAATGGGCCCAAGTGTGTTTGGGGCAATTGTTCCATTTTACCTCAGCGTACGTTCTCTATCTCGTCGCGCTGTCATTGTTTGGCGACAGGGCACGGTGTATTCTGGAAATGCCATCAGCTCACGGAAGCCTTTCCCCTCGACAACGCTAATAGTAGGAATAATATCTTAGGCTATCATCTTGGCAGTCAAAGCAGTGATCTTTTCTGCTCGCCAGTCATCAAGGAGGTGAGGTTTCACGGTGAAGTCTGCCATTCTGTCAGGCAGTCTTTGGGACCGGGTGTCTCGCTTTAATGTGATTTGACCTCACTGATGTTGACGACGAGTGATAAGCATACTTGTGTTGCACAATTTGAAAAATCATCCCACATCTCAAGCTTTATGTGAAGCTGCCATTTCAAGCAGGACTAGTCGGCGTGCACACGACCAGACCGGACAAACACAGACTCACACACCGTGTATAAAAATCATTTGAAAATAGAAGATCTACAAGCTTGTAGATCAGCTATTTTCAAATGGCCAAAATGTATATAGGGCTGAAGTGGTTAATGTGTGTTTTGCAATAATCTAAATCTACAAAGTAACTATTAACTAGTTAGTTTTCAAATAATTGTAGCGGAGTAAAAATATAATATTTGCCACTGAGATGTAGTGGAGTAGAAGTAAAAGTATTGAAAATACTCCATTGAAGTAACAATACCTCAACATTTTACTTGAGTAGGCTACAGTACTTGAGTAAATGTAGTTACTTTACACCACTGACCCACAAGGAGATACAGTAGACAGGAACGCCCATGTTTGGCATATTCTAGCCTAGTTACTAGTCTACTCCACTGCCTGCATTGCAACTGTAAAGTTTGTTACTTTTCAGAGCACAGTAAATGAACTGTTCTCTATCTACATTAAAAAATACCTAGCTTAAATAAAATGTTTTTCTTTCCTTTATCACACAGATGGCTGAAAAAAAGGACAAAGTCTTTCTCAGACAACGTGACTGCAAGTTATTAAACAATGTTGTTAAAAGTCTTGAATAAAGACATTGGTTTAAGAAAGCAGCTGTCTGTACTACTGTCACTGTGACTGTACCGTTGCATAATCATATTGGTGCAAAATCTTGGCACAATCCACACCAAAAAAAGGCCTGTTTTAATTCCAGCAAAAAAAAATCACTATATCAGCATATCGTTTATCTATCGGTGATTGCCCCCTCTCTAAAATCGGTTATCGGTATTGGTCACAAAAATCCATATCGGTCGGACCCTAGTCATGATATAGAGTATATTACACATACCTATACATACACATGCCAAATTCTTCATGTCCTTAACATATTTTGTTTTGTTTTTCACCAATGGTGTTAAATACCATCATGAGGTCGATTGGGAAGTGAAGGTCCTTCCTAGGCCTACCGAGTGTGTGCGTGCAAAGTTTCACATTTTCACGTTTCAGGTCAAAATATTGTTCACAAACACACACACTGACACGGACACACAGACGGACAGACAGGAGCAAACACTCCGGCATTCGGCTGTCCGGCCTGATGTAGACAAAAATAGGGTACAGGTGACACTGTAGCCATGGTTAGGCCACCCTGCCTGGTGGAGATCTGCACTCTGCGGAGGGTGCCTACTGGTGTGTCTCACTAAGGTTACATTGTTAGCATGAACAATTCAATGTGGAGGGTTGTGTCTGTCTGTCTGTCTGTCTGTCTGTCTGTCTGTCTGTCTGTCTGTCTGTCTGTCTGTCTGTCTGTCTGTCTGTCTGTCTGTCTGTCTGTCTGTCTGTCTGTCTGTCTGTCTGTCTGTCTGTCTGTCTGTCTGTCTGTCTGTCTGTCTGTCTGTGTGTGTGTGTGTGTGTGCGTGCGCACACACGTTATAAAAAATGAATGTCTATACATGAGCACATTTAAATTCATGGGTAGGCCTATTTGTCTGTATTGATGGTTGAATAATTTAGACAATTCATATTTTTATTCACTTGGATTTCAGGAAGACACCAGATTTATCTTTTGGGTCCCAACCTGAGAACACGTGTACTGTACTGTCAGGGTTCTGACACAAGATCTGATCCAATGCTGATGAGATCTACCATCACCAGACAGTGGAAACCACCACTGCTTTTACATCTCATTATAGACTTATAATCAGAATAATGCAAATATATGTAAATAATTTAATAATAAAAACCTAACATAGAATAAGTAAATACTATAAATAATAAAGGCCAGATTAATTCTGAAGAAAGTGTGAGACTTCTAAAATGCTGATGACAGCACTTGCAGTTTCATGTACCTTACATAGATACATATGGTTGACATTTCAGTTCCTTTTTTCTTGGAAAATGTTTTGTCAGATGATTTGTGGTTTGTCAGAAAGTCTTTCCAAGTTCCCTTTCTTCAAAGTGGGACAAAGCTGTGACCAGTTCCTCTCTTCACACACACGATAGGAGGTGAAGTGTCCGTCTTAACTTTAACACCCATCTTCATGAAAAAAACAAAGTCATGTTGCTAGTTGAGATTTCAGCCATCACTGTGCAGCTGTCCATTCTGCATGGACATTGTATGGCTTTTGTCTCTTAATGTCTCTTCCCAAACTCATTCTCAATAATGTTGTGTCATCTCGTCTCATTAGCTGTGGTTTAACAGTAGTAATACTCTAGTACTAAACAGGTTACACACCTGGACCAAGATATGCTGCCAGTGTCATTCCTGCTGCACTGCACCTCTCCCCTGATATGATTGGTTGGGGTTCACAAGACCAGCAAACCTGAGCATGATTGGGCAACGATTTGGCCAATCACGATTTGGCTTGACCTTTGTCCAGAAAGGCCAGAAAACAGCATGAGCACTGTTTGGAAATACATCAAATTTGAGGTGAAATTACAAGGAAAGACAAAGGATAACAGCAAGCCCATACACAAGGAATGGGCATATGGGTGATGTGTAACATAGACCTATTTACTATTTATTACTTTTTTTTAAATTATTTTTTTTAGTTTAGTCATTTAACATGAACCTTTAATGTTTGCCTGGTCTGTGATATTATATTTTATTTATAATATTTTCTTTATTCTTCCATATACAAGCAATACTACAGAGCAGTGACAACCAAGACTGCTAATATAACACTTTTAACACATTTGTTGCACTACTCTTTGTCGAACTCACAGCGCGTCGTGCTGCAATGCGCTATGAGCTTGTAGATCAGCTATATTCGCTAAATATACCCCACAGAAGAGGGATGCTGGGTTCAAGTGGTTAATAGCGAACACTAGAGTTAAGCCTCTGTGTCTCTGTGTAAATCACTGCCTGCCCCCCCCCCCCCTTCCATAAAAAAATAAGTGAAAAAGAGAAACAAGAAAAAGGGGGGGAAAACACAGTAACTTCTTGGTAAGTGAAAAATACCTCACAGTTGTACTTCCTCTTATAGGAACACAGAAAAACAAGTCATTGTGTAATAGATATATTCCAGGAGAACACAGTTTTTCTGTAGCCTTATTGACCAATAACATGTTGGACTATGTCCAGTATAGAAAACTTGAACTGTACTGGCTCATTGCTGTAAGTGTAGAAACTTGAAGGTTCAAATCTTCCTCTCTATTGTCTCCAGCAGGCCGAAAGGCATGGCCAAGACTATGTTTTACACCCTGTCCGTCCGTCCATCTGTCAGTCTGTCCGTGTCCCCCCCCCCCATCAAGAAAATGTAATGTTAAGATTTAACGTTTTCAACAAGGCCATGTAATTGATACATTTCTGTTAAGCGCAATATTTCTATTTTTTAAAATAAAACTACTCACTAGTAGTAGTGCTGAAAATGGCCCATTAATTGGTAGGCTAATATTAAGTCAGTGTCACTCACTCACTCTCTCTCACACTCACACACACGCACGCACACACACACACACACACACACACACACACACACACACACACACACACACACACACACACACACACACACACACACACACACACACACACACAATACACACACACACACACTTATAACTATATATCCCGAGTCAGACCCAGATTTATAACCATAACAAAACAACACGCGCACGCGCGAGCGCAGCGACACACACACACACACACACACACACACACACACACACACACACACACACACACACACACACACACACACACACACACACACACACACACACACACACACACACACACACACACAGACAAAGGATAACAGCAAGCCCATATACAAGCAATGGGCATATGGGGGATGTGCAATATAGGCCTATTTACTATTTATTATTTTCATATACAGTACATGGTTTAGTTTAGTCAGTTGACATGTACCTTTAATGTACCTGTAAATATGAAAAGAATGTGTACATATCAAGGTGGGGTCCTCCACTGTTTCACAGGAATTCAAGACCAGCTGAAGTAGACCCTGAACCAACTGCTCTTCAAAACATCTATGTGAGGTCTGGCAGACAGCTCTGCATGCGAGTGCGGGGAGCTTGAGCAGACTACCACATCAGCCTGATCTCACACAATCTAGTATACATTGCACGGACCCAGTGCACGTCATTCCGTGCATAGCCGCTTAGAAAACCCCAAAATCCGTGCATATGTACGGCAAGTCCCACGGTGGGGCGTAACGGGTTGCAACCCTGGTATATAACTCAAACGGCGCTGAGTAGGTTCAAGCGAACGTCGCAACGTTCGGGATGGCAACTCGTTCCCTTTAGGTCACTCGGTGGTCCCTCACGTGGCTCCAGTTTGCTTGAGACTGCGCGCCTCAGAAATGGTTTAGTCAATGGAGGAGATGCGAGGTGGCGATTTTTTTTCTTCTAGGTGTCTATGCACGGAATGACGTCCGTGCAATGTATACTAAGTTGTGTGAGATCGGGTTGACCACATAACCACCACCTGTCTCCTGTATAGACCACCATCGGAGGCCAGCCTCTTTGGGACCTGAGATGAGGCGTCATCTCAGTGGCGTCATTGTTCTAAAACCAGTGGCGTAAAGGAACTAAGTACATTTACTCAAGTACTGTACTTAAGTACAATTTTGAGGTATTTTTACTTTACTGGTATTTCCAATTTTCAGTACTTTTACTTCTACTCCACTACATCTCAGAGGCAAATAATGTACTTTTACTCCACTAAAATTATTTGAAAACTTTAGTTACTAGTTACTTTGCAAATCTTTATTATTATTACAAAACATACATTAACCACTTCAGCCCTATACTGTACATTTCGGCCATTTTAAAAATAGCCGATCTACAAGCTCACAATGGGTCGCTATACGATGCATTGTGTGCTTGTATATATGCTATTTTCAAAAGATTTTTATACATGTTATAATTTGAAAACTTGTAGAAATGGGACATTCCGCATAATGAGTACTTTATACTTTTGGTACTTTAAGTACATTTTGATGTCAATACTTTTGTACTTCTACTGAAGTCAATTTAGAATTCCGGACTTTTTTACTTGTAACAGAGTATTTCTGCATTGCAGTAGTGATACTTTTACTTAAGTAAGAAATATGAGTACTTTTCCCACCACT